>NW_006792775.1:2248517-2264395 GCF_000442215.2 Lipotes vexillifer
GCGGGGCTGGCAGGCGGGGGCGGGGGTCCGGGGTCGGGGGTCCGGCCAGCTTTAATGCGCTGACAAAGCCTCATTTGCAGGTCAATGCCGCGGCACACTCGCCTCTCCCCTCGCCCGGCGCCCTTTGTCCGGCCGCGCCCGCTCCTCGCGCCAGATGGCCGCGGAAATGCTAATTTCGGGCGCCCCCCGCCCCCCGCGTTTAATTGCGCCTTTGCAGATGGGCCGCGAGTGTGCGCTTCATGCAGATGAGCGTGGCCTGGCCGCTGCCCGGCCTGCGGGCCGCCGCCCTCGGACCCGGAGCCAGCAGGGTCGGGGGAGGGGCCGGCGGGGAGGGGGCGAGGAGGGAAGGGATGGAGGGCCGTCCCCCCAGCAGCGCGCTGCCGGGCACGAGCGGGCACCCAGCGGGCCGGGCGCGGGAAGCGCGCTTTTCTCTTTTCATTTCTCCAAAATGGGATCTTAAGTGACTCTGAATGAAAACAAATTGGCCCGCTTTCTTCTCCAAACAGACGCGCGGCGTGGGGGCGGGGAAGGGGCGGCCGGGCTGGAAGCGGGGGGTGGCCAGGGGACCCCTGCCCAGGCCGGGCCCTCGCACCCCGACGCCAGGGCCCCGCCCCAGGACGGCACTCGGGGCGGCCAGGTAAGTTCTGGCCTGGGCAGGGCCAGAAGTGGGGCCTCCTTTAACTGGAGCCACGGCTCCTGGGACTCAAGCAACCGGAATGCGGACAGACGCCCCTCCCCCCTCCCGTTTCCATCCAGAAACAGATGCCCAGGCCGGGCTGGACCGAGAAATGGGGCAGGCCACGGGGGGCACAACCTCTGGGGGTCAGCCAGCTTCCTGGGCGCTCTATCTCCAGCCCCAGCAGGCTTCCGCCCCCATGAGGGGAGGAAGATCCCTCAGGTCCCCAGCTCCCTACATCCACAGCTCTGCGCAGAGGAGCCTCAGACCAGACCACACAGCGGTGCAGGGGCAGGCAGGCTGCGTGCAGCCGGACTGGAGCTGGGGGAGCTTGGGAGAATGGATGGAGGCATGAAGGAGTGAGAAAATGTTGGGGAAGGCTCTTTGTGACCTTGTAGTTTTTTTTTTTTTTTATTGGAGTATAATTGCTTTGCAATGTTGTGTTAGTTCCTGCTGTACAACGAAGTGAATCATCTGTATGTATACATATATCCCCTCCCTCTTGGACCTCCCTCCCATCCCCTCCCATCTCGCCCATCTAGGTCATCACAGAGCACACAGCTGAGCTCCCTGTGCTATATCACTGGTTCCCACTAGCTATCTATTTTATACTTGGTAGTGTATATATGTCAAACTCAATCTCCCAATTCATCCCACCCTCCCCTTCCCCCCCCACCCCGCCCCCAGCCCCGTGTCCTTGTAGTATTTTAACCACGAACTTACAAACACTATGCTTTGCTGGGTGATGGACTTGCTCCATCACCAGCTATGAAACAGGGAGAGGGCCATTTTATGGGCCAGCAAATACTCCTGACATGTAACTCAGGCCACAGCGACCGTTAGAAAGGAAAGGGACCTGTGTGTTCCTCAGACTTTCTGTTGTATTTTTGTGGTCTGCCCGGGCAAAGGGCTGACGCGCCACAATATTGGATAACCCATCAGCCAGGTCCAAAGTCAGTCGGCATGGTGAACTGGTCCAGCGGCCACCAGCCCAGTGACGGCTCCTGGTCATTGATCCCTCTACCTGGAGTGCCCTCCCTGCCAGCCACCCTCACCTTCACCTGCTCCCAGATCCCTCCGGGCTTCCAGGACAGTCCCCAGGCACGCCCTCGGCCACCTTCACCTGGAAGTGCCCAGCACCCGGCACAGAACCTTGCTCAGTGGACTCAGTGGGGGACATCACGGGGGCTCCAGCTGACAGTCAGGCCTGGGCCAGAGAGCTCAGCCGACCCCTGATGCCCGACCTGCCAGCCCAGGATCTGTGCCAACACAGTGACAGGTTGTGGGCAGGGGGTGGCTCGTGAGAAATGCCCAGCCAGGATGCACCATGGAAGTTTCCATGGTCACGGGATGGAAACCATTTCCTATCAATGTGGAAATAACAGGTGCCCCCCTCAGGCCTCCCTTTCATTTCTTTCCAGGAAACAGTTCAAACGAGATTTGTACACCCATTTGAGACAAACATGGCTTGGTCCCGACCCCCTGCAATCACTTCGTTAACCAAAGGCTTCCATCTTCCCCGTGGGGATGGTGCTGGAGGCTTGTCAGTGGAGTGCACTCCTCCACCCCTGCAAGGTGTCCTGGGACGGCAGCCTCGCCCGGGCCTCGCCGGCCGCCCTGGACCTCGCCGGCCGCCCTGGACCTCAGGTCTGGTGGACGCATCTGCACTGGTGAGCGGTCTCTTTAGAGCGTCTATGCTTTCCTGCTGTTTGTTTTGCCACTTTTCAATAATGACGTCCCCCCAAACCTGTAACCTGGGGAGAGTCTGGCCTTTTGCTAACACATTTACTAAGATGCAAGCCATCTTCCAGTTTTGCTACAGTCACCAGCTGCTGCTTGTACTGAAATCTTTCTTCCAAACCGTGTGTCTGTCATTTTGTTTACCACACTCATATTATGGGTCTTAAACCTCTCATCATGGTTAAATATTTTGAAATTAAGACAATATATGCGTATACATGTGTGTATATGTATTTAATGCTTTAAAATATGTACTAAAATATGCACTAAAATATGCACTTGGAACCTAAAAAGTAATGTGGGTCCCGAAATTGCGTAGAGCCCCAAGCTACTATCTCTGGTGTTCTTCGGGTAGGAGAATGTATCTCGGGGAATTTTACTTTCTTTTTGATACATTTCTGTATTGTTTGCATTTTTTTTTTTTTTTACTGTGAGTGTATAATGCTTCTACAATTGAGGGAAATATAAGGCTATTTTCATTTTGAGAATTAAAAAAAAAAAAAAGCGCCATTGGTTTGCCAACCATGTGACCTAAGCCTTGTAGCAGCAAATCCATGAGCTGGCCCTGGGCCGGTGGGGGAGCAGGGGTCCATGGCAGGACCTCCTTACAAGAAGGGCTGCCTCAGAATGGATTCCTGGGGACGCCTCAGTAACTAAACCCCCTTGGACAGAGGCCAGGGCAGGCCCCCTCCGTGCCAAATTCCACTTGGGCCCGCTCTCAGTTCCAGAAAATTCCAAAGTATACTGTTGTTATCATTATTATTTTGCAATTACGTGACATTTTTTAAATGCCTGGAGTGTTTTTCTACCATTTTCATTAGCTCCTTCTCACTCTGCCCACGAGACAGGTCAGCATTTTGCTTGCCATGAAACAGGCCTGCCAAAGCTCAGAGAGGTCAAAAAACCTGCACGGGTCACACAGCAACAGGGCGGAACGGATTGGGGGTGGGGGGGGAGCGAGAATGGATGTCGGGATCCAGCCCCATGTCATCCTGCAGAAGGTGGAGTATATCTCACATTTCAGCCCCTACTGGGCTTTTATTTGGATTTAGGAATTGGGGGGAGGGGGACATTGGGAAAGAGAAGAAAAAGCAGCGATGTGATAGGAGAAAAAAGGAAAGGAAAACCAGAGTCAGGTACAAGAGACAGAGACAAGAAGCACTGATTCCATGGGGCAGGGGGCCTGGCACAGTGGCCACCCAGAGGCCCAGGCAGGGGACTCAGGCCCTCGAGGTGGCCCCACTGGCCCATTCTCCCTGCACCTCTGGACCAGGGCCGGGTTCTAAAGGAGCTGGGCATGAGATGGCCTCCCTTTCTGGACTCTGAATATTCAGTCCAGAAGGGAGGGGGGTTGGGCCTGGAAGGATGGGGAGTCTCCAGATGCCCCTCGAGACTTCTCTGCAAGGTGTGTGAGGCCCTACAGCCTGCATGAGTCATGAACCTCAGTCACCAAGCCCATCCCCCAGCCTGAGGAGCAGGCGCCACAGCCCAGCGCCCACCCTCACAATGACCCAGCCTGCTGGAGGCCTGAACAGGGCAGCTCACCATTGGTCATCTCAGACCCCAGGGCAAGAGGCCCAAGCTAGAAGCTCAGTGTTATGGGCTGAGTTGTGCTGTGTCGAGTCCTAACCCCTAGTATCTCAGGATGCAACCTTATTTGGAGAGCGGGCTTTGAAAGAGGTGATTAAGTTCAAATGAGGTCACTAGGGTGGGGCCCTAAGCCCATATGACTGGTGTCCTTATAAGAAGAGGAGATCAGGACACAGACACACACAGAGGGATGGCCATGTGAGGACACAGGGGGAAGACAGCCGTCTACACACCAAGGAGAGAGGCCTCAGAGAACCCAACCCTACCGACACCTTGATCTTGGACTTCCAGCCTCCACGACTGGAGACAATGAATGTCTGTGGGACTTTGTTACAGAAGGCCCTAGGAGACTAATACCCCCAGCATCCACCCCTCCCCAAATCGACAGAGGGGGAGACACCTGTCCAGACCCATGCAGCCAGGGTGGGCAGGGATGCCACGGCCCAGACCTCCAGACCAACAGAAACCCCCACCCATGCCAGGCTTTGAGACCTTTTCTAATTCAGTGCATCAAGCTCCCTCCCAGCTGGCTTCCTTTAGAAGCAGTGTCCTGACACCCAGGGACTCATTGTGAAAGTGGGGAGTCCCCCAGAATGCCATTTTCCAAGGCCAAGATTAAAAAGCCACGAGCAAAGCCCACAGCTGTGTGCCCCTAACGCTAATTGGGGAAAGTGCGCATTTGGATCTGGCTGACTTGGGTGGCTGGGGAGGTTTGGTGCCCTGGAGAATCGGGGCCTGCCTGGAGGACCAAGCCCAGGCTGGGGGCTGCGGGAGCTGCTGGGCCTCCCTCCTGCCCACCGGGCCTTCATTAACAGCCTCATCCAGTCCAGCTGGAGTCAGCTGATTAGCCCATTCTGGTGGCATTGGGAGTCCCCAATATCTATTTTTCCACCCGCACATGTTCAATTAAATTTTGCTTTTGTGCCAGAGAGGCCTCTGATGTGAGCATTTCTTGGGAGTTTTTCCACGTTTCTTTATGTCCTTGAAACCAAAGTCAGTCACCAGGTTTCAGAAAACACCCTCCTGGATGGAGCGGGTAAGAGGAAAGAAAAACACAACACAAAACAAAAGCAGAAGAAACAAAAGAGAAAGCACTGACTGCTTTTTTACAGAATCCTCCTCCGAGGAGACAATTCATTCCGATTGAAACGTTTCCCTTGTGCAGTGTTCACGGAACGCGCTTGTCGCATTGGGCAGAATGCAAATCCTCCTTTTTCCTTTGATTCAAATATTTAAATTTTCAAATATATATGCTGTGACAATCGAATGGCAGCTGACCTCACTTATTTTCATAGAAGATGCGGAAGCCACGGGCAGCAGTTAATCTAGCCAGCAGAGGCGCCCACAGCCCTGGGGGGGGGGCGGCGGGGGGAATAATCCTTTTATTCAGACATTTGGCTTAAAAGAATAACAAGGAGAAAAAGCTGGAACGTAATTACATTGCATGGAAAACAGAGAAAGATTTTTTCTCTCTGTCTAACGAGCTTTCTCTTTTTCCTTCCTCAAAGAATGGGGCGCATGGCCAGAGGCTATTTTCTTGGTTAAGAAATCAGGAGTGTTTTCCTTCCTTATTGTCCCCTACTCTCACCCACCCCACAAGGGATTTTCTTAGTTGGGTTGGCTGCCACTGGCTCATTCGTTCATTCACTCATTCACTATAAATTCCAGTGGAAGACCTACTGTGTGCACAGCCCACCCGGGCTCTGGCTGGGCCAGTGGAATCAGACACCCCCTCCTCCAACCCTACCTTCCTTCCCGCTCCTTCCCTGGGGGCAGTCGGGGGACTCGGTGCCCCAGCAGAGCCATCCCCTGGGCCATCAGGGCCACGAGGTTCCCTCCGCACCTTCCCCGGGGTCGGGGGTGGGGGCCCAGAGCACCTAAGAGGAAGGCGTCTGAGCACCGCGGGGAGGGGGCGGAGAGGGCCCCCCTCCCTTGGACAGCAGGGCCGGCGTCTGCCACAGTCTCAGTTGCTAAGTCCTGCTCCCGGCCCGGGTCTCCCCGAGGACCCCAGCCCAGCCCATCAGCAGGGCTGGGTCTTTAATATTTAAAGAGCTCTCCCGGACATTTCAAGAACTCCCCGACACGATTTTCTGTGATGCGTGTGCTGTCGGGACATCTGTCTTCTATACCTAATAAAGTCGCCCCGATTCAGAATGAACTCCTCGGCATCGCTTTGAATCCGGGCTCACATATGGTTGGTAATTAGCTGGCTATCTCTTGGAGTTAAATGATTTTTTTTCTCGCCCGTTCGCATCCATAATAGACGCGAACAGAGTTGTGATTGTTCCCCGTTGCGGGACATTCTGCGCCTGAATGAGCGGGGGCTGCTGTGTCGACGCGGATTTGCCATATGGTTGCGCGGAGCCGGGAAGAATGGGCCCCTGTGTGTGCGCCCGGGACGCGGCGGCGCGGGCCGTGCCAGCCGGGCGGAGCCGGGTGCCCGACGGCGCGTGAGGAGCGGGCGCCACGGCCGCGGGCGCACTTCAGGGCGCGGGGTGCCCTCGGGCCGGGCGCGCGGGTCATGCGCCGGGACAGACGCCGGGAGCGCCGGGCCGGCTCCCCGCCGCCTGGAGCGCGGAGGACGCGCGGACGGACGCAATGACGACCAAAGCACGACGGACGGACGGCCCGCGCCGCCCCGGGGCCCTCGCGCCCGTGCAGGCCGCGGGCCGCGGCGGGGGCCGGCACTGCGGCTGCAGCAGCCCCATTGTGAGGCCGGCGAGACAATGGGCGGCCCGAAGAGGCACCTGCTCGCTTGAAAGGCCCATAAATCGCCGCCGCGTCCAGCTGCCTTCCCGCCCCTCCCCGCGGACCGGCGAGCCCAGCGCGGCCGCGGCCCCGAGAGGGAGCCTCCCGCCCGCCAACGCCGCGCACGCGGCCGCGGGGCACCGCCGCGGGCTCCCCTCTGGAGAGGCCTGCGCCCAGGGCCGCTGTCCCCTCGGGTAGCCAGCACGGTCCCTCCTGCCGGGCGCCCACGCACCCACGCACCCGCCCGGGCTTAGGGTGCTCACTCGGGCTGCCTTTGAACCAAATTCTTGAACTTTTGAACCCCAGTTGTTACTGTCGCTGCTGTTTGTAGTGTTGGGAGCCCGGTAAAGCTCCCTAACACCCGAGGACCAGGCTCCCCACCGCTCCCGGCCCCGCCTCCGCTCCCCTCCCCTCCCCTCCCCTTCCCCGGGGCCTGGGATAAACAACCCCGCCCCTGACCTCCAGGCATGCCAGGCTCCATCCCATCTCGCTAAACTAAGGCCTAGCCCAGTTAGGGACCTGACAGCCCCTAAAAGAGGGGGCCAGTAGTACCCTGTCTGTCCCAGCCACACCCAGCCCTCCGGGTGTTCTGGGAGCCTTCCCCTTTCAGAGACTGGACTGAGTCCTCCAGCTGGAAGGGCCACGCTCTCAGGAGTGCACAGCTTTCAACTCCTGGACACTTACCTGTGCGTCTGGCATCAACTTCCACTATAACCTTATAATAAAGAAAATCAGCCCGCAGCCATGGTCACCTCCGTGGTCACCCCGGGGGCAGAGGGGTGGGGAGATGGGACAGGTGTTTTCCAGCGCCCACACTGATCAGTCCTGTGGGCTAGGGTGGGGGGTTGACCACTAATTTCTCCACGTATTTGATGCAGCTGTGTATGTCCCCAGATTTTAAACATTTTAAAATCTCCCTCCTTGGAGGGTGGAAGTGATGGCCAGGTTGGGCCATCTCGACCACCAGGAAGTGGTGCTGCTACAGGGGCTATAATGCCTCCTTGGGTGCCCCCAGAGGCAGCAGGGCGGGATCATCTTGGGGCGCAGCCTACAGAGTCAGGGAACAGGGCCCTGCTCCAAACAGCCAGCCTCAGGTGGGCACTGGAGGTGGGCACTGGAGAGGGGCCTTGACCTGAGTCGAGGGAGGATGTGGCCCCTGGCTGTGGGCAGGGTGTGAGGCCTGCCCCCCCCCCATGGCAGCAGCTCCTCGGTTGGATGGACACCTTGCCTCTCTCTCCATGGAGGGGGCTGGACTTGGGCTCCGCAATGGTCTAGGCATTCAAGTGTTGGCACACAGGTTCAGCTGGGGTTTTCTTCCAGGAAAAGGAGTGCATTCAGCAGCCAGGTCTTTGGCAATGCCAGCCCTGTGCTGGTGGCCTGCTGTGTGCACCCCGAGGGACGAGGCACCCCAGGCCTGCAGGAGCCAGCTGAGATGGCCAGGCCTCTAAACACTGGTCTGGGGGTGCCAGGCAGAGGGTTGCATCAGCAGGGCCGTGAGCCTGCTCCTTGGGTCTCCTGGCTGCAGGAAGATGCTCACCCCCACCCCCAGTTCTCCAACTCTTTTGATTTTCACTATCTTGATTTTAATTATCTAGCTCCATCTCATCTCCCCCCTCCCCTCCCCTAATAAAGGGCCAGCATTTTCCCCACTCCCCCTTTTCTCCCTGACATATTAGAAGAATGTTTTTCCATTTCCTTTGATGTCCTTTACAAGCTGCATCTCACTTCCTGCTTGGGCATTTCTGACCTCGAGTGACTTCTACCAGCCAGGCTGCGTGGCTGTGTCTCCCCCTTGGTGCCCCGTCCAGATGCCACTCTTCGTTCCACCTTCCCCACCTCCTTCCCCCTGCCTCCAAGGGGGCAGCCCCGTCCAGCCTCAGCTAAGTTTCCGAGGAAGGCTCCTCCTTTCCAAGTCTCCCCGTGGAAACTCAGTGATCTGCTTCCCTGGGGCCTGTGCTCTGCATTTTTCTGCTGTTATTCTTTGGGCAGGCTGGTTTTGTTCATTCTCTGCCTTGATGGCGTGAGCTGGGTAGGGGGTGTGAGGGACACAGGGGGCTGGGGGCCTCCAGCACCCAGGGCAGAAGGAGTCTGTGTCCTCCAGACGGAGGCTGCGGGAGGTGCAGGAGCCCAGCAGAGCAGAGGGGCTGGTCCGCTCCCTAAGCCTGGCTCTGTGCACCCCCAAAGCGGCACAAGTGAAACGGAAAACTGAAAACCGAAGCCCCTGAAATGAGCCACCAAAAAGAAAAACAAAACTAGAATCAACAAAGGGGAGTCGTTTGACAGGATTCAAACAGTATGTCTTCCCTCCCTCCCTCCCTCCCTCCCTCCCTCTCTCCCTCCCTTCCTTCCTTCCTTCCTTCCTTCCTTCCTTCCTTCCTTCCTTCCTTCCTTCCTTCCTCCCTCCCTCCTTCTCTCTGTCTCTCTCTGTCTCTCTCTGTCTCTCCTGATCAGGCACATGACTCTGAGCTTAAAGCACCATCAGAACCAGTGCAAGTATCTTCAGCACAGGCTGGGAACTGGGTCCTGGGACCTGAGACCCAGTCCCTGCCCCTTTGGGGTATAACAGACCACACAGGGATCTCCCAGCACAGGAGGGCAAGGGCGGAGGGAGGTTTGCACAAGAAAGCGGAGGAGATAGACCCTTGCCTTTGTCTCAAACCCCAGCTAGGCTCCTCCCAGGGAGGTTTGCGTGTGTGACAGCTCCATTTTATTACTATTATTTTATCAGGATTATTACAACTTCAATCACCAAAAATGACTCAAAAGAGGCTCAGAAAAGCAGCAGCCTATCAACCAGCCAGGACTCAAGGGCAAACGTGAGATGTCCTGTCCAGGCAGGGACCGTCCACCCAGTGGGACAGGCTGCAAAGGGAGGTCCTCTGGGTAGCGATGGCTGTCTGGAATCAGGACATCACGGACTGGTCCCCTTTGCAGGGTCTCTGGTATGGCACTGGCATGAGGTCAGCAAGGTTTTTGTGCTGTTTTCATACAAAGCCCAGGGCCTTCCCTGGAAGCCAGCAGCAATCTTCCAGAACAAGGGAAAGGAATGCTTTCCCGGACAAACTGCTGGGTGCTGCCCTGATGGCGGCCCCGACCACAGCTGCCTCGGCCCCGTGGGTCCACACCGCACTCCCAGACCAACGCCCGTTCCAGTGGCAAAGACAGATTTATCCCGTGGGAGGATTCGGGGTCTGGGATCCGCTTTAAAACAAACAGCACTGACAAAAAATTAAGAGGTGGGGGAGGGAAACAAACTGACAAGTTTCGAAAAATGTTAACGATTGTTGACTCTGGCTGGTGAGCACGCAGAGCTCACGGTAATCTTTTATTAACTTTGTGTATGTTTACAAGTTCCAAGTTCCCCCGGAAAGAATTTTTTTAAAGGAGATACAGGTGATATTATTACTATTGCTGAGAAAATTTAACGCCAGCTACAAAGTTAACAAAGAAAGAGAGAAATTATATGCATGTATAAGTTGTGTGTATGATTTATATCTATATAAAGTATACACACATACAATAAAAGAAGGCAGAAAGGGTTGCTAGCAAAATGCCCTTATCAGGTGTTGTCATGTCACCGTTTCAGTGGCCTTGGGTCGGGGTGGGGGTGGGATCCGTGCTGTCATGGGCACGTGCCCCCGACTCTGCTTCTCGCCTGGATCCAGCTCTGATGTCTAAGTAAGAAGCCGCTCCCACCATTTGGTCAGTTCAAACACAGGAAATGCTCCGTGACCTTTTTTCTGTTTATTACTAAAAATCCCTGCTAAAGGAAAACGGTTTTGTTTTTAATTTGGGTAACAATCGTTTTGTGAGTCCTGAAGCAAACCCCCCAGAAAATTCTGGGTATGCACTGAGCCCTGCCAGGAAAGGTGCCATGGCCAAGGTGGCTGCAAACTCTTTGGAAACTTGTCTGCTTGGTCAGATGGGGCAGAGGTGATTCTACTCAACTCCCCAGGCCAGGCTGTTAGAGACCTTGCTGCTTTCACCAGGGCTCCGGGAGCACTGCCATGCTGTGAGGAAGCCCAAGGAGGCCTGAGGAGAAGCCACAGGAAAAGGAACTGAGGCCCCAGCTGGCGGCCAGCTCCACTCTCCCAGGCACGGAGTGAGCCAAGCCATCTTGGAAGGCAACCTCCAAACCCCAACCAAACCACCCTAGCTGACACCCCATAAGCAGAGCTAAAGTACCTGCCAGCACTTCCCAAGTCCCTGACTCATAACATCCTAGGCATAAACAAAACCGTTGTTTTAAACCACAAAGCACTGGGATGGCTTCCACTTCTACCTGGAACAGGTGTTCTCATGCCAGTGGGAGAGAAGGGCTGGCTGCCAGTGGTCCTCTGCCTTCACGGTCCTGGCATTGAGGAGTACAGCCCTGGTCGAGTTTCAGGGCTGAAGGGGATGCTGAACACACAGCCGTGCGACACACAAGCGGGCTGGCCCCTAAGGGGCCCCATACCCAAGGGCTCTCAGGCAACGGCTAAGTTTGAAGCATTTCTTCCTGATGCCACTCAGTCCACCAGAGGCCACTTCTCTTTCTTAGTCTAAGGAACATATGCCAGCAATACAATCTGTATCTCCACTACCCTTGAAAATCTCACTTCAAGGCTTACGTAATACCAATGTTCAATTTCAGAATAAGAGATTGGGGCTACTTAAGTATGCCCAACTGTCAGCTCACAGCTCAAGCTCTGAGATTGTGACCTGTGCCCAAACCTTGATAATCTTCCTCCTTCATCATATAAAAAAGTTAGATGAGTGACTGGACATGTGTGTGTCTGTGTCTGTGTGTGTTGTGTGTCTGTGCATGTATATGTCTGTGTGTTTGCTTCTCTGTGTGTGCATGTGTGTGTATGTGTGTGTATGTGTGTGTATGTGTATGTGTGTGTTTGTGTGTGTGTGTGCAGGAAGTTTCACTGGGGACCGCTCTTGGGCTCACCTGGCTGGTGGGGTGAACGAGCAGGGTTAAGAACAGGAGAAGTTGAGCTATGATGCAGATCTGAGAAAGGTCTCAGCCAATCCCTCGCGGGCCCCGGAGCTGGGATGGTCTCTCAGAGTTGTCTGTTCAAGGCAAGGGGCCAGGGCTTTGCCCCCTGAATCCTCCAGCCTTTGCAGGTGGGGCATGTACGGGCAGGGATGAGGCGACTGTCTTCAACTGAGAGTAAGACCTGCAGAAACACTCATCTGAGCCAGCAGCTGCCAGCCTCCCGGGGTGAGTATCGATGCCTTAGAGGTTCAGCACACTGAGACTGGGGAACGTAAGCCTTGCCTCCAGAGCCTGGGCCCCAGACAATCCAGATGGATCAGTGCAGTGCCAGGGGAGGGGAGGTGGAAGTGGTGTGTGGAGTCGTGTGGAAGCTTGTGATCAGTCCTATTGCCTCAGGAAAGCTCAGGATGGTGGATCCCCGTGGCAGGGATGAACATGCGGCCAGCATGTTGCAGTCAGGGATGCAGTCAGAAGCTGGGTCACTGTTGCGCTAGCCATGCAGAGGGACTACCATCCTGACCCCAAGCTCTTCCATCCCACCTGCAGCTCCTCTGCCCAGATGCTCCCTGCCTCACCTACTGGACACTTTTTAAAGCACATACAAACTCTACCACAGAACACAAGGCAGCCAGCGAGGACACGGGACCCTGCCACGCTGAAAGACTCGGCCTCCCGCCCTTACATGTGACAGGCTTGAGTTGGCACCTGTAGGACACTGAAGGCAGTGCTCAGAGAGGAGGCTCCAAATTTTCCAGACACGTGTCCAAGCATCCAGAACAACTTGACACCACCACCCGGTCCTTGCTGTCATTCCTGGAAACCTAAAACAGTGACTTGGGATCTTCAAAGGAGCTGTCTCTGTCAGCTTAGTTTACCGTATGCTGCGTAACAAAAATCTCAGTGGCTTACACCAACTACAGAGGATTTCTCTCTGTGACAGTCCCATCCTGGTGGGCTGGGGCTGGGTTCCACTGCAAGTCAGTGGAAGGGGCAGCCCCATCAGGACCCTACTGGTCCTTCAGTGGAAAGATAAAAAGGTGGCCCCATACCCAGGGCTGTAAGGGCTTCTGCTCAGGTGTGGCGTATGTCACACAAATCACATTTCATTGGCCAGAGCAAGTCACATGGCCAAGCCTGATATCAACATGCAGGAGATGTAGAATCCTCCCACAGGGCAAGGCAGCAAATATTTGGACAATAATGCAATCCACCATCATGCAGAGCCAACTGGACGAGGAACTGACCAATGGCTCAGGCTCTCTGTCCCAGTCAGGTCAAACCCAAGAGATACTGAAAGGAAGCCACAGTCATCAGGGTTCTTTTTTTTTTAATTTTTTTAATTTTTGGACCACACCACAAGGCTTGCAGGATCTTAGTTTCCAAACCAGGGATTGAACCCAGGCCTCAGCAGTGAAAGTGCCAAGTCCTAACCATTGGACCACCAAGGAATTCTCTAACGTTCTTTTTTTTTTTTTTTTTGCAGTACGCAGGCCTCTCACTGCTGTGGCCTCTCCCATTGCGGAGCACAGGCTCTGGACGCGCGGGCTCAGCGGCCATGGCTCACGGGCCCAGCTGCTCCGCGGCACGTGGGATCTTCCCGGACCGGGGCACGAACCCGTGTCCCCTGCACCGGCAGGCGGACTCTCAACCACTGCGCCACCAGGGAAGCCCTAACGTTCATTTTTGATTATGCTTTGTCTCTGTGTCTAAATTGTAATTAGGTTTCTGTTTGTTTGAATTCACCTAAAAACTCGTGGTCATTCTAAAAAAAAAAAAAAAAAAACTCGTGGTCGGTGTGGTCCACCCAGGAGAAAAGTTTGAAAAACAGTGTCTTGGACAGGAACTCTCATTCACTGCTAGTGGGAATGCAAAAATGGTACGGCGACTTTGGCAGTGTCTCACAAAATTCAGTGTACCCTTACCGTATGATCCAGCAACCGTGCTCCTTGGTATTTCCTCCAAGGAGTTGAGAACTTAGCTCCACACCAAAAATGTGCACAGCTTTATTCACAATTGCCCAAACTTGGAAGCAACCAAGATGTCCTTCAGTAGGTGAATAGATGAATAAACTGTGGTCCATCCAGATGATGGAATATTACTGAGAAATATTTTAAAATGAGCTGTCAAGGGCTTCCCTGGTGGCGCAGTGGTTGAGAGGCCGCCTGCCGATGCAGGGGACACGGGTTCATGCCCCGGTCCGGGAAGATCCCACGTGCCGCGGAGCAGCTGGGCCCGTGAGCCATGATAGTTAAAAAAAAAAAAAAAAAACTCGTGGTCGGTGTGGTCCACCCAGGAGAAAAGTTTGAAAAACAGTGTCTTGGACAGGAACTCTCATTCACTGCTAGTGGGAATGCAAAAATGGTACGGCGACTTTGGCAGTGTCTCACAAAATTCAGTGTACCCTTACCGTATGATCCAGCAACCGTGCTCCTTGGTATTTCCTCCAAGGAGTTGAGAACTTAGCTCCACACCAAAAATGTGCACAGCTTTATTCACAATTGCCCAAACTTGGAAGCAACCAAGATGTCCTTCAGTAGGTGAATAGATGAATAAACTGTGGTCCATCCAGATGATGGAATATTACTGAGAAATATTTTAAAATGAGCTGTCAAGGGCTTCCCTGGTGGCGCAGTGGTTGAGAGGCCGCCTGCCGATGCAGGGGACACGGGTTCATGCCCCGGTCCGGGAAGATCCCACGTGCCGCGGAGCAGCTGGGCCCGTGAGCCATGGCCGCTGAGCCCGCGCGTCCGGAGCCTGTGCTCCGCAACGGGAGAGGCCACAGCAGTGAGAGGCCCGCGTACCGCCAAAATACAAAAACAAAAACAAAAAATTAAAAATAAATAAATAAATAAAATGAGCTATCAAGCTCATTTGGAGGAAACTTAAAAAGTGAAGTGAAAAAAGAAGCCAATGAGGAAAGGCTCCACATTGTAGGAATCAAACACTATGACATTCTGAAAAAGGCGAAAGTATGGAGACAGTAAAAGTTCAGTGGTTGCCAGGGGCTGGGAGGAAGGATGAACAGGCAGAGCACAGAGGATTTTTAGGGCAGGGAAATACTCTTTAGAATCCTGTAATGGTGGATTCATGTCCTTATACATCTGTCCAAACCCATACAATATCCAACCTGGAGAGTGAACTCATATAAAATATAGACTTTTGTTAATATTTAAATAATGTATAAAAATTTTTTGGTTTGGTTTGGCGGTACGCGGGCCTCTCACTGTTGCCCCCTCTCCCGTCGCGGAGCACAGGCTCCGGACGCGCAGGCTCGGCGGCCATGGCTCACGGGCCCAGCCGCTCCGCGGCATGTGGGATCTTCCCGGACCAGGGCACGAACCCGCGTCCCCTGCATCAGCAGGCGGACTCTCAACCATTGTGTCTCTGGTGCCTAGAGCAGTGTCCGGTGTGCTGGAGGCACTGGGAACGTTTGCCAACCTGGTGCTGCTGCTTGGGTGACCGGCCACAGTAGCCCCTACCCGGCCCCTCCTTTGTTCTCTTCCCAGCAGCCTTAGGGTGCTTTCTCAAATTGCCTCAGCTTCTGTCACCCCGCTTCAATCTCCCCCAAGGGCTCCCTACTGCCTGCAGACAAAGTCCAGCAATTGACGCCAGCCCATCAGAATCAGGAAGGTCCAGGAGAGCAGTGGGAGACCAGGGAGTGGAGAGGCCCTGCAGGCATACCCTAAAAGGCACTCTTACAATGAATAATGTTTAAACCATGTGCCAGCCCAACACGCACCAGCAGGCCAGGCCAGGGCCATGGGAGACCCCCAAGTGGCCCCCTCGGCCCTGCTCTCCAGCTTCATCAGGACCCTCTGGCTCCAATACACTCACCCTATGGGTGACATCCCATCCTACGGCTTCCCCAAACACCCAGCTAAAGTGCCCTGCCCCCCACTGCCCAGGGCAGTCCCTGCTCAGCCTCTGCCCCTTTATCATCCCATCATTGGTTCATGGTTAACGGCCCTACATTTTGTCTTCCCAGCCTGGTCCATAAGAAGTTGCCCAGGTCACACTGTGACTCAAAATCCAGTGCCTTTTCCCTATGAAGGGCAACCTCTGGGTCTCTGCTGCGAGCTCCTGCCTGGGGGAGAAACTGGCCCCAGAAACGACGTTAGTGTCCCCTTCCCGTCCCTACAC
>NW_006792775.1:2265001-2270198 GCF_000442215.2 Lipotes vexillifer
TTTGAGAAAGCCACCCTGAGTGACACCCGGAAGCCGGGTAGCAAGGGGCTGCATCCCCAGGTCCGTGCTGGGGGCCAGGGGTGTAAGCAGCAGAGCGGGGGCAGGGGGTGGGGGGCGGGTAGGATGCCCGGTCGCATTGAGTTTGGGGTGGGGACGTGCCCACCCCCAGCCAGACTCTGTCCTCAGTGTGAATGGTCATTCCAGCAGGGTGCGCTGCCCGCGGACTCCCAGCTCACGCCATCTTCCTCCCTCCCGCTCAGCCAGGCTGAGCTCCCACCTGGTCACACAGGCAGGCCTCGGGGAGGCCCCCTCCCCAGAGGAGAGGTGCAGAGCCTGAAGTCAGATCTCGGCAGGTCTAATTCCCAGGATGTGCTCGGGCTGAGCTGAAGGCGGCGGGGCCCCTACTCTCATTTCCCAGGGGAGGTATTTCTCAGCGTGCAGCCCCAGCTGGGCCTCGGGCAGGTCCCACTTCCCTCCTCCCCACCCTTTCAGGCAGCTGCGGGGGAGGGTAAGTGAATCGCATGTCCAAACGCATCTCCAAAATCGAGGCTTCAGCCGAGCCTTTGACCCTGATCCGTGGGGGACATCAGTGTCGCAAACAGCCCCAAAATGGTTAACTTAAAAAAATACACCACCACTGCTCCGCTTCCCCAGGCCCAAGGCACCAGCAAAAATACTGCTAGCCGTCCGTTTTTGCTATTTTACGTCACCCTTTCCATTGTAAGCCATAATTTTCAGAGGTTTATAGGTCAGCTATAAAAAAAATAATAAACCTCTCCCTTTGACTAAAAGGGAGCACTTGGAAACTAGAAGGCTGGTGGGTGCCCGGGTGGATCCGGCCTCGAGTTTTTCCACCGAAGCGGCGGCGCCTCACCCCTCCCCCCCCCCACCTGCCCCTGGGCCCTTCCTCTCGGCCTCCCCCTCTCCTCTTCCCCGCAGGCTTGCAGGCTGCCCCTCCCCCACCGTGGGCGAGAGAAGAGGCCAGAACACATCTGCGGTCCTGCGGCCCCACCCCGGGGGACACCGGGGCCCACGAAGCGGAGGACTTTGGAGCCGTTGGGGTCCACCTTGGGCGGGGCCTGAAGAATTTCAGGCTCAGGTTCGCCCTCTCCGGGCCTGCGACCGGCCCAGTCCCCGCAGGTGCCCACCTGAGTCCCATTGGGGCTCGGCCCAGGGCAGCTGGGGTGGTCTCCTTGGAGTCGGGGAAACAGTGAGCCCTGGTCTCCGTGTACAGCCCTGCACGTGTGTGTGTGTGTGTGTGTGTGTGTGTGTGTGTGTGTGTGTGTGTGTGTATGTGATAAATGCAGAGCGAGGGCGGGGCCGCTCATCCCTAAATTAGGGCCCTGGAGCAGGTGGGCGTGGGCCAGCACTGCCAGGAGAAAGCCCCCCTCCCTCCCTTTAGGGCTGCCCCCTGGGTTCTAACTCCCTAACATTTGGGGGTGCCAGAGGGGAAAGCTGGAGGCAGTACAAGCACACACGGAGCTGAGTTGCAGCATTATTCGGCCTCTTTATTTAGAACCCGGCGGACGAGGAGCCGGGGCAGTGGTGCAGACGGCTCAGGAACCTTTTTTTTTTTCTTTTTTTTTTCTTTTTTTTTTTTTCTTTTAACAGATTTGTCTTCAAGTTTAAAATAATCATAATAGTAAAAAGAGACAGCGAAAGCGCGAAGAGACTGCAAGCTAGATGGGCTTGTACGGCAGCTACAGCTTGTGAGCGACCCCCTCCCCCCAGAGTCCGCTATAAAAAATAAATTTACATTTGTCGATAACCAGATGCGAGTGAGGTGCCTTTGGCATAACCAATAACCGAGCTAGCGCGTGGCAGAGCGGCCCACGCCTCGACATAAATAGAAAATATAAGTTAGTATAACTTTAAAAACTTTTTGTACAAATATACATGTTTTTTTCCTTTTTTCCTTTTTTTTTCTTTTTTCATTTTTTTGCACTGAGTTTCAGCAGAGATTAAACATTTTATATAAATGACTCTTAAAGCTTTACACCTTGGGACCAGTGTACTCCTCGTGCAGAATACATTTAGATATAAAAGACGTTATTAATACATTGCACAGTTTTCAAACTTTAAACACAAAACCGAACGCTGCTCCGTGGCAGCTGCCGCCGGTTGCTGCTACATGGACGGTCCCAGCCGAGGCCCAGCGCTCCTCTCCTGTCCGCTGCCCAGCGGGCTCCCTCGGGGCTCGTTGGGCGCGAGGCTGCGGGAGAGAGGTGCTGTGAGCGAGCGGCGACAGAGTGGCCGCGGGACCCCGCGGGGCGCCCCTCCCCGCCCGCCCCGTCTGCTGCGCTCACCTCTCATCGCAGCCGCTTGCGCGGGGTTTGCTCAGCCGAGCCGACGGCTGGAGCGGCGCCGGGCGCGGCGCATCCCGCGGGGACCTCGTTCGACGCCTTGGCTTCGGGCGCGGGTCTCTTGCGCTTGGCGAAGAAATCTGCGGGCGACAGCGCGCGCGGCCGGTCAGGGCGGGGCCGGCCGGGGAGCCCAAGAGGGTGCCGGGAGGAGGCGCGGGCTGCTGGGCGGCCGGTGGGGGGGCGCCGTCCCCGCCCGCGCCGAGGTCCGCGGCGGGTCAGCTTTGTTTACGTCGCCGCGCAATGTGCTGTGTAAGCATTTCCCCTTGTCCCGCGGCCAAGCCCCCCGGGGCTACCGCCGCGCTTAACCCCCTCGGCGCCGCGATCGCCGCGCCCGGCCGCGCCCGAGGAGGGCCTCCAGTGGCCCGGGCGAGGATCGCGCTCGGAGGGGACCAGAGCGCGCCCTCCCAACCCTCCCGCGCGAACCCCTCCGGAGCACAACAACAGGGCGGGGACGGGGTGCGGGCGCTGCCTCGCCCCGCGCGCTGCGGGCCCTTTAACGCCACGGAGGAGGCGGGGACCAAGAGAGGCCCCCGAGGGCCTGGGAGCCCGGCCGGCCGGACAAAGCAGGGCCGGGCCGGGCCGGGGCGGGGCCGCGCTGGACTCACCGGAGATGAGAGGCCCGGACAGCTTCTTGATCGCGGCGCCTCCGGCGGCGGCAGTGGTGGCAGCGGCGGCGGCAGTGGCGGCGGCGGCGTTGGTGTTGGTGGCAGTGGCGGCAGTGCCCGGCGCGGGGCGCCCCGAAATCCCTGAGTGCGGCGGCTCGGCCAGGGACTCCTGGCTGCGCGACGGCGGGACCGCCTCCGGCTCAGAGCTCTCCTGCGGCGCCGGGGCCGGGGCCGGGGCAGGCGCTACGGACGGGCCGCTGGACGGCGACGCCGGCGCCTCCCCGAGGCCGTCGAGGGACTCATCGGCCGGCGGCCCGGAGGGCGGGCTATCGCCCGCGCCGTCCGGGCGGGGACGAGGCGCCAGGAGCAGGCGACAGCGCCCCACCTGCACCGTCTCGCGGTAGAAGGCGGGCACGGAGTCGCTGTCCACCTCGGTCCACTGCAGGCGCCCGGGGCCCCGCAGTGGCACGTCCTGCTGGAAGTTGTAGTCCCAGCGACGCTGGTCCTCGGCGCTCAGCTCGGCCAGGCGCATCTGCAGCTCGCGGCTGAGCTCCTCGTGGTCCACGGGCCCGAAGAGGCTGCGGCAAGCGCTGGTGCGCGCGAACAGGGGAAAGGTGCGGCGGGCGACCAGGCGCTCCATTGCCGACGCGCTGCGGAGATACGCATCGGACTTTTCCGGGGGCTGCGCGGGCCGGGCGGCGGGAGAGGAGAGGAGAGGAGGAGGAGGAGGAAGAGAGGAAAGGAGGGCGGAGGCCGGGCGCAAGTGAGACCCCGCGCGCCGGAGTCTGCATTTGCAAAGGGACGCGCTGGGAGGGCGGCGCGGCGGCTACCTGGCTGTCGGGCCGTGGACTGCTCCTGAGTCTCGCTCGCTGTGTCGTCCGGCCGGCGGCCGCGCCCCCTCGGGTGCCTGTCCTCGCTCGCTCGGCTAGCCCTGGCCTGGCTGGCACCCACCGAGCGCAGAGCACTTGGCCTGTGGAACGCCCAGTCCTCGCGCGCCCCTTTATACGCGAGGGTCCCACCCCCCCCGCGCACGGGCCCCGCTGCTATTAGCATAATGTAGTATTTTCAGTTTCAACAACACCGCGGCGATTGGCCGGCGCCGCGCTGCCCCCGCCCCTCCGGCCGTCCGGCCCCCTCCCGCCGCCCATTGGCCCTGCGCACACACCCACCCGAGGGCGGGGCGGGGCGCGAGGGCCGATTGGCGGGGCGCGGGGCGCGCGCAGCGGCGGGGGAGGGGGCGGGGCGCGGGGCGGGGCCGGAGTTAAAGGGCGCTGCGGGCGGTAACGTGACACCGCGGCGCCCCGCCCCCTCGCCCCATCCCCCCCCACACCCCCACCCCACCCCCACCCCCCGCTGACCCGCACGCTCCTTAGTGCCGCCTGGAGGCCTGGGAGGGTAGGAGTGCCAGTTCTGAGAACTCTACATCAGCTTTGGCCCTTGTGGTCCGCCGCCCCCCCCCCCCCCTCCGCCTCTGCTGGCGCGCCCTACCGGGCGCGGCGGGCGACGACCCCCGGCAAGACCGGCGTTCGGCCTGGCCCGACTCGCCCCCCTGGGGGCACCCAGCCCCGCCGCCCGTGCTCGCCCTTGGGCCTCCCGCGCCAGTTGACGGGCCTTTAACCCGCCGCGGCCAGCTCGTCCCAGGCTGGAGCTACATAGGGTCTTCGGCTGCCCCCGCGCGGCCTGCTGCGCCCGAGGCTTGTGTGCCTGGCAGGGTTCCGCGCACCTGGAGCCCTAACACACCTGCTAGACCTAAGGCCCACGAGTGAGCGGGGAGGGGGGTTTGGGGGGCCGGGGGAGGGAGGCTCTGCTCCACTCTTTCTCCAAGGGCGAAGTGGCAGACACCTTGAGAGCTGGCCCACAGTCGCCTGGAGCCAGGGTCTGGAGACTCTAGCTCTTGGGGCCGTCGGTCCTGCCCAGTGGATGGGAAACTGGCCGTGCCCATCCTGAGCTATGCACCCTGTGACATCCTGAGCTACGTCACTGACTCGGTGCTCAGCCACTTCAGGCTTGGCCAGGCCGGGGGTTGGCTAGCTGGCTGGAGGCTGCTGTGCTGGCTATTGGACAGGGCGCTGGAGGCTTCTCCACTAGGGTGGGGCTGGCCCTGCCCAGCCTGGGACCCTGACTGTGCATGCTGATCCTCTGGGCCAGGCTTATCCCTTGTCACACAGGAAACCGCCAGATGGGGTGGGGGCGGGGGGGGCAGCAGAGAGCAGGCGCGACGGCGGCCAG
>NW_006792775.1:2270796-2274370 GCF_000442215.2 Lipotes vexillifer
GCCGCCCCCCCCCCCCCCTCCGCCTCTGCTGGCGCGCCCTACCGGGCGCGGCGGGCGACGACCCCCGGCAAGACCGGCGTTCGGCCTGGCCCGACTCGCCCCCCTGGGGGCACCCAGCCCCGCCGCCCGTGCTCGCCCTTGGGCCTCCCGCGCCAGTTGACGGGCCTTTAACCCGCCGCGGCCAGCTCGTCCCAGGCTGGAGCTACATAGGGTCTTCGGCTGCCCCCGCGCGGCCTGCTGCGCCCGAGGCTTGTGTGCCTGGCAGGGTTCCGCGCACCTGGAGCCCTAACACACCTGCTAGACCTAAGGCCCACGAGTGAGCGGGGAGGGGGGTTTGGGGGGCCGGGGGAGGGAGGCTCTGCTCCACTCTTTCTCCAAGGGCGAAGTGGCAGACACCTTGAGAGCTGGCCCACAGTCGCCTGGAGCCAGGGTCTGGAGACTCTAGCTCTTGGGGCCGTCGGTCCTGCCCAGTGGATGGGAAACTGGCCGTGCCCATCCTGAGCTATGCACCCTGTGACATCCTGAGCTACGTCACTGACTCGGTGCTCAGCCACTTCAGGCTTGGCCAGGCCGGGGGTTGGCTAGCTGGCTGGAGGCTGCTGTGCTGGCTATTGGACAGGGCGCTGGAGGCTTCTCCACTAGGGTGGGGCTGGCCCTGCCCAGCCTGGGACCCTGACTGTGCATGCTGATCCTCTGGGCCAGGCTTATCCCTTGTCACACAGGAAACCGCCAGATGGGGTGGGGGCGGGGGGGGCAGCAGAGAGCAGCCGCGAGGGCGCCCAGGCAGCCCTGGTCCAGCTGCTTATAAGAGCTGCGCCTCTCTGCCTCCATCCTGGAAGGCTAGCACCCCCGCATTTGTGCCCAGGAAACGTGTTGGTTGGGAAAGTACACACCTAAGAATGAATGACAGAGCACGCGAGCCAGTGGGCCCTACCACAGTGTCAGGGAGAGAAGAAGCCAGCCCAGAAAGGAAAGTACCTGCCCGGCAAGGCCTATGACCCTGCTCCCCCGCTTTTTGGTGTGGCCCCTGGCTCTCCCCAGTGGCCATCCCATCGGGGCCAGGCCACAGGAGACCGTAACTTTCTGCAGCTATCCCCTTGGCCCAGCCTGTCCCAGGGCTGGGGGCCTAGGAAATGCCTCCAGCAGCTCAGGTGGGGAGGGGGACGGCCAAGCTCCTGCTGGAGGGCCCAGGAGGGCCCTGAGCTCCCAGCCCCTGTTCTGGGTGAGCCCACGAGCCCAGTGAGAAAGGTGAGCTGGGGCCGACCCAACCCAACCTGCCTGCCTCCCCCGCAGGGTCAGGTGTGTTCCAGGTCCCTTCAGGGACGGGACTCCTTGCTAACATGCAGCCGTGTCCTGGAGGAGGCTTGTGGAGGCAAGGTTTGGGATGAAGGCCAGCAGGAGAAGCCATCAGCCCAGCTAAGGGACAGGGCACGTTGCCACTCTCGGCTCTTGACAACAGGACCAGTGTTGATGCAAAGTTGATGATTCGTGTTATATTTCTTTACTCTTTTTTGTGCATTCTATTCCAAATTTTCCACAAGTACAGTTGGTACAAATTTTTTTAATTAATTAATTTATTTTTGGCTGCGTTGGCTCTCCGTTTCCGCGCGGGCTTTTCTCTAGTTGCGGTGAGCGGGGGCTATTCTTCGTTGCAGCGCGCCGGCTTCTCGTTGAGGTGGCTTCTCTTGTTGCGGAGCACGGGCTCTAGGCACACGGGCTTCAGTAGTTGTAGCGCGTAGGCTCAGTAGCTGTGGCTCGCGGGCTCTAGAGCACAGGCTCAGCAGTTGTGGCGCACGGGCTTTGTTGCTCCGCGGCATGTGGGATCTTCCCGGACCAGGGCTCGAACCGGTGTCCCCTGCACTGGCAGGCGGATTCTTAACCACTGTGCCACCAGGGAAGTCCAGTACAACTTTTTATCTTTGGGAACATAAGATGACAGAGGCTCCCCTGGCCCTGTTGATCCCTTGGGTGGGGCTGATATCACCTGGCCTGGAGTTAGGAGGCAGGGCCTTGCCCCACCCTAGTGCCACGGCCACACCAGTCTCCCCAGAGGCCATATGCACAGGGCCACAGTGGGTAGTGACCACCAAACGTGGAACCACATGGCCCCCAGGATTTCCCAAGAGGTCAGGATGCCCTGAGTTCAGCCATCTGGGAGGGCAGGCCAAGGGAAGGAGCCAACCCCTGGCCCGGGCTCAGCCTCCAGGCCGTCTCCCTTCCGACAAGACTGAAGCCACCGCACTCCCAGCCCTGCTCTGGGCACCCAGCACTCTCGTCCCTGGCAAGGACTGCCCCATGGTATGAACACCTGTGTGCCCTGGCCCCCCCCCAAGGGCAGGGGACTTAGTGCACGCTTCATAACTTACGGGAGCTGACCCTGCACCAGGCCTCTTGTGACCCTGCCCTGCGCGTGCACGGTCTGGCCCGAGGACAGGCCTGGGAGGGCCATCCCGACTGCCTTGGGTGCACACGAGACACCTCCATGGGTGCCAGCTGAGTTCAGGCAGATGGGTCCCAGGGCCCCCACAGCGACAAGCCCAACAGCATGTGACTTGGAGTCCCGTCTCCAAGGACTGGAAGTGGATGTCCCATACGTGTTGGGTCACATAGCGTGGCAGCTGTGGAGCCCTCAGCCAGCAGAGCCCTGCACAGGATGGTTTCCGTAGATCCCTTGCTGGGCCTCACCTGTTTTACGGGGGAGGGAACGGAGAGCTGGAGGCTTGGAGACACAGAGTCTGGGTCAGCTGCCAGGGCCACCCCCAGCTGCCTGGTGTCCTAGTTATATTTCTCCAGGGGCCATGGGGACACCTCCTCGCTCAGTCACCTCATTATGGCAGGGAGGTGACCTTCTGAGTCTGTGACCTTGAATTCGATCCAGGATGGTACCCACTGGCTTACTGAACCTGCCGTTCCCAGTAGTAGGCTGGGTCCCTCCCTGCGCCAGGGACGACAGTGGGGAGGGCTGGGAGCCGCCAGCACTGAGAATAGGCCCAGCCCTCCGCCCCAAGGGGCTCTGGACCAGCAAATATGTGTCTAGGTACAACAGCCAGGATCTGCTTTTGTAACTTAAAATGTATCCAAAGGAAAGAAGCATTTAAAAGGAACAATATTTGTGCAGACAGCAGAACCAGGGAGGGGCGGGGCTACCCTCCCCTCCCAAATCCTGTATGTGCAGGAACGGGGAGCCTATTTGCAGCGGGGGGTGGGGGGGGGGTGGGGGGAGTCCTAAGCACCAGGCCCCCTGCTGGCATCCTGCAGGTACATCTCTGTAGATCTCACCTCATGTGGGGGGAGTCCTAAGCACCAGGCCCCCTGCTGGCATCCTGCAGGTACATCTCTGTAGATCTCACCTCATCCAGCCTAGGAGCAGCAGAGTGAAAGCTACGAGCTCACCAAACCTTTGCCTTTTCCTGTAAAAGCACAGAAAGCCCACGTGCCCAACCCCCTCGCGACGGGGGCCACAGACGTGAGCAGGGGTGCTCTGCACCACTTCCAGGCAGCGCCCATCAAAACCAGCCAAGCGGTCCTCCTCCCCTCCCCACTGGCGGGGGCGGGGGCGGGGGCGGGGGCGGGG
>NW_006792775.1:2274380-2277789 GCF_000442215.2 Lipotes vexillifer
GGGGGGGGGGGGGGGGGGGGGGGGGGGGGGGGGGGGGGGGGGGGGGGGGGGGAGGGGGGCCCCTGGGGACAGCAGAGCCTGCAGCTCCAGGAGCCCTGAAAGGCCACGTGGAGCCGAACCACCAGACCCGCGGCGCCTTCTGCACACCCACCTGACCAGGACGGGAGTGAGAAATAAACTTTCATTGCATCTTCGGTCACTAAACAGTGCGAGTCATCCGGTACAGACATTATTCCCCTGACTCACATATATGGCACGGGTATATCCCGGTTGGCATTTTCTAGGTGAGGAAAGGAAGGTTCAGGAAGATTCAAGGACTTGCTCCAGCTTTTACAGTGGTGAATGCCCGATGAGGGGGGCGTTCAGTCCTCACAACACCCCACAGTCGGTGGATACCGTGGGCTCTTTTTCCAGGGAGGAGAAACATGCTTGCCGGAATGAGTGGCCGAACCTGGTCTCTGGTGGCGGGGAAACGCCATCCTCAGCCGAGTGCTGCCCCCTGGTGGCTGACTTCGGCACCAGCGGCCTCTCTGGCTGCCCCAAACCTCCCTTCTCCTGGGGACCCACTGGGGCAGTGGGTGTGCCAGGGCCCATCCCCAGCAGTGCTTCTGGGGACCCCGCAGGGGCCTCTGTGTCTGTGCCCTTCCCACAGCTCTCCGATTGCTATCCAGGGTACTGCCCTGTCTGAGGAGTCTGGAAGGACATGACAACTGGTGACCACACTAGCTACCTCGAGCCTGCCCTGCACTGAGGCTGGCCTCCTTGCCTCTAATCATTCCAAGAACCTGAAGACGGAGGCGTTTTGATGCCCATTTGCCAAGGGAGGAGCCTGAGGCTCAGAGAGGTTAAGCAACCTGCCTGCAATCACCCAGTGCTCAATGGCAGCTGATTTGTGCCTCTGGCCCAGCCCTGAACCCCTCCACCTGACTGCTATGAGGGGCCGGTAGGCACAAAAGCGGGAGAGGAAACAAGTCAAGGGTCCCGAGGTTAACTTCCCCTGACATCCCCGCAAGCCCTGGAGCCGGGGGCGGGCACATGTAGGTGTATGGCCCTTCCCCGGGATGGCTGACCCCTGGGGTTCATCCTACCAGGGAGGTGACCAAGCTCCCGCTCAGCCAAGTCGGCCTTCCCACGTGCAGATCTTAGCTTGTCCACCTCCCGCCCACCAGGGTAAGGCCCTCACTGCCCCACCAGCCCACCCAGTGTGCCCGGGGACTCAAAGCACATCACCCAGTGGCACACTTCACCAAGGCCCTGGGCCGGCCTAGCAGGCCCCCTGGGGAGACCGCTGCCCCTCTGAGCCTCACCCTTCTCCGTAAGATGGGGCCTGGAGGCCCCGAGGGGTAGGGAGAGTTACAGGTTAACCAGCCAGCCCCCAGCGACAGGCGGATGGGCCCAGCTCTGTGCTTGCGCGCCCGCACGCACAAGGGGAGGATTCCTGGCGCTCTTGGCAGGGGCCCAGCACCCCGCGCGCAGCGAGAATGTTCCTCCCGCACCGAGTTCCCGCGCTTGGCTCGCCCCGCCCCCCCCCCAGAAGGGGCGCCCCCCCCCCCAGAAGGGGCTGTTCTCGGGGCGGCTGCCAGGCACGTCCTCCGCAGGTGCCGGCCTCCGTCCGGTGACTGTCCACAAGCCACACAACGCAAATCCAAAGCTCCGATTACAGGGACTGCCTTGTACTCAGGGTCGGGGCCGGGGTCCTCACTCCCCCCAACCCCGAATCGGTGGGAGGGGCTGGGAAGCCCTGGGGGAGGAGCAGGGGAACAGGAACAGCCCTGGACGTGAGGGTTCCTCCGCCCCACCTCCAACATAGACCGGGGCTGCTTCCCCTGACCCCGGGGGTCTCAAGCAGGGGGAACCCCTCTTCCCGCCTTAATTGGGACTTTTCTGGTTTCAGTCCTCAAAGTCCCAGGAGCCCCTGGACCACTGGTCATCCGAGGCTCCAGACAGACCCTCCCAGGGCCGAGGAGGTGTCCTGGGGTGGGGAGCAGGCACCGAGGAAGATCTCAGGGCCCGGCTCAGACACCCTCCGTGGCCACAGCTCTGAGTCCCACCGGCTCCCCACCCGTAGGACACAGACCGGACGGTCCCCTGGGCCAGAGGCTCACCTTGCCAGGGAAACAGCAAGAAAAGCACATCGGGGATGAGCAGATGACACCCCATTCCCAGACCTCATGCCCACCACGCCCCCCCAACTTCCTGTCTAGTCTTCTTGAGCTAGTGGGGTCCCCTGTGAGTCAGCATCTCCTACCCACAGGGTACACCAGGGACCCCCTCTCCCACCCTGCTTCCAACTCCTCCGCGTGGTGTTCAGAGCAGCTGAAATGCCAGGGAGATGTGATGGTCCCCAGCCCTCCCACAGCAGGACCTGGACCCCCGCAGCCATGGAGGAACAAGAGGCAGGGGCTTCCTAGGCTTCAGGAGAGACTTCATGTGAGACATTAGTTGAGCACCTAGTACTCGCAGGCACTGGGACACCCCCAGCAGGCTCCCACCGCAAGTCAGGGCAGGATGAGGGAGCAGCCGCCTGCCTGCTGCCCGCCCACGGTCAGGCGAGGAGGACAGCCTTCACCGCTCTGTCCGCTCCCCTATCCACTCACTCCCCACGTTTGGCCAACTCCCCCACGTCCCCCACCCCCACCCGCACCCCCACCCCGTCCCCGCAGCGTTTCCAAGGTGAGCAGCAGCTGATCAGGACAGAGGCCAGGAGGTAAAAGCAGGACAACCCGGCCAAGCCAGGGCTGCAAAGAGTAGGGGCTCAGCAGAAGCGGTGTCTGTCCCCTCCCTCCCCCAATGGCCCGGGCAGGGGGAACACAACCGTCCTCAATGTGAGCGGCAGCCCCTGGGCCCCCGGCCAGACCAGCCCAGGCCGCCTCCCCACCCGCCGGCAAGCAGCCGTGAGGCCCCAAACTGGGGGCCTGCTGCCCCCTGGTGTCCACAAAGGGCACCACCGCCAGCAGCCCGCCCACGCAGCCCACTGGGGCCGGAAAGTGGAGGGCGGACCCTGCGCAGCCTCCAGCCACCCCCTCCCCCCACTGCCGCCTGCCTGCCCGCCTCACTCTTCCTCCCCCCGTGGGTGCCTTGGCCAAGGGCCTCACTCTCTGTGACCCTGAGTCTCCTCGAGTCTAAGATTGGCGTGAGGTCTGCCCATTGTGGCCAGTCAAGGCTGTGGAGGGGGAAGCCTCAGTTTCAAAAAAATCCCAGCACCCCAAGGGGCTTGGGGTGAGGGGTGTCCCTCACACCTTAGCGGTAAATAGCGTGCGGCCTCTGCTGTCTCCAGGGTGGGCAGGGGGCCAGGGAGCCAAGGAGGGGAGAGACAAAGAGGCTACAGAACCCAGGTGAGGGCCTCAGCCGCCCCTCCCCCTCCCCCGTCCGCGTCCCTTTTCCTCGCCTTCCCCCACCCCCACGCCCC
>NW_006792775.1:2277802-2288426 GCF_000442215.2 Lipotes vexillifer
TCAGCCCCTCCTCTTCCTTTTCCTGCCAGGTCCTGTGGGGGCCCGGCCTCACCCCAGCGCCCTCTGCCTTGTTCGCTCCATCGGCGCCGCCGGTCGGTCACTGGCTCTCTCTGTAAGGCCTGCACCTGGCCGCCCCCGCCTGCCCCCGCTGCTGGGCCTGGGGGGCCGCACGCGGACCTTCCCTTACGGGGCACAACTGGGGAAATTCCCTGGTGGTCCAGTGGTTAGGATGGGGCACTTTCACTTGGCGGGGGGGGGGGGGCCGGGTTTTCGCCCTGGAACTGGACTCTGGCCCACCTGACAACATCAACGACCAAACCAGTAACTATAACTCCCATTTCTGGGCTGGGGGCTAAGGCCCAGCGGGCATCTGGGCAGACACAGGCCCCTCAGGGCAGAAGTGCCTGGCTGGGGGGACAGCAGATAAGACAGCAGACTTGAAGGGACACGTGTGCCCCACAATCTCCATCAGCTGTCCACACCCCCAAAAATAAGCCCACGCCCTAAGGGAACCCTGTGGGCCACCAGGGAAGGCCTGGGGTCCGCCTCCAAGCTGCCCACGGTCAGGCACAAACCCTGAACCTCCACAGCTCCCGGGACAAGCTGTGCTATGATGGTGGGAAGTGGGATACAGCAGGAGCCCCCAGCAGGGGCCACCCCAGCTTTGGGGTGAGGATGACGAGTCTGGGAAGGGACGGGGGCCCAGGCAGGGAGGTGGCCATGCCCAGGCCTTGAGAGCCTCCGCAGCCCGTCGCAGCTGGTGCCTGGAGAGGGAGCAGGGAATGGGGCGGGGGTGGGGTGGGGGGGTGGGTGCTGGATGGAGGCTGGAGAGCGTCGCGGGGTTGCGGGGCCTGGGGATCCATCTGGCCCAGGAGCTGGCTACATCCTGAAGGCACCAGGGAGCCCCGGAGGGTTCTAGCTGGGGGTCCAAGGTCCTGTGGTTGAGTGGTGACTGCAGGTGCCAGGACCAGCAGTTGGGAGCGAGGTGAGGAAGTAAGGGAAGCGGCAATGACGGGGCGCCAGCAGGGGCTGCGGCCTGGGAGAGGCCAGGCCTGAGGGCTCCGGGAGCCTGGGATGGGGGGTAAGAGGAAGGAGAGGGAGGGGAGTTCGGAGGATGGTGCCAGGAGGTGCCTCATGGCCTGGAGTGCAGGTGGGGGGTGAGAGGCAGCAGGTCCTTGCTGGGGGGACAGGAGGGTATGGCCACAGCCCACGGCTGCCCCCAGGGTGCCAGTGGGCCCAGATTCCTGCCGGTGGCATCTTCGCACAGCAAGAGGAATGGGGCAGGGGGCAAGGTAGTGGGTGCTGCCTGGTCGAGGGGCAAATCTGTGGGCTTTGGAGTTGAGCAGAGTGACTGCCTCTTCCTGGCTGTGTGACCTTGGGCAAATCGCTTAACCTCTCTGTGCCTCTGCTTTCTCATCTGTAAGGCTCCTGATGAGGCTCGGAGGCCATGTCCGTATGTGCCTGGCACAGTGGCCCCCTCTTTGAGAAGAGGCATCACCCTCTGCATCATCGGTCTCTCCCTCCAGACCTAGAGGGGTGGGCAGGGCACAGCCGAGCACTGAGGACCCCACCAGCTGCCTTTGTAATGAAAAGTGGACATTTGCTCTGAGCCCAGGGGTGTGGGCTGGCAGGGAGACTCCAACCCCAACAAAGGCATTTGTACCCCCAAATCATGTGCAGCTCCCCAATAAATTGTCAGACAGGATGCAGCAGTGTTTACGTAACAAGCAGCTTGGACAGCGCTACCACCCGACCCAGGGGGCTCTGTGGGACACACATCACAGCGACTGGTGGGTCTGTCTTCATGGAACACAGGCTGTTTCACCCGGCTGCACACATGCCCGATGCTCAGCAGCATCCCTGGTCGGTACCCTGCTGTTGCTGGCAACACACCCTCTCTGTGCCAGGCAGCCGCCCCGGCCACGCAATTTACGTGCAGATTGCCTCATTTAATCCTCACATGTATCCTACGAGGGAGGAATTAGCATTGTCCCATTTTGCAGATGGGGAAACTGAGGCTTGAGAGGATGAGATGCTTGTCAAAGCCGGGTAAGCTGTGGAGATGCTGGCCCAGCAGGGCTGCCTGCAGAGCCAGTCTGGTCCCGGCTCAGTCACTGTTGGCGGTGTGACCTTGGGCAGCCCCTCCTCCTCGACTGTCAAATCAGGGCCTGGACCAGGGTGTCTGACTTGTGGCCTCGTCTGTGTTCACCTGTCCAACCAGCAGGGCTGAGTCCCAGTGGAAGGGGGCAGGGCAAGAGGCCGTGGCTATCCCTCATACTTCGGTTGGCAAAATGCGTGTGAGACCTGGCCGCCCCCCGAGCTGAGCATCGGACCAGAGGCCCAGGGGTGGGAGGCAGCAGGGGCCCCAGAAACTCCCCCACCAGGTCCCAGGGTGCCCAGAAGGGAAGCTGCTGCTTGTCACCTCTTGAGGTGTCAGCGTGGCTGCTCCCAACAGAGACCAAATAGCCAGGCTCTCTGAAACTGCCATCCAGGCAGGGGGAGGCACTGGTGCCAGCCAGGGGGGTTCTCTGGGGTAAGAAGGGGTGCCTGGGTTTGTGATTTCTCTTCTGGGGTCCTGGAAGTCCTTCCTGCTTCTTCCTGGATTCTCTACTGAGTTTCTGATGGGTAGAGGTTCCAGGAGGCGCTGTGTGTGGGATGGATGGTCAGAACATGGGGCGGTCCCTTCTTGTGGGGGATGAGGGACCAGGACCGGAGGAGGTGGTGCTCCGGGAAATGCGGGGCCCCTCCAGGTCCCTCGGGCAGGTGCCTGTTTTGGGGACTGAGGCACCAGGAGCACATGGAGAGGAGTGCATCCATGCCACGTGTCCTGCTCCCAGTTTCCGCTCCCAGCCTGGTGAACGGGTGTATGGCTACTGTCTCTGAGCCCTGCTTTCCCATGAAGTTGGAAGGCTCATCTTTTCCTGATTCCAGGCTGCCCTTCTGCCCTCTCACCACCCCCCACCCAGGCCCTAGCCAGGCCAGACCACCAGCTGCTAGCCACCAACCCCCTCCACGCCTTCCTGGGTGGACACCTCTGTAGTTCCTGCCCAAGTGTGGACCTTGGGGTAAGGTGTTCCTCCAGGGCCCTGGAGATGGGGCCTGTGACCTTGCAGTGCCCACCCCTGCTCTGCTGCCCCGGCTGCTGCCCACCCCAGCGTCTTTCCTTCCTTCCTGTAGGTCAAGGCCCAGCGTGAGTCTGTCTGGCCTCCAGGGACCCGAGAGGGAGGGTGACCAGCTGGCCGGGCTTCTCCAGCACAGTTCCTGTTTTCACATGGAAAGCCCCACGTCCCAGGCAAGCCGGGGCCTTTGGCACCTCTTTGAGGGTCCCAAGAGCAAGGTCCCCTGGTCCTCCTCTCCTCTGGTCGTGGTAGAAAGGGGACACAGCCATCCCACAGTGTACCCCAGCCATCACCTGAGGGCCCCGGGGTCTCCGGTCCACAGGCCTCTCTCCCTGAGGCCACCTCCAGCAAACTTCTCGGCCATGCTTCCCCGTCAAGACTCTTTCTCTCTCAGCTGTGGCCATCGGCTGGCATGAGCCCCTGGACTGAGTGACTCACACCTCACCACGTGGGACCCTGCATCCCAGCACTGGGCCAGGTGCAGGGCGGAGCTACTGGGTGAGAGGTGGGACCCCAGGCCTGTGCAGCCTGCTGCCCTCCTTCTGCCTGGACGCTGGGGCCAGGGGTCCCTGCATCACTAGAGGCCAGCAGAGAAGCCCCCTTTGGCTGGCAGAGCCTCCTCTGGGGATGTGGCCAGGCCATGTCCTGAAGGCCTCAATCCCATGAACCCACCCACGGGGTGAGTTGGAACCAACACAAGGCCCAGCCCCTGCCCCCTCCTCTGAGAAGCCCCTGCCCCCTCCTCCGAGAAGCCCCTGCCCAGACTCCAACCCCAGGGGCCTAGTCACAGACTCCAGTTCTGGAAGGTTTCTCGGCACCTGCCAGCCCAGCCCCTCCTGTGGCATCTGCAGAGGGACTTTGCACCCGCCTTCCCAGACCCTTAACCCAACTGCCTCCAAGATGGTGCTCACAAACTGAGGCCAGGCCCCCGGTGCCTGCGGTGGGCTGGGGTGCCCCTCGTAAGGATGCGACTTCAAGGACAGCTACCAAGCTGGTCTGAGCTCCTGGGGATGCTGTGAGGGGCACAGGTGCTGCTATGGGGTCTGGACACACTCCTGCTGGCCAAGGCCTGAAACTGTGCCTCACCTGGGCTGGGAAGGTAAGCTCTGGCGGAGACCTGCCCCTAGCCCTGGTCCTGCCCCAGCCAAAACCTCCTTGGCATCCCTGAAGAGGTGACGTTGAGGTGGGCCCCTCGGGGAATAGTAAGAGTAACAGGCACTGTTCCCTGGACCCGCATCAACCCCCTCCTGCGTTCATCTCGTCCTGAGTCAGGGCCCTAAATACTATCTCGATGCAGAAGACGCCCTGTGGTACCCCCAGCTCAGACCCCACGCTCCTGCACCTGTGTGTGATCCACATCTCCACCCCCTCGAGCACTGAGCCCCAGCAGGTTCTCCCCTCGAGATCCCACACTCACACCCTGGTTCCTTCCCGGCTGACGGACACCACCCAGACACTCCGTCAGCTGCTCCTTTCCCAGCTTTGCAGACTCTCCCGCTCCGCTGCCACCTCCTATCCAAGTCCACGTCCCCCGCCTCAGGACTGCAGAAGTGTCTCTACACTGGCCCACCCCGTTTGGTCCCTGATCTGCTAGAGGTTCCTTCTAGAGCAGAAGAGCTTAGGACCCTGCCACGTCTCCACGGCACGCAGAGCCAGCCTACGTGCTTGCAATCAGTGTATCATTTCCTTATGCGTCCCACGTATTGGGTACTATCTGCCCTCTCCCACACACGCAGACCCACGTGCATACACACACGCCTGTACACGCCTGTGTCGCAGCCCATCGCCAGGCAGTGGGTGTGTGGTGGTGGTAGGGGGGACTCCAGCCCCCTGGATCCTGCCAGCTCATCCTTAGGACTGTGCAGAGGTGTCACCTCCTCTGAGAAGCCCTCCTCCCCAGCCCTGCTCAGATAAGCCTCACCCAGAAGAACTTCAGCACGTTTCTCTGAGAGGCTGTGGGTGCCCCGGGGCTGGGAGTGGGTCCAGGGGGAGTGCAGTTGCAGGGCTAGGAGAGCACTTTTCCCACACTCCCTGGGACCAGGAAGCTCCCTGCCCACAGAGCCTGTCATGACAGATACTTAGGCTGGATCCCATCGCTTCTGCTCCAACCAGTTCCATGCCACCCGTAGGCCCTGCGTGACGCAGGGAGAGATGAGTAACCAGCCCCTTCCTGCCCACCCCGCGCATCTGGACTGAAGTCTTCCTCCACCTCAGGCCCACTCCCCCTGCAGACTGAGGACCCCCTGAAAGGCCCCACAGCAGGCCTGGGGCTCCCGGGCTCCAGGCTTAACTGCTGGACTTTGGCCTGCCCTCCCGGGCCCTGCAGGGGCGGCTCCGAGGCCGCCGGCCCCTCCTGTCTCAGGCTTCTCGACCCTGAAGTTAGAAAACTGGTGAGCTGTGGTTAGCGCACGGCAGAGGGGATGTTGGTTTTGACACTTGGCCTGGCTCTGGGCTGCAGGGCAGGTGGTGGAGTAGCAGAGTCCTGCATGGGCATCTGGTTACTTATCTGCGAAATCGTGCCTGGACCCAAGGGGGAGTCTGTTTGCCCCCCGGGGGGCTCCGGGTGGCTGCAAGGGGGCCCCGCCCGGTCCCGCGGAGGGACAGCGTGAAGCCATGTGAACCTGCACACCGTGGGCCTCTGATGGCCTTGACCAAGCCGGTGAGGTCGCCGCAAAACCGGAGCTTCAGGAACTCCTAGCAGCCTCCTGCTCTGGGGGGAGGGGGGAGGGCGGACAGTGGTGGTAGTCGCACAACAGTGTGACTGTGCTTAGTACCACTGACTGTGCCCTTAAAAATGGTTAAAACGATCAATTTTATGTTACGTGTATTTTATCACAATAAAAAATAGATATTGGAGACAAAAAAAAAAAGATCCATCCTCCTCCTATTCTCTGGAAGGTGTGAACGTGGCCTTATTTGGAAAAAGGGCCTTCACAGCTGTAAGGGGAGGATCCCTAGGTGACATCATCCTGTGTCGGGTTGGGCCCCAAACCCAACTTCAGGCCAAAGCCCACCCAAGAGTCCATCCGGTCCTCCCTCTTGAGACTCACAGCACATAACTGCCCACGAGCCCACAGCAACTGGTCACTGCAGGCCAGGGAGCCCCCCCCGAGAGGGCGGGTGCCCGAGCCCTGCCCCGGAAGGGCCAGGCCGGAGCTCACCCCAGGAGGGCTCGCCTCACCAGGACGGTGCCCAAGCGGACCCCTGCGAAGGCAGGTACCCGAGCTCGCTCCAGCAAGGCGGCCCCTGACCCACACCCCGCGCGGTGTCGAGCCCCTGCCAGCCGGGTGCCCCTGACCCGCTGCTCTCAGCCTCTGGCCCGCTCCCCGCCAAGCTCCCCGCACCCCGGGTCCCCTCCTTGGTGTCACCCCATCCCCACCACTGGCCCAGGTTCTGAAGGCCGCCCTTTGGCCCAACCGTACAGCCGGGTGTTCATCTGGCAAAACTTTGTGGAGGCCTCCGTGGAACCGCGGAATCTGGCGCCAGCCGATGGGGGTGGGGGGAGCAGACAGGGTCCTGCTGCCGGAGGTGAGGTGGAGCTGCCCTTCCCCGGGGCCTGCAAGGCTGAGCCGTCGCCCAACCCCACCCCCAGGCCACTCCAGAAGCCCCTCGGGTTCTGGCTGGAGGAGCTGGGCAAAGTAGGCCGCACTCTGAAAGCCGCTCAGTACTGGTGGGGGGAGGGTGCACTGTGGGCCTGAAGATCCCCCAGACCCCCAGCACAGAGACCCAGCCAGCCCCTTAACCACAGGAGTCACATACCTGAGCCGCAGTCGGCAACCACTCTGGGCCTCTGTTTCCCTCTAAAAATGGGGCACTGAGACCAGCCCATGCTGGAGGGGAGGGTCCCTGTCTCCGGTTCCATGGTGGCTGTGTGCCCAGAGACCCAGAGCTGTCTGTCGTGGAGGGGGAGAGCCACTTGTGGTCTTCTCCAAGAGCCAGATGGGCCCTAGGTCGCATGGCGAGGGGCTGGAGATGCCCCGTCCGGCATTCCCGTCCTCTCCCACGGGCCCTCTCAGGGCCGCCTGCCTCCTGCCCCATGACTCAGCACCTTTGCCCAGCACAGCAGGACTTTTGCCCCCTGCCCGCTCCTCCAGCCTCCTGTTCGGATCCCTACGGGGTCTCCCAGCAACACCTGCCTAGGATGCGGGAAGTCAGGGCCTCCAGGGGCCAGGGCCAGTCCCCCAACTGGACTGGCACTCTGGACCTGTCCTGGGTCATGCTGCTCATGTACGTGCTGGCAGCCCTGGAGCTCGCCTGCCTCTTCATGCAGTTCTCCGTCTTGCCCGTGAGTACCCCTCCACAGGCAGCCTGGCCACCGGCCTGCCCTCGCCACCCCTCTCACCTTCCATCTCCGCCCTGGTGGTGGCCGGGGGTCGGGCCTCATGCTGCCCAGGCTCCTCTCGCTGGGGATCCCTTGCCATGCTGGAGCTAAGTTAAGGAACCTGGGAACTATGCCTCTGGACACCCCCCTTCAGCACGTCCTGGGCTCTGGCTGCACCACCAGCTGTCCCCATGACAGCCCCCCTCCCCACGGCTGCCCTAGCGCTGTACCTCCCGCCCCACCTGGGGGCATTGGCCTACTGATCCGCCAGCCCGACACCTGCTCAGCTCACTTTCTAGTCCCACTCAGGCCTCTGCTCAGGTCTCCTCCGGGGCAGGGCCCTCCCTCCAACACCTGCCAGGTACCCGGGGTCACTTGCCCTCCCGTCCTGGCTGGTCCGTCTGCACGCAGCTTGCCCACGCCCCTCATGGCATTAGACTACTTCTGTCTCTCCAACAAGGATGTGAGGGCAGGACTGATCCAGCTCATTCTATGCCACCTCCCTGGATCTGGAACTCTGCCTGGCCATAACTGCCCCTTGGTTTAAGTGGCCATTGTGGCTTGCTGGGCCCGGGCACCCACCCTCCTCCTCCGTGCACTCTTGTTTATTCATTCAGCATCGCCCTGTGGGGTCTCATCCTTCTGGGGCAAGAGCACCCAGGGGACTTTGGAAGACCCAGAGCCCCAGAGATCCTTATCTGTCTGGTCTGGGTGGGACCATGGCACTAGCCGCTGGCCACTCACCAGGAGATTCTGATGAGCAGCCTGGGCCTGGGGATCTGGGTGGGAGGGGGTATTGCCTTTGTCACAACTCCGGCCTTGGCAGGGCTCCCTGGCCAGACAGTGAGCCCAACTCCCCCGCTTCCCAAGCCCAGCTCACTTCCACCGAACGGCTTAGTCTGAGCCCTTTCTCCTCTCCTTGGCAGCCAGGTACCTTGCTGTCCTCATCATAACATGGGTGACGACCATCCCTCCCTTGGAGAGTTGGTGCTGGGGCAATGAGAGAACAGTTGAAATCCTTAGCACGCGGGGCACAGAGCAGCTGCTGGTGCCACCTCCCCTCCCACTGGCTCTCCCAAGAGAGGCATGTGCTTGTTCAACAAATGCTCGCAGGTACTCTGAGCACCTGGTCTCAGAACTCAGAATACAGCAGAGTGCAAAGTGCACCCCTGCCACTGGCAGTCCTGGACGTTGGTGACACCCACCGGCAGTAAACAACGCATAGTTAGACTGTGCTGCAGGAAGGGCGCTGGGGGTGCCAAGGAATGTGGCAGGTTTGGGGTCAGCAGGGCCTCCCTGAGAAGGCGACCCTGAGCGAAGCCTTAAAAGAGACACGGGAGTGAGCTAGCCAGTGCAAAGGCCCTGGGGAAGTAGTGGGACAAGTGCTGGAGAGGGGAGAAGGAGCTGAGCCCAGGAGTTGCTGATGGACGGGATACAGGTGTGCAAAAAACAGGGGGCTCAGGGATGACACTGCGGATTTGGACCTGAGCCCTTGGAAGGGTGAAAGCATCTACGGTGGAGCAGAGGAGCTGGTCTCGGAGGGAGACCGGGAGAGTCAGCTCTGGACGTGCTAAGCTCCAGGTGCTTTTAGACACCACGTGCAGAGCCAGAGTAAAATGGGACTTGCCCTCGCCCATTTGAGGTGTACCCCAAAGAGGGGAAGGAGGGGCCCGCAACTGCCTTCACCGAGTACCAGGTCCCTGGAGCCTGGACCCAAAGCCCCTGTTGGGCTCCCCGCTACAAGATAAGCAGCCGGTTACCCCAGGGCCACTGAGTGCCAGGGCCACGGGTTCCCCCATGTGCACTGCGGAGTGGTCAGAGCCAGACCCTCAATTCCCTCCCACCCTGCTCAGGGCTACCCTTCCTATGCCCTGCCCATGGAGGACCCCAGATTGCAGATGCTGGGGTCCTTCCAGGCCCTTCCCATGGACCCCGCCTATGTTTCAGTACCTGTCCTGGAGGCTGGGCCTGGACTCTGTTGCCTTCGGCTACCAGCAGACCATCTTTGGCGTGCTTCAGCTGTTGGGCGGGCCCGTGTTTGGCAGGTATCATGGGGCAGGGAAGTTTGGGGGCCCTCACCCCATGATGATCCAGGCCCACCCTTTGGAGGTCACGGCCTGGGTTATGCCAGGTTCCCAAACCTCACACTGGGCCCCACTAGAGAGATGGCAGCCGCTGCTTCAGGGACGGCCAGCCCGCAGCACAGAGCGGCTTTAGTCCCTTTAAGACTGGGTTAAGCCCCTGCTCCCAGGGTATCTCCACCCCTAACTTCCACGAATTCTGGTTTGTGGCCAGACCCAGAGAGAGGATTTAATTGGTGAGACCCTCATGGCTATAAATGCCCCGCCCCACTGAGCCAGGGGGTCCCACCAGCAACTTTTCTGGAAAAGAATATTCTGGGGACTGGAACCCCCCAGACTCCCGCTAGCCTCAGCGGGGGCGCTGGGCTCAGGGACGGGACAGCAGACATCCTCTCGCAAAGCCTGCCATGGACAGATCAACGTGACAGGAGTCAGATTTCTAGAGTTACTCCACAGAAAAGAAGGGTCTCCAGACCCGGTAACATCGGACAGAGCAGAGGCCCCGGGGTGGAGGGGGGGGGGGCGGTTTCCCAGGCTTCAGCCTGGGAAGCGCTTTCTGTAAAAGAAGCATGTGCCCTTTGGTACATTTTCATCCCACAAGTTATTCACATAGGCGTGGGAATGACCGTGTGGGTCAGACCCCCCCGAGGTCACTGAAAACTGTCCCACTGGAAGGATGGAGGAACAGGCCCGAGAGGAGGCAGCCCAGAGGCCCAGCAGGGCCCTGGGCGCCCCCGCCAACCCTTGCAGCACCGGGCCTCCCTGATCAGCCCCGTGGGGGGACTGCGGCCTGGTTCCCCGGCAGTCCCAAGGGGGTGTTGTGGGGCCGAGGAGCGGGAAGCCTGCCTCACACCTGTGAGGGTCACAGGTGTGTGGCCCCCAGGTTCGCAGACCAGCGCGGGGCGCGGGCAGCGTTCACGCTCTCCTTCCTGGCGTCCTCAGCGCTCTACCTGCTCCTGGCTGCCGCCTGCAGCCCGGCCCTGCCCGGCGCGCCCTTACTCTTTGCCTCGCGCCTGCCCGGCGCCCTCATGCACACGCTGCCAGGTAGGGCCAGGTAGGGCGCCTTCCGGCCTGCTGGAGGACTATGGGTGGGGGGCGGGAAC
>NW_006792775.1:2288655-2308890 GCF_000442215.2 Lipotes vexillifer
GAGCCAGGGCCAAGGGTGGGACCGGAGGGAGGCGGGGGAGCTTGGTGTGGGCGTGGCCTGAGCCAGGGGTTGGGGCGGAGACCACTCCCAGGGTGCCGGTCTAGTCTGGAGCACAGCACCGGGATGGAGGAGTGATGCGGGCCGTAGCCCGCGGAAGGGGGCAGGTCCGAGGTGAGGAATAATGGGGTGTGGCCTGTGCCGTGACCAGGGTGGGAGCACGCGGCCTGGGGGCATGTCGGGGTCCCGCGGGTGATGTCGGGGGTGGCTGGGGGTGGGGGCAGGTCAGAGGAGTGGAGTGGTGTGAGGGCGTGGCCTGTGGCTCGGGTCTGGGGTGCGGGGATGGTGAGGCGTGGCCTGGGTCCATAGGCCACAAGATGGTCGGAGCGGGGGCCGCGCTTGTCAGCAGCCCCGTCCCACCCCGTAGCCGCCCAGATGGCCATCACGGACCTGTCTGCGCCTGAGGAGCGGCCCGCGGCCCTGGGCCGGTTGGGTCTGTGCTTCGGCGTTGGCGTCATCTTCGGCTCCCTGCTTGGCGGGACCCTGAGCAGCACGTGCGGGTGAGTGTCCGGGACGGGGACCTGGTCGTGGCGGGGGAGGGGGGCCGGGCCGACGAGGCAGGGTGTGGGTACGGGTCAGGACGGCCAAGGCTGGGTCGGCTCTGCGCCGCGCTCCGGCCCCTCAGCCGAGCCCCGCCACCTCTCTGGGCCTTGGTTTCCCCATGTGCACGCTGAGCGGGTGGGGTCCATGGGAGGGTGACCTGCAGGAACCTACAGCTGGGGGTGGCCATCCGGGGCGTGGCCTTTCGGTGGGCGGGGTCCGAGGGCTTAGCTAGGAGTGGTGGGCAGGGCCCGCGGGGACTCGGCCCGCAGGGAACAGTGCAGCCAGCAAATGAGGGAGTGGCCAGCAGGGGGCAGTGCGGTTGGCAGACGTGAGCGTGGCCAGCAGGGGGCAGCGCGGCCGGCAGACGGGCGTGGCCAGCAGTGGCGTTGCGGCCGGAAGACGTGGGCGGGGCCGGAAGACGTGGGCGGGGCGGCCGGCTGGGGGCGCCGTCGCCGCATGCTGCAGCCGCACCAGGTCCCTGCGCTCAGGCTACTCATTCCTGGGAGGTTCCACGCTGAACCTAAAGGAACCAGACGGCAGGCCTTGGGGGCGGGGTGATGGTGCCGTCACCTCCCTGCGATGGGGATGCTGTGGGCAGCATCCAGAAGGAGCGAGGGTGGCTTGCCGTGTGTGGGGGGGGGAGGGCGGGTAAAAAGCTAGCGTGTGTGAACTAAAGGTCTCTATAGCCCTCACCCCGCCCCCCCCCCCGAGTTTCGCGCACCCAGGGGTCCGGGGGCTAAACTCAACTCCTGCCCAGCGTCCTGAGAGCCTGTGGGCGGCAGCTCTCACATGTGGTCTGCAGAGTGGACCCCATTCCAGGGACAGACCCTGCAGTGGGGCTGCACAGAGCCGTCTGTTCCAGTGGCCCTAGGCGTGCATACCCTTGGACTTAGGACACCTGGCCCTGGAGAGGCCTTGCCTGGCCAGGGAGAAAGACCTCGCTTCTGCTGCTGCCCCCTATGCTGCCCCACCCTCTTTCCTCCCCCCAGGCACTCCAACATCCACTCAAAACCAGCTTCCTACATAGGAATGGACTTTGCACCTTACCTTCATTCAGGTCCAAGACCTTGGTTTTGCTCTGGGGATCCAGGTGCCTGGCCCAGCTGTGGGTGGAGGCCCTGTGCCAGCTGGTGACCCGCCCACCCTGCCTGGGCCTGGATGAGCTGCCCTGGGCCTCCATTCAGGCGAGGGGCCTTCCTGGTGTCCGAACCACACATGCATGCACTCAGCATGAGGCCAGCACCTGGCCCAGCCATCTTGAATGACCCTATGCTGGGGCCCCTGGGTGCCTTAGTTTTCCCAGGTTCCCTGAGTGCCCCCAGACCAGCCCCAGACTTGAGAGCCGGATGATGGCTGAGCCCCAGGGATTGGGGGACAGGAGGGCACAGTGGTGCCTTGTCAAGGCAGCTCCTTCTCTCGAGGGAGGTCTGTTCAAGGCCTCCACCCCCCACCCCCTCCCCATCATTTCCTCAGAGCTGGGTTGGGGGTGGCCGGCTCTGCTAAGTGCTGTGAGCAGGAGGGTGGGGTGCGGAGGGCAGGACTGCTTCATTCATTTCCCCATCGATGTTTATTGAACACCTATTAAGTGCCCCTGGGATTCCAGGTTCTGGGATACAGTGGTGAATGGGACAGGCAAGTCCTCAGATGAAATGAACATGATGTGTATTCCTATAACGTCAGGCGGGAGGACATCTGGGGAGGCAAAGAGGTAGCAAGTGCAAAGGCCCGGAGGTTGGGGAAGCGAGAAGACCCGTGTGGCTGGAGTGGAGAAGGGGTGGGCAGTGGGTCAGGCCATGGGGCCCTGGGAGGCGTGAGCAGGGCCAGGGGATGACCTGGCTGCTGTGTCGAGAATGTGGAGGCTAGGGCCACCTCGGGGAGACCAGAGAGGTGGCTACTGAATCAGTCCAAGTGGGAGAGGACGGCAGGTGGACAAGGGATGGCCGTGGTGGGGAGAGGGCAGGGGCAGGTTCTGGCTTGGTTTTGCTGATGGCTGGGGTGTAAGTGTGAACTCAAGGCCGTGCCCAGACTCTGGGGCTGGCCCTGGAGGAGTCGAGGGCCTCGCTGAGATCTGAGCTGCCAGGGTGCCAGCGGGAGTTGGGTCTCCGTCAGGATGAGTCTGGTGCTCAGAAGACACTTGAAGGAACCCCAGAGTGGGTGGCTGGGTGGGGAAGTCTGAGTTGGAGGACAGTGGGGCTGTGTCCTCGAGGGGTGGCTTCTTAGCCCTGAGAACTGCTTAAGATGGAGGCTGGTGCCTGGCACTTCACGTTAGAAGCCGGAGATCAGGAAGATGGACCAGGAGGACCAGAAGGGAGGGCGATCCAGGGAGACATCCAGGCGTGGGGGTCAAGGATGGGGCCCTGCGCCCGTGACGGATTCCGCCTGAACCAGGGCTGCCTCTCTCCATGTGCAATGAGGGCGGAGCCTGATTTGGTAGACGGACCAGGGTTAAGAGAAAGAAGACCTCTGACCCCAGGGAGGGAAGAAAGAGGGTCAGCGGCTGCAGAGTGACGAGGGGCACCAGGGGCGTGAGGAGGGTGCTGGGAAGGGAGACACGACGCAGGGAGGAGCCCCGCTAGCGGCCCCTCACAACGGGGCTCTCAGCGCCCAGACTCGGAGTTCACCTCCCAGCCCAGCCACCTGCTACTGTGCGCCATGGGCAACCGTCCTCACCTTGCCAGCGCCCCTCCCCCGCCACCACCACACACAGAGGCCTCCTCTGGCCAGCCCCACCCCACGTTCCCCCCTGCCCTCTGCTCCAGCCCAGCTGCTGACCCAGAGGGCACACTCACTTCCCTCTCCCTCCCAGTAGCCTCCAAATTCACCCCCACCCCTGCCCTCACCTTCCTGAGCATCCCACTAGCTTCCCTTCTTTCATCCCAAGATCTAAGGTACTGTATACACTTCCTCCGAGGCCCCAGAGAGGGTAAGACTCCCCCATGGAGCTCCCAGTCTCCATCCAAGGCCCAGGGAAGGTGGGCTCCGGGACCTTGACGCCCCATGGCAAGGGTATATGCCCCATCTCCCTTGTCCAGCCTCTCTGCTGGCCCGCAGCCTGCTCTGCCTCTCGGCGAGGCCCAGGCGAGATGTAAAGGCCACATTCCCGCCCCCCCTTCTTCGATCAAAACTGAGGCACAGTGTGAGGTCTCTCTGGCCGTTCCTCCCTGCCCACCTCCACCCCGGTCCCCTAAAGGCCCCTAAAGTCCCCAGCCGTGCCCCACCCCCTGCTGGGAAGCAGGTGGAAGGAGGAAGTGGCCTTGGCAGCCACTGCCGTGGGCTGGGTAGTGGTATAACTGGTTTGGGCCCAGTCTGGAGCTCAGGGCTGGGAGGCCTAGCTCCCATGGAGGGCCCAGACCTGGGCCCTGAGTCATTTAGCAGGTGAGGGGCAGCTCTGTGACTCATGTCCCTGAGCCTGGCACCTCACAGCCTGGGGAGGCCTCTATCATCCCCTCCCCCAAGTGGGCCGTTTGCCTCTGGGGTGGGCGGCACCAGCCTGCTAAGCCCACCAGAGTTGGGTACCGGGTCGGGGGTGCTCGGGGATTTGAGAAGTGGGCGGGGGGGCCACCTGTCAGACGCCGCTGATGGTGGGGTCAGGCAGAGCCCAGGCCTGATGGCTGGACTTAGTGTGTGGGGGGAGTCTTTGCAGGACCCCCTGCTCCTCTGAGCACTGAGGTGCTGCGCACAGGCCACAGGTACAGCTGGGCCCGCAGTCCAGCCCCCAAAGGCTCTGCCCCCCGGAGGTGGCCCACCAGGGTGGCCGCTCCTTTAGGTCCAGCCACAGACCCTTGAGGTCAGGCAAACCGGGGCCTCAGTGTCACCGGCTGGCCCTCCTGGGCACTAACTGGCCGGCGTGTGGCCCCGCTCTGACTGAAGCCCTGTGCCGCACCCAGCAGGCCCTGGTGACTCGGCTGGTGTGACCCCACTGCTTATCTGGAGGCCTGGGGGGAGCCAGTCGACCCGAGAACTGTATCTCGGCCCTTGGTCCGGGCGAGGGAATGGGAAACCCTTATCCTCAGCTGATGGAAGGTTTCCACCCCAGTGGCACGGCAGTGTCACTGGAGTTAATGAGTAGACATCTAGGGCTGCCCTGAGCGGCTCTGGGACAGGGGTGACTCACGGGTCACCCAGGCTGCCTACCCCACTTGGTGCTCGAGATGGCTCACCGAGGGTGCGCAGGGCCAGCCAGGCCTGCTGTCTCCCCCCACCCCGGGGCTCGCGCCGCCCCTGCAGACATAACTGGGTGTTTCAGGCGCTAGGAGGTCCATGGACAGGGCACAAATGGCTGAGAGCAGTGGGGCTGGGGACCTCAGCCTAGACCTGTCAGCCGGACAGTGTTCCAGGCAGAGGGAAAGCCCATGCAAAGGCCCCGGGGCAGGAAGGAGGTTGGGTCTTGCCTGGCGGCCTGTGTGGGCAGATGCTCAGGGGACACAGAGGGCTGCAGAGGGTTAGGCCGGACACAGCGTTAGGGCCTTTTTCTGGGACTTGGAAACCAGAGGTGGGCTGACGTCGCGCAAGATGGGGTGGACCTACAAGACGTCCATTTTCAGACACCGTTCTAGCCACAGGGCCAGGGACTGTGGATCAGGAGAGGCAGGGGGCCTTCTCCCCCGCAAGCTCAGGCTGGATGCCCGGTGCCTCTCAGGATCCCCGCATGGCCAGGCTTCCCATGAAGCCAGCTGACCCCAGCCTGCCCTTCAGGTTGGACAGGACAGGGGTACGCAGCCCGGGAGGCCCTGAGCCCCACCTGCGGCCAGGCCTGGGGACCTTGGCCGAGTGCCATCCCCTCTGGGAGCCCCGGAGCACGCGGGGAGGGAGGGCAGCTCCAGCTGCAGGAGGAGCTGTCCCCTCCAAGCCGGGCAGGAGACAGACGGCGTCAGGCTCAGAGTCCGCACCGGGTGGGCGGGTGGCCAGGCCTGCCACCCTCCTGATAATGTCACCTCGGCAACTTCCGGGCCCTCGAGATAAGGATGAAAGTGGCGTCTGTGTCCGCTGCCATTTGACCAGCACCGGTGGCAGCCGTGGTCAGTTCCAGAGGCCTCCCTCGGCGGGACTCGGGGTGGGCTGCCTCCAGGACAGCCTTGGCGTGGGACAGGGGGTCCCGGGAGGGTGAGCCCTGTGAGTCTAGCCCTCATTTGCATCTGAGGAAAGGAGGTCACCCAGCAGAGTAGCTACAGAGAAGGGACAGAGAATTCGGGTGCCCTGAGTCTGGCCCGGGGTCCTTTCAGGGTGTCCATGGGTCCATCCGTCCAGTCTCCCGTCCATGCATTCAACCAAAAATAAAAGGGGGTGGGTAGACAAAGACACGCTAACAGTGCCTGCCTCGTGGTCAGTGCCCAGTTCATAAAAACAGTCCAGTGAGCCAGTGGCCAGGTGGCCCAGAGCCCCATCCTGCACGATTGGCGTCCCAGAGGTCCCCAGGGCCAGAGGCAGACTCTGGGGGTGGGCTGACTGAAGGCCCCCGGGGAGGGGCTCCCGAGCTGTGTCTCGGATGACAGAGCAGCAGTGGGTAGGGGCACGAGGCTGGAGGGCGTCCCCACCGAGAAGGCCCCCGTGTGGGACCCGGGGCTGTCACGCTTTCCTGCCATCTGTCCACTTTCCTTTCTGGCATTTTGTCTGGGGGAGTCGGAGAGCACTCTGGGTGGGGAAGGACACCCAAGCCTCCTCTGGGGCAGCTGTGGGCCCCGACGCCCTCCTGGGGCCCCTGAGGGTCCCCGTGTCCCCTTCGGTTCACTGGCCGCCACACAGGGACAGGAGAGATCTCTGGAGAAGGGGCCTGGCTCCCTGCCACCCGCCCCTCACTTGTCACCAGCCTCCCGAAATAGCCATCTAAGTGGCTGCCTCTGCTCTCACGCACTTCCGGGGCATCTGGCAAAGAAAGCTGGTTTTGTCCCTGCCCAGGCAGGCCCGGAGCAATGACGTGCGGGCCTGTGAGGCCACAGTCCTGAAGAAAGGGCCCCTCTCTCTGACGGTGGCCTGTGGGGCCCGTACCCAGCCTCATCCCTGCCCTGGGTCTAAGCAGAGGCCTCACTCTGGGGTCCAGTGCCCTCTGACCCTTCCCACCTGGCAGCCAATGGACTCGCCCACTTGTCCGGAACCCCTGCCGCCAGAAAGCCCAAATGTCCAGCGTCCTGGGCAGTGGGTATCGGCTTGGGGGCCAGAGATGAGCCCGTCTGGGAGGGGAGAGGTCGGTGGCACATGCAGACTGGACAGTGCTGGCTGCAGCACTGACCAGCTGTGTGAGCCCGGGCAGGTCCCAGCCCCAGAAACAAGGGGCTGCCGAGGCCCGTTCTCTGGTGCTGGAGTCCCCACTGGCTTCCCTGCCTGGGGTTCCCGCAGGAGCCATGCACGTGTATGTGTGCAGGTGTGCGCGTGTGTTCACCTGTGGTGGAGTAGGGGCGGGGGAGTCCTCTTTGAACTCGGAGGAAGGTCACAGGCAGCTTGTGGCTGCCTCATGTGAAAGTGCGGAGGGCATCTCCCAGGACACCGCAAGGTCTGGGGCAAGACTTTTGTCGTCTATTTAGTCCACCCACGCTCTGATGCCCACTGGGGTCTCAGCACAGGGTCTCACCCAGGCCCACCTGCCCTCGGGGGCGGATACTGGCCCTGGAGTAGAGCAAGCCCTTCTCAGAGGACAGGGCGCCCACTGGGGAAGAGGGGCAGGGCCTCACAGAGAGGGCCTTTGCAGGATGTATAGGAGTTTTCCATGCTTCAGAGGGGCAGGGTGTTCGGCTGTGCACAGGCCTGGTGGTCGAAGCAGCCCGGCTCACTATGAATCTTCTGTTTCACTCTTTCTCTTCCTCCAGCCCTCAGGGGGAAATGGTGACAATCAGAGGGGCCAGGCCCCAGTGCCTTTGTCCCCAGGTGACACGGGCTGCCTGGAGCTGGAGGCCGAGGTCTGCCCGTGCGGTCCAGAGAGATCGAGGGCTGAGTTTCCATGTAGTGACTCATGGAGGGGAAATGCTCCCTCAGAAGTGACAGCTGAGTGCCTGAGTCACGGCCCTTGGTGCCGCTGTGGGCAGGCAGGAAGGCACCCTGAGGGCTGTGTCCTAGGTTTATCAGGGGGCCAAACGCCTCCCTACCCCATGGGCCCAGCCTGCCCCGCCTCCTCCAGGAAGTGGTGGTGGGGTGCTCCTGAGGCCCCCTAAGTGCAGACCTGTCCTCCCCCAGGAGGGGAAGGAGGCATGACAATCCCCAGGACGCAGATGGGGCTGCAGGGGGTCCCACAGTCTTCCATGTGGGTAGGTGGAGCTGAGATTCAAACCCAAGCCCCTGCCCACCGGGCACGTCAGCCCCCGTCTCTCCGGCCCCTCTTGGCATCCTGACCCCAGTGCCACCTGGCATTTTGCTCACCGTGAGCCAGCACCCTGCCTCACCTGAGTCACTGAGGGCAATGGTCACTTTCTCAGCTGCCCTCCTCCACCACAGGCGGCCGCTCCAGTCCCACCAGAGGCCGGAGGACTGAGGGTTCTGGGGACGGGGCCCTTTCCCCCGGGAGCCTCAGTCTCCTGCCCTACAGGGTGGGGAGGACCCTTGGCGCTGCCAGGGTTGTCTGGGGAGCATCCTCCCTGCTGGTTCCAATTCCGCGGAACACAGCCCCCAGGCCTCTAACACCCCTGTCCAAGCTGGGAGCAGTGGGTGCACACCGCACAGCAGCCCGGTCCTTCGGGGGCCTTTCTCACCCCTCAGCAGCCTGGGAGCCAAACGTCCCCTGGAGAATTGCCACCCGCCCCAGGCCCCTGCCCAGCCCTTCTGGGGCTCACATTCTGGCTCCCACTGCCACCCATGCTCAGAGGCCTCCAGGACCCATATGCTGTATCCACAGCCTAAGGGTCGGGAAGGCAAGAGCTTTCTCAGTTTCTTCATCCATCACCTCATTAATGTGCCCTGAGGGTCCCGTGGCCTGGCCTCCAGTTCGAAGCCTGCGAGGACATGAGTGGTGGGGTTTGAGCTGTTCTCAGCTGTCAGAGCCTGAGTGTGACTGAAGGGGCAGGTGGGGGAGATGCCGCAGGTGACACCTGTGCCCTGGGGCCTGAGCCCTGTGTGACCACAACTGTCGCTCACAGGATTCAGTGTCCGGTCATCTTGGCTCTCGTGGTCAACCTCCTGGGAGCCATCCTCAGCTTCACCTGCATCCCCATCAGCACCAAAGGGGCCAGCGCCCATGCCCAGGCTGCTCTGCCAGGTAAGCTGCACCAGACACACCCCAGCAGATACACACAAAGGAGGCCCCACCAGGTACATCCTGCTGGGTCTACCCTACCAGACACACCTCACCGGTTACACTCCACCAGGTATGCCGCTTCTGGATGCTTGGCCAGTGTGAAGCGTGAGCCCTCCCCTCTCACCAGCCAGCACCCTGGACCTCGGGCTAGGCCTCCCCCAGCCCGGCCCACCCTTCAGGGAGGTTTTGCCAAGACCACGATGTGCCAAAGCATCCCCGGTGGCTTCTCATCTGCGGGGGCAGAGGGACGTGCTCCAGGTAATGGGCCTGGGGCATTCGGGGCCACTCAAGCCCTCTTTTCTTCCTTGGGCCCCTCCAGGATGCTGGGCATCTCCCAGCTTCGGACACCACTGGAGCTGAGCCTGGGAAGGACCATGAGGGACCTGGGATGGGGCGGGCATGGCGAGCCAGGATCCTGAGGCCCAGAGCAGTCGGTCACTGTGCTGTATGGGGGGACGTGAGGGTGCCGGCTTCAGGAGCACAGCTCCCGGGGCGGGGTGCCGAGGCGGGGGGCAGAGCACAGTCAGGTTAGAGCTTGTGGGCTCAACGTGCCTCCCAGGCCCCACGAGGAGAGGTCAGGGCTCAAGAGGGGCGTCCCAGCCCAGCCACTTTGGCCTGGCACAGAGTGGGACCCCATGCCTCCTGGCCGGGTGACCGAGAGCTCTGGAGAGACCCACCTGGGACAGGAGGCCCCTGAGCCCTGGCTGTGATGGAACAGCCCAGAAAGAGTCAAGAGGGAGGGCCTGGGTGGGGGCCTGGCCTGCAAAGGGACAGAGGAAAAGGGCCGAGGCATAGGAGAACCTGGGAGAGGCAAGCAGGGGGGCACCGCCACACCCAGCTGGGAGGCTATGACGTGACACCCAAGCGTCCTCCGGATCAGGGTGAGGTAGCCGCTCGCAGCCACCAAGAGCGGCCGCTCCTGGCCGACAGCTGCCTCACCAGCCTTGTCATGCCGTCGCCCAGATCCAGGGCCAGGCAGGCAGCAGCTGCCCCGATCATGCGGGTTTGGGGAGTGAGAGCCTCCATCACTTGGAGCCCAGGTCCAGGCCAGGCTGCCCCCTGAATTCAGAAGTCCTCAGGGTCAGCAGGGCCCGAGGCCCAGTTCTGAGTGTGATGAGCTGCCCGTGGCTCACAGGGGGTGCTGGTGGGAGGCACGCCGAGCACGAGCTCACATCCCTGGTGGGCCCTGGGGCGCGGGCTGTCCGGTGCTACCGTGGCCTCTCTGGGTGCCTCAGGGAAACCCAAGGCCAGCGTGTTTGACCTAAAGGCCATCACCTGCCTGCTGCTGCAGCCCGGCGTCCTGCCGGTGTTTCTGGTCAAGGTCATCTGCGGCTTCCCCTCAGGTGAGTCCCGGCCGCCCGGCCAGCGTCCAGAGCCCGGCGCGGCTGAGAATTCAGGGCCGCGGAGACGGAGGTCTGCAGCCCGCGCGTCACCCCTTCGCTCTGCCCTGTGTCCCACGCTCCGAGACTCCACTGGGCCTTATCCAGTCACATCTGTCCCGGAGAGGGTGACAGCCCACTGGTTCACGCAGATGTGGCTGCACAGGCCAGAAGGAGGAAGAGGTGAGGGTCTCCGTCCTTTCCTCCTGCCCCCCAGGGCCCTGCTCAGGCCCCAGTTACCCCTGCTCTACAGAAGGTCTCGCTGCCCCAGCCTATGTCTTCCAGGGCCTCTCAGGACAGTCCGGGAGGTGGGAAAGACGGTACGTCTGCAGGTGGACGCACACATTCTTGGTGGAACTGAGGGCATCCCTGACCGCAGTCGTGCCCAGTAGCGACCGCTCAGAGCCCCCATCTGGGGTCCTCCAACCAGGGGAGCAGTGCAGGGGACAAGCCAGCGAGGCAGGGTTGACAGGCGCTCAGGTGCTCCCACACTGGCGCTAAAGGGTTAAACCCTCAGCCCAGAAAGTTCTCCGTCCAGGCAAACTGGGCAAGCCCCCCGCCCAGCTCCATCTGTGACTCAGGATGGCTCAGTGGGGCACAGTGACAGGAACCCAGGTCACCGACGTCAGTTCTGGGGCCAAATCCTCCTACATTGTCAGCCCAGGGTCCCCCATCTCCCAGCCTCCACCCCCAGACGGCCTTGGACTCTGGCCACCCTGTGCATGGGGCAGCTTCTGGCACCTTCCTGTTCACGGCCCACAGCAGCCGCATGGGGTGGACCTGCCAGGGACGACCTCGGAGACGGTTCGTGTTGGTCTTCCCTGAGCCGGTCACTGCGGCCAAGCCCCTGGCACCGTGATGGTCACCTGACAGGGGGAGCAGGTGTGGGCACAACTGCGCAGCCCTGACCCCTCACCCCTGACCCCCCACCTCGCCCAGGGCTCCTCATGGTCACGTTCTCCCTCATCTCCATGGGCTGCTTTCGGCTGCAGGCCCCGCCCGGGCCGGCTACCTCGTGCCCCTCTTCGGGGTCCTCCAGATGGTGAGTGGATGCCGGGCGCACAGGGTGGGCGGGGGTTCGGCACCCCACGCTCTGTGGGCTCCCTGCCCTCCCCGGGTCCTCCGGGCGGTCGGCCTGTGTTGGGGTCCCAGGACCTCACGGGCCACAGGCACCCGGTTTCTCCGCCGCGCAGGCGCCGTCCCGCACGCCCGCCTTTTGGGTGTTGCATCCACACCTCGGCTTCTGGCTTGTCCTCGTCTCCCTGCTCGCGGCTCCCACGCCTGGGTCTGTCTGCCCGCCCATCTGCCCGGAGGTCCCGTCTGAGAGGGGAGAGGGGAGACTCATCCGCAGCGGAGGCTGGCGAGCCCTTGGCCTCCCATTGGGAAACACGGCGAAGGCCCATGGTCTGCCGCGCGTCCATCTGGGCACCGGCGGTGGACAGGTTGGGAAGGGGGCAGACCCCAGTGGTGGGGCGCGTTACAAGGAGAATGGCCGGGCTCTGCGTCCCGCCCGCCTGCCCGCCGGTCGTGTGACCATGGCGGGGACAGGTGGCGACGTGCAGCCGCCACCCGGGACATCTGCCTGACAGCCGGAGCGCAGGAGGGGCTATTCTGGGACCTGCCTGGGCGGGGGAGAGAGCTCACGCTCTCCGGAAGCGAGTGGCATTCCCAGCACCTCCAGGCCATCTGCTGCCCGTGCCTCTGGGCCCAGGACTGGTCTAGACTCTGGTTCTAAAATAGCCACTCCTGGGAGGGGCTGGCCCCCACCCCACCGTGGGCCAAGATGGCCTAGCTGGGTGGGCTGGGAAGTGCCAGCCTGGCGGAGGAAAAGAGATAAACAGAAAACAAAAACAACAATAATAGTACTCTAAATTGGGGGCCACTGGAGCTTTCTTCTAAACGGCTGCTCCTGGGACGTCCCTGGCGGTCCAGTGGTTAGGACTCCATGCTTCCACTGCAGGGGGCGCAGTTTCGATCTCTGGTCAGGGAACTAAGATCCGCGCAGGCCGTGCATTGCGGCAAAAAGAAATAAATAACAATCTTAAAAATAAAAAATAATTTTTAAAATAAAATAAACGGCTGCTCCTGCCTGCCTGGGACCAGAGCACCAGCCTGAGCTTGTCCTGGGCTCCCCGGGACCAGGAGACCAAGCCTATAGCCTGGCTGAAGCCGGCAGACCCCTCGAGGCCCTCAGGGACAGACCCTGGTAGCCTCTGGCCTGGTCAGGGATGAGGGTGGGCCTGCCCGAGATGGACCTGGGCTCCAGCACCTGTGAGGATGGTGGTGGACAGGGTTGGAGAGCAGCGGTGGGACTGGGGACCCCAACACAGGCCGACCGGGTGGGGGAGCCTGGGGAGGGCAGGGAGCCCACGGAGCGGTGTGGGGTGCCAGGCCCCAGGCCCTAAGTCCAGCGGAGGGAAGGTGGAGGCGGCTGAGGGCCTGGGATGCGTCTGCAGGGAAGGCCCAAGCCACCTTCGTTGGGTGCCTCCCTCCCCGCCCCCCGCCAGGGTAGAGCTGGTCACTGAGGGTCCGGGGAGGCGGCCCCGCCGCTGGGTGAACCACACCTCCCACCTGGTCCCCCACAGCTGCTGTTGCACCTGCTGCTTCCCTTGCAGACCGTTTCCTGCCCGACCTGAGGTGTGGTTGCCGCCTGATCCCAAGGGCGATCCCCCCGACCAGCATCCTCTTCCAGCCCCCTGGGTACAGGGATCACTGGGGTTGGGGTCTCAGGGGGTGGCAGCCCGGATGGTCCTAACACGAGGGGATGGTGGTCACCCTTCCCCCGGGGGGCTGGCAGCCCTCTGTCCCTCTAGGACCCTCCTGCGAGGGCCCCCCACTCGGCCTTCATCTGTGCCCCAGGCACAGCGCCGCTGCAGTGATAGGGAGCTTCCGTCGTACGGGGCGGGGGAGACGGAGGCAAGCCCCCAACCACTGGCGCATCTGGTGTGTCAGGGGCGACAAAACCTCAAAGGAGAATCAGGGCCCTTGGAGGGGCAGAAATGCTGCTTCAGATGGGGTAAGGGTTGGGGTTAGGGTTAGGGCTGGTAGGCTCTCCACTGGCCCACGGAGAGGCTTGGAGGGAGAGAACTTCAGACAGGGAGGGACTGCAGGTGCAAAGGCCCTGGGGTGGCTGGGCCGGCCTGAGGGGAGAGGACTGCCCTCTGAAGACGTGTGTGGGGCATGGTCTGCAAGGCCAAGAAGGACCCAGATTTACTCAGATTTACTCAGAGTGGGTGGGACCATTTGGAGGCTGGATGTGGTCTTACTAGCCCCCTGCTGGGGAACTGGGTGCTTGTGGCTGATGTGACCTCCGGGGAGGTGGAGGTGGCTCGGGCCAGGGCAGCGGGGAGCAGGACAGGTGAGCAGACAGGGTCTCCAGATGGGAGGGTTGGGAGAAAGTGAAATTTCTGGTGTGCTTGGTAGCTCTAGTTGCATGCAATAACCCGTAAGGCACGAAAGTTTAGGCTTTGTTTAAGTTAATGGGAAAATGGAAAGACGACCCCAGTACATTAGGGTCCTGGTCTCTGGCTCTGTATGAAAAGCTGAGACAGATTGAAATCTCTCTCCTGGTTTGGTGGTTTCCTCTCGGGCGTAGGGCACTAAAAGACACTTGCCAAGTAGATCTTCCCTTTAAACAAACAAAAACTAAGATAAGCAAGTGTGAAAGTAGGATTTTTTTTTTTTTTTTAAAGAAGGACATCTTTGGTGCTGGTTTGAGACAGTTTCGTTTTGCCAGGCAGGCAGCTCCGAGAGTGGTCCTTCCTGTTCCACAGGGGTGGGCCCGCCCCGTCACAGGGCGCAGCCCCGGCCTGACCCCCAGCCCCAGGGGGTGCTGCTCCAAACCCACTGCGCCCCGGGCACTTCCTGTCTGCCTGGTGGAGGTGGCAGGGGACCAGATAGGGAGCCTCACCCTGGCCTGGGGATGGCCTAGGGCTGGGTTTGCCCTCTGAGTGGCATCCCCAGTGTCAAGGGTGTCCCTGCTCTGGTGTCCCCACGAGGGCAGCAAGGGGAGCCTTAACCTTAACCTGGCTCCTGGCTGGCTGACCCTGGGGCTGGGGGAGGGGTTGCGGCCAGGAGGACAGAGCTGGGAGTGGAGGGCGGAGCAACAGTGGGGGTTATCTGGGGAGACTGGTTGCCCCCTGCTTACCTGCCCAGGCTCAGGACAAGTCCACCGCCCTGGGCTCCAGCCCAGCCCCACTCCTGGCCAGCCCTGGGACCTCAGGCAAGTGACATCCACCCTCTGGGCCTCAGTTTACCCAGTTGTAACTGGAGCTGTGGCCTCCTGAGATGTGGAGGACACAGGGCTACTGGCCCAGTCCCTGGCCCCAGTTGACAGTAGCTGGTGTGCCCGCCTGCTGGGGCCAGGCCTCCATAGGGCCAGCTGGGAGGGCGACCCCATATGGGCAACAGGGCTCTGAGCTCGGGTCCCAATCCAGCCCCCCTCTCCTCTGTGCCCTGGTCTCCACCATCTGTGAATGGGGCAGGTCCCACCTCCCAGAGGAGACAGCCAAAGAGGGGGCTGAGGACGAGTGATGGGCCAGGATGGGGCACATGGGGGCCAGGTGACACGGTAGGGGGCTTCCCAGGGCCCCAAGGGTCCCCAGGGTTGGAGTCGGGGCCACACTGGGAGCATTTTCCTATCAAAGAAGCTTTTGGAACCGTAAGCCATGGCCTCCCCCACCCCCATCAGGAGTTAACCGGCCCTTTGATTAAAATATGTTTATCACGCCTGAAACTGCAGAGATTAGTTTTGAATGTGGAACTCGGGACCTCTGAGTGGCTGGCTGTGCACGTGTGTGTGTGCACAGGTGCATGTACGTGTGCGTGCATGTATGTGCGTGCACGTGCGTGGGTGTGTGCGTGCATGCGGGTGCATGGGTGCATCCGTGTGCGTGCGTGTGTGTGCGCGCGCGTGTGTGAGAGGTGCCCAGGCTGCTGGCCCCGTCTCCCCTGGGACTTTGAGGCCATCGTGGGTACCACAGGCCCACCCCTGTGCCCTGCGCCCGGTGCCTGCTGTGGCTGGTGGCAGCGGCCTCAGGGGCTGCAGGTGGTGGGGGAGGTCCCGCAGCTGGCCGCAGCCCAGACCCCCTCCCCAGGCCCAGCTGCGCCCACCTCCACCCTCTCGCCCTCACCTAGGTCTTCCAGGGCCTGGTCATCGGGTGGCTGAGCAGCCACTTCTCTGAGGGAGCCCTGCTCCGGGGCAGCGTGCTGGTGTTCAGCGTGGTGGGACTGGCCATGGTGAGAGCTCCCGCCTCTGGCTGCCCCGCAAAGAGCAGGGTCCCAGGCCCGCTCCCCTGACCCTCTGCCGGTGCCCAGTTTGCACTTGAGCTCCTGGGCCCCCTGGGCCCCTCTACCCCAACCCAGGGCCACCTCAGTGGGACCTCAGGGATGGGCAGTCCCACCCTGGTCCCACGAGACCCTGCAAGGCCCCTGTGGCCATGACCCCTGCTCTGCCCCTCGGCAGGCGCTGATGGCCAACGTCTTCCACTTCTGCCTGCTCCTGCCCGGCCTGGTCTTCAGCCTCTGTGCCCTCAGTGTGGTCACCGACAGCATGCTGACCAAGGCCGTCTAGGCCTCAGACACGGGTGAGTGTGGCATCCCGGGCCGGGTGACAGGCAGGCCCTGGGGAGACCCCGGCCCTCCTCTCTGGGAAGCTTGCTGAGCAGTTTCGGGCAAAGCAGCTGCCCTGATGTGGGACCTGCCTGGACTCAGTGGGCATTGAGGAGGGTGGGCGGCTGGGGGTCTGAGTGGGCAGGGTGGGGATGGTGGGCTGCAAGAGGGCTCAGGAGAGAATCCTGCCCACCCCCCAGCCCAGCCAGGCCCAGCCAACCCTGCACCAGGCCCTGCTGATCAGCCCAGGGCCAGGCCTGGGGGAGGGGAGGAGGGCTTCCTGGCTTGGCTCTGAAGCATGGGCAGAGAATGGCTAGAGGCCAGAGGGGGTGGCTAGCATGGGGAGCACCTCCTGTTCCCTCCCTGCGCACGGGATGTGCAGGTGCCTCCTGAGTGAACGAGTGAGGGAGTGAGTGCTGCCCCCGGGCCACCCAGTGGGACTCAGGCGCCCCCAGAGGTGGACACGCAGTCCCCCCACTCTGCACCTCGCCTTCTTTCTTGAGGCCAAGGAGTCTCCCATCCAGACTGGGGGTCCCTGGGCCCGATGCTGCCCAGGCTTCTGCCCCAGTGCTGCCCCGGGCACGGTGCAGGTCAAGGTCAAGGGCTCCTGTGGGCCGGTTGAGGTCAAAGACCTCCCTCCCTGGTAGCAGGGCCAGAAGGCTCAGGGCCCTGGCTGACCCTCCGTCCATCTACCTGCCTGTCTGGGAAGGTCAGACTGAGGTCTAGAGGCCCTGATGAGAATGGGGAGGCTGCTGGGCAAGGCCTCTTCTCAGGACTGCCTTGGGGACCCCAAGGCCGGCCAGACCTGCGGCTCCGTGGTCCTGGGAGGCTAGACTGGTCCTGGAGGGCTTCCTGGAGGGCTTCCTGGAGGGCTTCCTGGAGGGCTTCCTGAGCTGTGGGCTGGCAGGTGTGAGAGGCCAGGAGGAGAGAGGAGGGGAGCAAGGCCTGGAGAGATGAGGGCAGGGCCTGAGAGGGGGGGAGGGCGGGGCAGATCCAGGCCACCAGGGCCCCATGTGCCAGAGGCACCATCCCTCAGCTTGGAAGGAGCCAGGAGCCGGTTCCCAGCACCAGCCTGGGAACCGGAAACCACAGAGGGGGCGGTAATTGCTCCCTGGTGTCTGCAGGGCATGTGGGCGTCGGGAGAGGCTGCTCTGAAGGAGAGAGGGCATGTGGGCGTCTGGAGAGGCCGGCCACGCCCAGCTGACCCAGGGGCAGGGCTTGCCAGCTCCCAGAGCGGAGGGCTGTGAAGACCCTGGAGCCTGGGGCCCTCGGGGCAGACGGCAGTGTTGACAGGAGCCACAAGCTTGGTGGCCCTCATAGGGCACAGCTGACAAGAGGGGCGTGGAGGTAGGGGTGTCAGGTAAGAGGGGTGCAGGCAGCCAGGCGAGCCCGGGAAGTGGGTGCAGAGAAGCAGGTGCGGGCCCTTCGAGTGCCCCGAAGCCCCTCCCCCCCCGGGGGGAGTTCCCTGCAGTCCACGTGAGGTCGGGAGCCAGGTGACAGGGCTGTGTGGTGGCCCAGCCCTCACCGTGGTGCTCTGGGAGGCCCCTGGCTGGGATGCCACCTCTCAGGCAGGCCTGGGGTGGGGGGGCCTGGCCCGCAACCTGGGGCCCTGTTCCCAGGCTCCTCCTGTGCTTGGGAACTTTCTGGAGCAGGGCAGAGGCTCAGATCCCCATCCGAGAGGGCCCCATGCTCCCCCTGCATGGCTGGGGGGCTCTGCAGGGAGGGAGCAGGGGAGTGGAGGGTGGCGGCGGAGACAGGGAGGCTGTAGCTGTGTCAAGGCCGTGGGCGGCTGGGGCAGTGATGCTGAGAGACCCTCCCCTCCCCCCCCCCCCCCCCGGCCCTGGTAGCCTCTATTGCACCTCCTGTCTCTATGAAGAACCATGCTGGGCCTCTGCGCCTCTGTGCAGCCGCTGACCAGAACCTTGGGGCCCACCCTGGGAGGCCTCCTGTACCACAGCTTCGGAGTCCCCGTTTTCGGCCACGTGCAGTTCGCTGTCAACTTCCTTGTCCTGCTGGTCCTCTGGAGGCAGCCTGTGCCCCCAAAGATGGACAAAGCCTGGTGACCGTGGCCCCCAGGCACAGACTGGCAATAAACTCCCTTACGACCTCTTCCAGCCTGGTTTCTATCAGTTGGGCAGGGGGCCTGGGGACGAGGGCAGGATGGAGCCTTGGATGCTGGAGGGCTTCCTGGAGGAGAGGGCCTGCAGCTGTGCCCCAGGGCTCCAGGGAGAGCAGAATCACCCAAGTTCATCCCAGTGGGAGGTGGGTCCTGCCCCCGGAGTCCGCCACCAAGGTCAGTGAGGAGTACCCCCTGCTGCCACCCAGACAGCTCTGCCCACGGACGTCCCCAGAGACAGGGAGCTCCGTGCTCACCCCTTCACACCCCCCACCCCACACCAATCCCCCGCCTGGGGCCGAGCATGCGCTGCCCGCACACCCTCCTCGGCCCTTGAAATTGCTTCCACTCGTGAACAGAAACAGGACATGGTTGTTTGAAAAGATCAGGACTTTTGACGCTTGGGAAGAGATCTAGGAAAAGGACCCTCATTTCACGTTGGGGAGCCCAGTGGGGGGAGGGGCAGCATCCAGGCTTGAGGACTGGGGAGCGTGCCTCCCCCTCCCCCCGCCTCCCAGCTCAGGTGCTACAGAGAAGGGCTACCAGACACAGGGAGGCCAGCAGGCTGCCGTGCCCCATGACCAGTATGGAAAGGACAACCTTGTCAGGTGTCTACAGACGCCCTTGAGACCAGGAAGGCTACCCCTCCCCCGCAGGCTGCCTTTAAAAGAAGCTGTTAAACTCAGAAACCCCAACCTCAGAATTTCACGTCCCAACTGGAGGGGCCTCAGAGAGCCAAGGTCTGCCCACCCTCCCGGCTCAAGCGCTCAGGCCGGACCCCACCTCCACTTGAGCCTGTCAGGAACTGGGGTCCCACCGTCTGACTTTGGTCATTCACCCAGAAGGTCTGGCGGGAGGGGTCTCCAGGGTAGGGCAGCATGGGGGCGCACCCTGGGGTTGGTCTTTTCTACTCTCTGAAGGAGCCCCCTCCCCATTTGCACAGGGGCTTCACAGTGCTGTTCAGGAGAAAATTCATGGCAGGAATGGTTTCTTCTCTGGACCCAGCACCCAGGCTCCTGCAGGCCTCCCAGCAGAGGCACAGCCCCTCCCCAGTCTGACCCCTGCCACCCGATTAGGAGGCCTGTGATGGTGCCCCCCCTCCCCGCATCAAGGGTAAGTGACTGACATTAGGGCCCAATTTTGGTCCTTCACTCCCCTCACCTCTGCCCCCCACACTTGGCTCCCTCCAGCCACAAAGGTGAAATGAAGGTCCCCTGGCTAGGCCGGGATCAGCGTCCTGTCCCCTTCTTCCATCCTGGGCTTCATCACCCACAGCCCTCCCGGGTGGAGAGGCACACCTCCCCTCCGGAGCCGGGGGGTTTGGGGGCAACCCTGGATGCACAGGGTCCCAGCAGGCAGGAAGGGCAGAAGCTGCCCGCTTTGTCAGGACCTCAGGCCTCCCCATCCTGATGTCACATCCTGGGCCAATCGGAGGCCTCAGCCTCCTGCCACGCCGGCAGAAATGGTGCAGGCCTGTCTCCCGTTGGCCCAGAAGCACTGCCCACCTTGCTGGCCCCGCACGTCAGGCACTGGCCAGCAGCGTGTTAAGAGGAGTGCGGCCGGTGGGCAGCCAGAGGCCTGAAGGCTTCCTTTCAGGGGGCTGGGCAGGCGGGCGGGAGGGGGCAGTTAGGGTCGGGTATCCCACCGCGGGCCGAAGCAGCTCAGATGGGGGAGGCGGGATGACCTCACAGGGGCATTTTGTGAGTAGCTTCCGGGAGCAAAGCCGGGGCCCTGTCCTCCCCATTCCACACCCGGGAGCGGAAGTCAGGGCCACCCCCAGGGCACTTCCCCGCCTCCAGCGACGGTGCGGCCAGGGTCCGACGGATAACAGTGTTCATTCAAAGAGCACTTCCTTGCCCTTCGGACACCTGGGGTGGCCGCTCCCCCCAACCAACACACACTGAATGAAGGGGCCACCCACTTGCCTCCCACAGGAAGCTCACCGCACCACACCGGCTGGTAGAAAAGAGAACAAGTCAGGTAGTTTATTTGGAATGGACACATTGATTACACACACACACACACACACACACACACACACACACATATATACACACATATATATATGTATATATATTAAGACAGATGGTTTTAACACAAATACTATCAAAATAAATACATAGATAGTCCAATAATTTAATGCACCCGCACAGCGGGGGCGAGGCTCCGCGGCTCCGCACGGGAGGGTCCTTCTCTGCCGGGCAGGGACGCAGCCCCGGCTTTTGTCCTCGCCGTGGTCGGTGGCTGGGCGCCGCCGGGGCTTCTGCCGCTCCGGGCATTCCCTGAGCTCCTGCCGGCGCGGCCCGCGTCCG
>NW_006792775.1:2308942-2312462 GCF_000442215.2 Lipotes vexillifer
CGTAGGAACCATGCTGGGCCTCTGCGCCTCTGTGCAGCCGCTGACCAGAACCTTGGGGCCCACCCTGGGAGGCCTCCTGTACCACAGCTTCGGAGTCCCCGTTTTCGGCCACGTGCAGTTCGCTGTCAACTTCCTTGTCCTGCTGGTCCTCTGGAGGCAGCCTGTGCCCCCAAAGATGGACAAAGCCTGGTGACCGTGGCCCCCAGGCACAGACTGGCAATAAACTCCCTTACGACCTCTTCCAGCCTGGTTTCTATCAGTTGGGCAGGGGGCCTGGGGACGAGGGCAGGATGGAGCCTTGGATGCTGGAGGGCTTCCTGGAGGAGAGGGCCTGCAGCTGTGCCCCAGGGCTCCAGGGAGAGCAGAATCACCCAAGTTCATCCCAGTGGGAGGTGGGTCCTGCCCCCGGAGTCCGCCACCAAGGTCAGTGAGGAGTACCCCCTGCTGCCACCCAGACAGCTCTGCCCACGGACGTCCCCAGAGACAGGGAGCTCCGTGCTCACCCCTTCACACCCCCCACCCCACACCAATCCCCCGCCTGGGGCCGAGCATGCGCTGCCCGCACACCCTCCTCGGCCCTTGAAATTGCTTCCACTCGTGAACAGAAACAGGACATGGTTGTTTGAAAAGATCAGGACTTTTGACGCTTGGGAAGAGATCTAGGAAAAGGACCCTCATTTCACGTTGGGGAGCCCAGTGGGGGGAGGGGCAGCATCCAGGCTTGAGGACTGGGGAGCGTGCCTCCCCCTCCCCCCGCCTCCCAGCTCAGGTGCTACAGAGAAGGGCTACCAGACACAGGGAGGCCAGCAGGCTGCCGTGCCCCATGACCAGTATGGAAAGGACAACCTTGTCAGGTGTCTACAGACGCCCTTGAGACCAGGAAGGCTACCCCTCCCCCGCAGGCTGCCTTTAAAAGAAGCTGTTAAACTCAGAAACCCCAACCTCAGAATTTCACGTCCCAACTGGAGGGGCCTCAGAGAGCCAAGGTCTGCCCACCCTCCCGGCTCAAGCGCTCAGGCCGGACCCCACCTCCACTTGAGCCTGTCAGGAACTGGGGTCCCACCGTCTGACTTTGGTCATTCACCCAGAAGGTCTGGCGGGAGGGGTCTCCAGGGTAGGGCAGCATGGGGGCGCACCCTGGGGTTGGTCTTTTCTACTCTCTGAAGGAGCCCCCTCCCCATTTGCACAGGGGCTTCACAGTGCTGTTCAGGAGAAAATTCATGGCAGGAATGGTTTCTTCTCTGGACCCAGCACCCAGGCTCCTGCAGGCCTCCCAGCAGAGGCACAGCCCCTCCCCAGTCTGACCCCTGCCACCCGATTAGGAGGCCTGTGATGGTGCCCCCCCTCCCCGCATCAAGGGTAAGTGACTGACATTAGGGCCCAATTTTGGTCCTTCACTCCCCTCACCTCTGCCCCCCACACTTGGCTCCCTCCAGCCACAAAGGTGAAATGAAGGTCCCCTGGCTAGGCCGGGATCAGCGTCCTGTCCCCTTCTTCCATCCTGGGCTTCATCACCCACAGCCCTCCCGGGTGGAGAGGCACACCTCCCCTCCGGAGCCGGGGGGTTTGGGGGCAACCCTGGATGCACAGGGTCCCAGCAGGCAGGAAGGGCAGAAGCTGCCCGCTTTGTCAGGACCTCAGGCCTCCCCATCCTGATGTCACATCCTGGGCCAATCGGAGGCCTCAGCCTCCTGCCACGCCGGCAGAAATGGTGCAGGCCTGTCTCCCGTTGGCCCAGAAGCACTGCCCACCTTGCTGGCCCCGCACGTCAGGCACTGGCCAGCAGCGTGTTAAGAGGAGTGCGGCCGGTGGGCAGCCAGAGGCCTGAAGGCTTCCTTTCAGGGGGCTGGGCAGGCGGGCGGGAGGGGGCAGTTAGGGTCGGGTATCCCACCGCGGGCCGAAGCAGCTCAGATGGGGGAGGCGGGATGACCTCACAGGGGCATTTTGTGAGTAGCTTCCGGGAGCAAAGCCGGGGCCCTGTCCTCCCCATTCCACACCCGGGAGCGGAAGTCAGGGCCACCCCCAGGGCACTTCCCCGCCTCCAGCGACGGTGCGGCCAGGGTCCGACGGATAACAGTGTTCATTCAAAGAGCACTTCCTTGCCCTTCGGACACCTGGGGTGGCCGCTCCCCCCAACCAACACACACTGAATGAAGGGGCCACCCACTTGCCTCCCACAGGAAGCTCACCGCACCACACCGGCTGGTAGAAAAGAGAACAAGTCAGGTAGTTTATTTGGAATGGACACATTGATTACACACACACACACACACACACACACACACACACACATATATACACACATATATATATGTATATATATTAAGACAGATGGTTTTAACACAAATACTATCAAAATAAATACATAGATAGTCCAATAATTTAATGCACCCGCACAGCGGGGGCGAGGCTCCGCGGCTCCGCACGGGAGGGTCCTTCTCTGCCGGGCAGGGACGCAGCCCCGGCTTTTGTCCTCGCCGTGGTCGGTGGCTGGGCGCCGCCGGGGCTTCTGCCGCTCCGGGCATTCCCTGAGCTCCTGCCGGCGCGGCCCGCGTCCGGCCCGACTCGTCCAGTGTGTGGTTCCTGTGGGGAGAGGGGGGAGGTTCAGGGAGCTGTGCCCGAGCCCGGTGGCTGAGCGAGCCGGGGTCCAGCCGGTGGGTCTCCCGAGGCCCGGACACGGAAGAGGCAAGCGACGGCTCCTGCCGCGCGCCCCAGCCGCGCCGCGTTGGCGAGGCCCCCAGTCCCCTCTCGACAGCGTTCCCTAGACGGGGCAGGACCTCCCCCCGACGTCCGAGGTCGACATCATCCTCCCCGAGGACCGCGTCCAGCGGGCGGGCGGCACTCACCGCGGCGGCGCTCAGGGCGCGCGGGCCGTCCCGGCCTCGGGCTGCCCGACGGGCGCGGCGCGCTCCTGGCGGCTGCGGAAGTCCTGCAGGGCGCGGCGGTTCTGGAAGTCGATGAGCGCCAGTGTGATGGCCGCGTTCCAGCAGCTCTCGCCCGCGCAGCGGAAGTCGATCTCCTTGCGGTCGGTGGTTACGATGGTGAAATAGACGTACTTGCCCGTACGCTCCACGCAGTCCACCTTGAGGATGGAGTGGAAGCGCAGCTCCTTGGGGCGCGCGCCGGGACCGGTGGGGAACAGGCTCAGGCAGTCAGGGGTGAGCACGCCGCGCTTCCTCTTCCACAGCTGGAACAGGCTGTCGCTGCGCTTCTCCAGCTCGCCCTCGCGCAGCACCTCCCCGGGGGTCTTCATGTCGGCCGGGTGCAGCTCGCAGAGGCGAAAGCGCTCCGGTGGTGGCGGCCTCTGCAATGCGCCCCGGCGCCCCGGCGCCGTCTTTATAGAGGCTCCGCCCCACGCCTCGGTCCGGCACGCCCCCTCTCGGCCACGCCCCGCGCCCCCTTCCTGGGCCCAGGCCGCCCCGCTCCCCCCAGCCTGACCACCCCGGGGCTGCGCGCCGCACCCCCACTCCGGGTCGCCGTGGTCGCCCCCCCTTCCCCTTGTCTGCAGCCCGCCCCCCCC
>NW_006792775.1:2312472-2315770 GCF_000442215.2 Lipotes vexillifer
CAGCCCCGCGGCCCCGTGGGGCGACTCAATGGCCCCCGCCCCGCCCCGGACGCCGGCCCCACGGAGGAATGCGCTGCGGCGCGCCCTGCCCGCGGTGACTCACTGCCGGGGAGCCGCGGGAAGCGCCCGAGGCCGGGGAGCAGGTGTTCTGAACTTCAGTTTTCTCTTCTGTAAAATGGGGGAAGGTGACACTTGTTGGATTAGGCAACGCACGGAAAATGCTAGAACAGCTCCCCTTAGTGTTCAGTAAGTGTGAGGGCCGCTCCCAGCTCCCTTCCCGGGGGCCTGTCCCGCTCCCTGGGCCCTCCTGGCGGCTGTACGTGGGGGTAGGGAGGACGCACCGGCGGACCCGCCAGAGGTACTGGGAGCCGAGGGGGCGCGGAGCGCTCTGGTGCGTGGTGGGCAGAGGGGCCCTCGGCCTGGGCCGGGCCGGAGGCGGCTGAGTCATGCCCTGCCAGCAGGACAAGTCTTTTTATTTACCCTCTTCCTTTAAAGGGTTTAGCGGGAAGTGATCTCTGGCTCCTCCAGTGTTCCCGGGGGGCGGGGGGGGGGGGGGCGGCAGAAGGGAATCTACGGGGGCCCCAGCCGCTCCGGGGCCAGCACCTTCCAACACCCCGCCGGGCTGTGAGCTGGGCAGGTGGTGCAAAGCAAGGGGAGCAAGGAGGGCACGAGTCCGTTGGGCCTGTGAGAGCCACGCCCCCTCCTGGTGCAAGGTGGAAGCGCAGGTACCCTGGTTCAAAAGGTATTAATGATATTTTCAGGACTGTGAAGGCAGAGCATAAAGCCAATGTGGGACCTTCTGGGTGCAGGCCCGGCCGGCCGGCCGTGGAGCCAACCCTGCCCCACCTGCCCCCGCTCTGCGGCCTTGGGCAAGTCCCAACCCTGGCCCTTCAGGGTCACCGTGAGGAATAAGGTGCACCGCTGGCTCAGATGAGTGGCTTGGGCCGGGCCTGTGCGGATGGACACACCCACCTGTGCGTCCAGGGCACCTGTCAGGGGTGTGGCAGAGGGCAGGGGGTGCCCAGGACTCTGGCCTGCGGGAGGGAGCACAGGACAAGCACAGGGATGCTGGTCAGTGTTGGGGGGAGGGGCGGAGCTGGAATCGGCAGGCCCGTGGGGTGGCAGGCCAGAGGGTGAAGGGAGCACAGGCTGGGTGGGTGGGGAGACAGATATCCCCTCAAGACAACACAGGGCAGACTTATAAGGGGGTGAGCTCCCCATCACTACCGGCATCCCAGCAGAGCTGGTAAAGGGGATTCCAGCGTCAGGCAGGGTGAGACTGCTAACCTGCCTTCCCGCAGGCTCTCTGTCCTGAGGGGGCCCTGGGCTGCCGGGGCCACGGGAGAGGCAGGCCAGGGGCCAGGCTGCTGCCTCTAGGAAGCCACTGTGAGCCCCCTGGGTGTCCAGCACTCTGCCGGGACTCCTCCGAGGCCCACCAGCCCGTTTCCCCCACCCGGGGGCCAGTCATTGGAACCTCAGGGCCAGGCAAACCACAGACACTCGGCACTGCTTAAGCATCTACTGTGTGCCTGTAGGCCTGGCAGGTGCTAGGACCCCGAGGGGAGGGAAGAGGGGAGAAGCCCTGCCTGCCCTGGGGAGTACGGGGTTGGGGGTGGGCAAGAGGACAGCTCGGAGGTCTCCATGGGGAGGGCGGGGTGCCACAGGGGGATTCCCAAGGAGCCCAGGTGAGCGAGGCCCAAGGTGGGCATTCTTCCAGCCCCATTTCACAGACGTGGTAGCGGAGGCCCCAGGGAGGGCGGGGCAAGAGAGACAGGAAGGGATGTGAGAGGCCTTGAAAACCAGGTGAGGCCAGGTGAGCTGCACTTTGCCATGCCCACCCAGCGCTCCTCTCTTTGTCCCCAACGGCCAGGCCTTTCTGGGGAGAGTCAGTCGGTAACCAATGACCTGGGGGTGGGTGGTCTGACAGGTGGGCGTCCGCGGGAGCTGGGAAAAAAGGTCACAGCGGGTGGGGAGCCCACTGCCACTCTCCCCGGAGGATGGGGATGGGCTGGTGGAAATCCCCCCCAGGCAGCTTCACCACCAACGGCCCCTGCCCCGGGGGGCCTGGAAACCCCTCCAGCCAGAGGCCCGTGGGCCGCCTGCAGCTGCCTGGCCAAACCAGCAGGAACCCAGAGCAAGGAGGGGACCCTGTCCCCATGCCTGAAGCAGGCCCGTCTGAGGGTCCCTCTGGAACATGAGGAGGAAGCAAAGCACTGACCTTGCAACCCCAGCGAGGGTCTCTCGGGGAGACACCCCTGAGCCATTTTGATAGCTAGGAGCCCAGAGGACCCACCAGGCTGGCTTCCTGCAGGGGACCGAGGCCCCCGGTGCGGATGCGGGCTGCGGCCCATCAGGGCGCCAGGCCAGGTTGGTGCTGGGGAGGGAGGAGCCCCAGCCTGAGGGTCAGGGGCCTGGCACCCTCGGGGAGGCCCGTGTGGGCCCTGCTTTCTTCCTCAGGGTCACCACATGAGGCGGGGGCCGCTGGGTTGCTTTCTTGGTGTTTGCAAGGAATGGGTGGGGCTCCTCAGAGAAGTTAAGTGGCTCAGCAGAGGTCACCCAGCCTGCCAGTAGGATTCAAATTCATCCTATTGCATCCCGAGCCTGGGGGCAGGAACTAGCCTCTGCCTGAAGGGCTGAGCAGGTTCTGGGCTGGGGATGTTTGGTGGCTGCTTCTCAGACGGGGAGGGGCCAGCGCGGGGCCTTGCCTCGAGACAGTGGCATCAGAGAGCGTAGGTCTGAGCCAAGTTTACTAATATTTATCCAAGGGCCGCATCCGGGATTCACGCGGAGCCTGAGGAGACCCCCCCACCCCCCACCCCCCGTCCCACCAGGCAGACAAGACATCCGGCTGGGGACACCTGTCATCCCTTCCAGCTAGGTGAGGATGTCAGGCAGCTGGGGCAGAGAGAGGGCACCTCTTCGAAACTCCCAGAGTGAGGTCATTTCCCCAGCGGTGACGAGGCCAGGCCCTCCAGGCTCTGGCCCAACCAACCTGGCGAAAGGAAGATGAGAAAGCTGTGCATCACGGCAGCCCCTGTGCCTGGGGCTCTTCCTGTGAGTGGCAGCGCTCAGGGACAGCCCTGAGGACAGGTCCCCTGCCCCCTGCCTGGAAGAACCCCCCCACCACCACCTCTTGCCTCTTCCAGGAAGCCTTCTGGGATTGCCGGGACACACCCTCGGCCCTGCTCCCAGCAACCACGTGACTGCCAGGCCTTAGAGTTCCATTGCCTGCTTCATGCAAGCCTGGGGAGGGCCGGGGGCGGGGTCGGGGGGGGGGGGCCCCCGCGGCCTGGAGGTG
>NW_006792775.1:2315780-2330264 GCF_000442215.2 Lipotes vexillifer
CAGCTGCCTGGAGTTGCAGCACCAGAGAAGTGGCCTGATGTCACCTGACCTGAGCCCAACATAGCCCATTGGCCGTGGTCTGTGACTCAGGCCTGCCCTCAGTCCCTCTCCCCAGAGCTGCAGCCTGGGAAAAGTGAGAGGTCCAAGGGCGGGAGGCAGGCCGCCTGTCCCCACCTGGTTTCAGGCTCTCACTGTCAGCCTGGCCTTGGTCTCTCAGGTTCGTCCCTCTGTCTGGCTCCCTGAGCCCCTCAGCTGGAGTCCGACAGGCAGGCCCCACCTCACAAGGCGCTGGGGATCAAATGAGAAACAGTGACACACCACCCAGAGCACCTTTCCTTCTTGGGTCATCCCTCAGTACCTTGCTCCGAAGTCACTACCAGCTCCTGAAATGCAGTGACAAGGACTTAGTCTTTGGGGCCCTCAGGGCCCAGCCGAGGCACTCGCGAAGTGTTTTTGGAAAAGAGTGGACCTAAAAAGCATCTACCTCCCTGTCCAAGAGACCCAGCTCTCTGCTCAGAGCAACTGATGTTGGTGGAGACTGTTTGCTTGTCTGTGAAACCAGAACACCTCGGGGCGGGGTGGGGGGGTCTAGTGGCGGGGACAGGGCCAGGCTGGTCCAGGCCTGGGGGAGCTGAGAGGAGGGGCCTCTCCCATCACCACAGAATGCGGAGCGGGTAGGGGAGCCAGCTGTCATTCCTGTCACTCAGCAGAGACTGCCCAGGGCCTGGTTCACAGGGACAAGGGACCTTTCTGGAATCTCGGATGAATGTATGAACAAAATACAGGAAAGCGGGGACGGCGAGTGGGCAAGGCATGGCTGCCACCCTCTGGATGGTGCTCAGCCCTTGCAGCTGCCTGAGCTGTGTCATCACAGGACAGATAGGACATTTTGCTCCCGCCCACCCTGACCCCAGAGTCTGTGCAGCAGGTCTGGGGTGGGACCCTGTCATGTGTGTTTTTTTTTTCTCTTTTCGGTCATGTGTTTTTTTTTTTTTTTCTTAAAGGTTGGTATGTATGTATGTATGTATGTATGTATGATTTATTTATTTATTTAGGCCATGCTGCACAGCATGCGGGATCTTAGTTCCCCAACCAGGGCTCGAACCCGTGCCTCCTGCAGTGGAAGCATGGAGTCTTAACCACTGGACCGCCAGGGAAGTCCCTGTCATGTGTATTGTAATCAAGTTCTTTACTACTTTAAACATTTACCAAAATAGTTACCAATTGTTGACATAAAAAGTAAAACATGGCTGAAATGATTTCAAAGTTCTGAGCGCTCCTCTCTCACGACCCCACCTCAGGTCCACTCTTGATGCGGTTAAGTGACCTTTGATCCTTTTTATTGGGTTGGCCAAAGTGTTCGTTTTTTTCCGTGAGATGGCTCTAGTAGCGCTTAGTTGTCTTTAACTGTATTCAAAACAATTTTGTTAGGTTGTATTGTGACAGCTATCATATCAGCGTGCATTTAAAAAAACATCAAAATTGGTGAATTTTTCTGTAGCCATTTTAATACTGAAGATGGAAGAAAAACAGCATTTTCGGCGCATTATGCTTTATTATTTCAAGAAAGGTAAAAACGCAACTGAAAGGCATAAAATGATTTGCGCAGTGTATGGAGACGGTGCTGTGACTGATCGAACGTGTCAAAAGTGGTCTGTGAAGTTTAGTGCTGGAGATTTCTCGCTGGACAACGCTCCACGGTCAGGTAGACCAGTTGAAGTTGAGAGCGATCAAATCGAGACATTAATTTAGAACAAATCAATGTTATACCACGCGGGAGATAGCCCACATACTCAAAATATGCCGACATACTCAAAATACCCAAATCAAGCGCTGAAAATCATTTGCACCAGCTTGGTTATGTGAATCGCTTTGATGTTTGGGTTCCACATAAGTTAAGCGAAGAAAACCTTCTTGACCGTATTTCCGCATGCAATTCTCTACATAAACGTAACGAAAACGTTCCGTTTTTAAAACAAGTTGTGACTGGCGATGAAAAGTGGATACTGTACAATAACGTGGAACGGAAGAGATCATGGGGCAGGCGAAACGAACCACCACCAACCACACCAAAGGCCGGTCTTCATCCAAAGAAGGTGATGTTGTGTATAGGGTGGGAGTGGAAGGGAGTCCTCTGTTATGAGCTCCTTGCAGAACGCCAAACGATTAATTCCAACAGATACTGCTCTCAACTGATGAAAAGTGTCCAAGAAGTTCTGATTCATCCGCTTCATTCACCAGACATTGCACCTTCGGATTTCCATTTATTTCGGTCTTTACAAAATTCCCTTAATGGAAAAAATTTCAATTCATTAGAAGACTGTAAAAGGCACCTGGAATAGGTTCTTTGCTCAAAAAGATAAAAAGTTTTGGGAAGATGGAATTATGAAGTTGCCTGAAAAACGGCAGAAGGTAAATGGAACGAAACGGTAAATATGTTGTTCAGTAAAGTCCTTGGTGAAAATGAAAAATGTGTTTTTACTTAAAAGCCAAAAGAACTTTTTGGCCAACCCAATAAAAAATGCATTGGCGTTTCCTCAAAAAATTAAGAATAGCATTATCATGTGATCCAGCAATTCCACTTCCAGGTCTGTCCCCGAAAGAAGCAAGCAGAGACTTGAAGAGATGACTGCACACCCGTGTTCACAGCAGCCAAAGGCGGAAGCACATGCCCGTCCATGGATGAACGGATACACAAAACGTGGTCCATATACACAAGGGAGTATTAGCCTTAAAAAGGAAGGAAGTCGTGACACAGGCTACAACGTGGACGAGCCTTGGGGACCTTATGCTCAGTGAAATAAGCCAGACATAGAAGGACAAATTCTGTCTGGTTCCACTCACACGAGGTCCCTGGAGTCGTCAAATCCAGAGAGACGGGAAGCAGGACGTTGGGGGCCAGGGGTTGGGGGAAGGGAGAGGAGTGAGTGTTTCATGGGGACAGAGTGTCAGTGTGGGAAGGTGGAAAGTTCTGGAGACGGATGGTGGGGATGGCTGTACAATATCATGAATGAACTTAATGCCACTGAGCTGGCTAAGCTGCTAGAAATGGTTAAGATGCTAAATTGTATGTAATGTGTATTCTAGCATAACTTAGAAAATGTGAATATCCATGTCTGCACAGACACGAGCTTACATTTTTAATCTGTTTGACAGAAAGGGGGACAGGTCTTGTTTTCTTCTAGGTCGTGGGTGTCCCCCATGAGTCCGCCTCCCTTCCACCGGCCACACTCTGTCGTCTAACCACCTCCTGTGCTGGGCCTCAGGCTGCAGTTCCTGTGAGCAATGTTGCCGGAGTGTCTGTGTGCCGCTGACCATATCCATATGTGCAGCGTTTCACCAGGACAGCTGGGAGGACGTGAATTGCTGAGTTAAACATGTCACAACTCTGACAAGATTGCCTGCCAACCAATTTACAGCCCTCCTGGCAGTCAGGGTGCCCGTTTCCCCAAAGCTGGCCTAACAGTGGATGCTCTGTATTACCAATTGTGGCCCAAACTGGGGTCCAGTCTCCAGGGGCACTTCTCTGAGCCCCACGTGTCTGCCGTCTTTGCTCTTCACATGCTTGTGTCCGTCTGAACAGCTTCCGTAGGGGGTGACGGTGGCCCTCCCCCAACAGATGTGTCCGTCTTCATCCCAGAACCTGTGAATGTGACCTTATACAGTAAAAGAGTGAATAGGGTCCCACTCACATGAGGTCCCCAGAGTGGTCATTCACAGAGACAGGAGGTAGACTGTGGGGGCTGGGGAGGGGGAGGAGTGTGAGTGTTTAACGGGGACAGAGCGTCAGTTTGGGAAGACGGGAAGTTCTGGAGATGGATGGAGGTGACGACCTTATATGGCAAAAGATGCGATTAAATTCATGACCTTGAGAGGAGGAGGAGCTGCTCCTGGACCACCGAGGGGCCTGAATGCCAGCACACGTGTCCTCATCAGAGACGCAGGAGACGAGGCGGCCACGTGACAACAGAGAGAAGCTGGCGGGACGCGGCCACAGCCCAGAGATGCCTGGAGCCCCAGAAGCTGGGAAGGGCAGCAGGAGCCTTCCCTAGAGCCGCTGGAGGAGCGAGGCCCTGCCAACACCTTGATTTTGGATTGCTGGCCTCCAGAACCGTAAAAGTGTAAGTTTCTGTTTGTTTTAAGCCACCCAGCTTGTGGTCAGTTGTTACAGCAGCCCCTGGACGCTGATACAGCCCCCAGGGAGTCTGGTGCTGAGCCTGCCCTGCCCTCCCATCCACACCTTCTCACCCTCCCCTGGGCCTGCAGCCCCATTCTGATGGCAGATGGGGACCAGACAAGAGTGATGGGGTCGTTAGCTGACCATGGGTGGTGAGGTCCAGGCTTCCCAGGGACCACCGGTGAGCTCCGAGCTGGGTTTTCAAGGATGAGTAGGAGTTCTCCACGTCACCTGGTTTCCCCAAGGCATAGACAAGGAGACGGAGCTCCTCGATGTCTGGAAATCCAGATGGAAGTACATCCTGGCCAGGAGGGGAGCCAGAGGCCAGGAGGGCAGCTTTGGGATGTTCAGAGGGGCCGGAGGCGGTGGGACCTGGCCAGGGGGTCCCCTCGGCCCCTCCTCTGGGTAGAGACTGTGCTTTCTTTGGACAATCAGCCCCTCACCAGGCACCGCACTCTCGGGGCTGGTCTCTGCCCGCGGTCCCTCCCATCCACCAGCCCCATCCTGGCCCACCACCCATGAGCTGCTGAGGGGCTGGGCGTCCTGGCCCAGGGTCTCCAGGGCCCCCCTACACACCACCCCAGGTATCTCATGCTCTAAGTGTCCCCTTGTGCCTCCCACTTTGCAGGCCAGAGGCCAGGCACTCTCTTCCCTGCTTCCTCAAGTCCACCCTTGCGCTTCTGTACCACCACCTGCCCGCCGGCGCAACTCCTGTCCCAGCCTCTAGCCCAGCTGCCTGTGGCCATCTGCACGAGTGTCCTGCGGCTACTGTAACAAATGACCGCACACTGTGAGGAACACAGGTCTATTACCTTCCAGTTCTGGAGATCAGATAGGCTGTGCTGAAAGCCTGAGAAGAGACCCCGGCCCAGCCCCTCCCTGAGCCCCTTCCTCAGGGCCAGTCTCCCCCCATCGTCCTTGGAGCCCCTCTCACAGTTCCCTCCCCCACTTCCACTGCAGAGCTGGGAGAGGTGACCTCTCCAAGTCACAGAGGGGCACGGCCTGGGGGCTGGGCCCCACCCTCGGCTTGGCTCTCTTCCTCCTCAGGAGGCCAGGCTCCTGGCCCCTGGGGGGGGCAGCTCCAGGAGCTCTGCTGGGACCTTCCAGCCCCCTGCCAAAAACGCGGCCAAGGCAGAAGAGCCCAGACTACGCCGGCCCAGTGCCTGCCCGTCCCCCGAGACGCACCCTCCAGGCTCGCTGAGGCCCAGAGCTCTCCCAACTGGCAGGCACTGGGGAGGTGGCGTGGGCAGCCCTGCCCGTGCCCGGGGTCGGAGTAGGAGGGCGGCTCTGGCCTCACGCGCAGGCTTCCTCTCCCGTATCCCCAGGGTGGCAAGTGATGGGTCTCCTCACAGCCCAGATGCGTGAGCCGCGGAGGCCGAGGCTTGGTGGACACCCCCAGACTTGCAGAGGGGCGCTGGAGAAAGCCCCCGGCCCGAGCGGGAAGAGCCCGCAGAGGGCGTGTCTGTGGGGTCTCCTGCCCCTGTCCTCCTGGGCCTGGGCAAGGTCCACAGACCCCACGAGCCTGGAGCCCAGCTGGGCCGGGCCAGGCCAGGCCTGTTAGGTTGCCATGGAAAGTCACATCCGGCCACCGCCCTGGAACTGAGTCTGGCCAGGCTGGCTCAGTGACTGGCTGGGTGGAGACACCTCGGGGGCGGGCGGGGGCTCCACCCAGGCATACCAACCGTGACTTAGCCTCGGGGTGTGTCCGAGCCTCACCCTCCCGGCGGCCTGAGGAGGCAGGGCTGAAGGGGGTCTCCAGGGTCAGCACCCAGTGGGAATCCACAGACAGAGGGTCCCAGGCTCCGAGGCTGTGAGGCGGATCCCAGGCAGACAAGGTACCCGGAGAATCACACCAAGTTCAGAGGGACCGAAAGCTCAGCCAGGGCCGGGGAGGGGTCCTGGAGGTCCTGCTGTCCGGGGCCTGAATGGCTGGGTTTGAGGTCATGGGCTCCTGCCCCACACGGGGCTCTGCCCTCTGAGCTTGGGGCTGGGAGGACGTGTCCGCCTCCACAGGAAGGAAGCTGCTCGGAAGGACTTGGAAGCAGGGGCCAAAAGTCCAGGTGTGGCCGCACCGGGCAGGCCGTTGGCAGGGAGCCAGGGGCCACCCACGCTTGGGACAGTGCCCTCCAGCAGGGCCCCAGCCCCGGAGACGGCCCCTGCTGCAACCAGGGGCTTGGCTGGCGGCCAGGGGCTTCCTCAGGGTGCAGCTGGAGGCGGCCCCTCTCCCACCTCTCCCACCGGGCCTCTGCAGCCCACCCAGCATTGCCCGGCCCACTGGGCACTCAGAGGCGGTGTTGGGGGGCTGCTGGGAGGTGTGGAGGAGACAGTCTGAGCAGAGGGCAGGTCAGAGGTCAGCAGCACTACCAAGACAGCCCAGCTGCCCACCTCTGGGGCAAGGCTTGGAGGGAACCCCACCCCACCCCCCGCAGCCCCCGCAAAAGCGCTCAGGGAGCAGAAACCCAGCTTGGCCCGTGACAGCCTGGGCTTAAAGAAGGGAGCCCTTGGGCTTTCCTGCTGGCACAGCGGTTAAGAATCTGCCTGCCAATGCAGGGGACACGGGTTCGAGCCCTGGTCCGGGAAGATCCCACATGCCACAGAGCAACTAAGCCCGTGAGACACAACTACTGAGCCCGCATGCCACAACTACTGAAGCCTGCACGCCTAGAGCCCGTGCTCCACAAGAGAAGCCACCGCAATGAGAAGCCCGCACACAAGAGCGGCCCCTGCTCGCTGCAACTAGAGAAAAGCCCTCACAGCAACCAAGACCCAAGACAGCCAAAAATAAATACATACATAAATTTTTTAAAAAAAGAAAGGAGCCCTTGGGCCTGGGGGGACTGCGGGGCCCTGGAAGCAGGGGTCGGGTCTCTGCTTGGCCCCTGCCCCACCAAGTGGGAGCCATGGACCAGCAGAGCAGGCTGGCCGCCGGGGGCGGAGGGGCCAGGGAGGCTTCGTCGCCACCCCAGGCCCTAGGTGCCACAACTCCCAACTCCTAAAGGGGAAAACCAGAGTTTTAAGTGGAATCTCCCCAACTTGTGGGGCTTTTGAAAAATCAGCCTCACTAAAGTATAATTTACATACGTACAACCAAACGTCCCCACGTGAGGGACTTTGAGGAATTTGACGAGCGAACACGCAACCCAGACAGCACCCTGGGCAGCCCCAGGCCCGCTCCCGGGCAGCCGTGGTCACTGTGTGGCCTGGAAGGTTTGGAAGTCACAAGATACGTCGTCGAAGTCCCCGCTCAGGTGATGCTTTTGAGAGCCCCGTGCTGCTGGGCTCCTGTGGCCAAGGATTAGTCCACGTGGGGTACAGACACTGCTGCCGCCCCACCTTTAGGCAGGGAGTCCCTGCTCCCCAAGGCCGGGGCACTGGGCCACACGCCACCCGGAAGTCAGGATGCCGAGGCTGGCAAAGGGGGGGGGGGGGACTCAGAACAGCAGCTGGGCCCGGAGTCGGTCCCTGTTTTTTTTGGGTTTTTAAAAATAAATTTATTCATTTTTGGCTGCGTTGGGTCTTCGTTGCTGCACGCAGGCTTTCTCTAGTTGCAGCGAGCAGGGGCTGCTCTTCGTTGCGGTGCGCGGGCTTACTGCGGTGGCTTCTCTTGCTGTGGAGCACGGGCTCTAGGCACCGGGCTCAGCAGTCGTGCCACGAGGGCTCAGTAGTTGCGGCTCGCAGGCTCTAGAGCGCAGGCTCAGTAGCTGTGGCACATGGGCTTAGTTGATCCACAGCATGTGGGGTCTTCCCAGACCAGGGCTCGAACCCGTGTCCCCCGCGTTGGCAGGCAGATTCTTAACCGCTGTGCCATCAGGGAAGTCCCGGCCCTTTGGTTTTGAGCGTGTGTGACAGACGAGACTCAGGCCCTGTGGGAGAGGCATCGAACCAGGCCCTGCGGCCTGCGACAGAACAAGGGTGGCCTGGGGAGAGTAACCCAGGGAGGGGGTCGGGCAGGAGTGGCAGAGGCCACGGGAGGGGAGGTGGCCCCTCACGAGCATCGTGAAGGCCAGGCCCAGAGGGGGCCCCAAAGCAGGGCTGGGGAGGCCTGGTCATCAAAGCCCTCCCCAGCTTGCGGCAGTCCAGAGGCTCAGTGGGGACGGAGGCCAAGCAGGCAGGCAGTGCTGCAGTCCCGTGGCGACGGCAGCCTGGGCGCCGGGAAGCTGCAGCTCCCAGGCAGAGCCGGCCACCAGGAGTGCCACACTCCTGTTGCCTCCAGGCTGACGGCTCTGGGCAAACCTACTGGACGCTTCGTGACCTTCCAGCACAAGTGGCGAGGACTGATGGAGCCCTGGAGCCTGTGAGCGCCCAGGGTGAGACAGGGTGCTCCGAGGCGCCGGAGGGTCCAAAAGGAGGGTGCATGGCTGTGGGGTCAGAGCCACAGCGCATGGCTGGGGAGGGCACAGCCTCAGGGCTTCGTGCTGCAGCCTTACCGCCAAGTGTACCCAGAACAGCTGAGTGGCAGACTGAGGCCCCAGCGCCCCGGGCGAGTGTGGCACCCTCGCCCACCCTTCTTACCCATGGGGGAAGTAAACCCGGTGCCACAAATGTGAACAATCGAAACATCCCTCCCTTTGCCCCCGTTTACACTGGTCTGATGTAAAACCACTGTGTCTGGTCACTATGTCACATGGCTCCCCACAGAGAACGCAGAAAGGGGTCCACCAAAGCCTGGAATTCCCCCAGGCACACAGCTCCTCTGGCTGGGAACCCACACACAGCTGTGTTCACGCAGGTGTGCACTCACGCACAGGTACACTCATCATACAGGTTCTGCTCCTCTCAACACATCCCAGAGGACATTCCCCATTGGCAGGCAGGTGCCCTTGTCCTCTGTGGTCATGAAGCCCACTGTGGGCGTGGGACTTCTTTTTTCTTAAATGTTTACCTGGCTGCATCGGGATCTTTTTACTCAGTCGCAGCACGCGGGATCTTTCGCTGTGGTGTGCGGGCTTCCCTAGTTGGGGTGCGCGGGATCTTAGTTCCCCGACCAGGGATTGAACCTGCATCCCCTGCATTGCAAGGCGAATTTTTTTTTTTTTTTTAAGATATTGGGGGTAGGAAGTTTTTTTAATTAATTAATTAATTAATTTTTGGCTGTGTTGGGCCTTCGTTTCTGCGCGCTGGCTTTTCTCCAGTTGTGGCCAGCGGGGGCCACTCTTCATCGCGGTGCGCGAGCCTCTCACTGTCACGGCCTCTCTCCTTGCGGAGCACAGGCTCCAGACGCGCAGGCTCAGTAGTTGTGGCTCACGGGCCTAGTTGCTCCGCGCCATGTGGGATCCCCCCAGACCGGGGCGCGAACCCGTGTCCCCTGCGTTGGCAGGCAGATTCTCAACCACTGTGCCACCAGGGAAGCCCGCACGGTGGATTCTTAACCAGTGGACCACCAGAGAAGTCCCTGGGTGTGGGACCTGACTCATCGTGTCTCCTGAGGGGTGAGGGAGGGCCTCCCCCACCCTCTGGCCATTTCAAACTGCGGCGGCACCTACCGTCCACCCGCTCGCACATGGGTGACACACGCCTCCTCTCCTGAAGCCCCAAAGACTGCTGGGCGGAGGCCCCAACAGTCTCCTCAGGCTCTCGTCACACCACCTGCCAAACCCTCACTGCCCCCGACCGATCGGCGAGAAGACAGCCAGCCTCTCACCTGACTCGCCAGCACCCTGCACGTGCCTGAGGGCAGGGTCACTGCCCTGGCCATGAACCCGGCACCACCACCCGCTGGTGACGGTCAGGAGAGGGACAGGCGGCCAACGGGAGCAGGTGCTCCCGGCACTAAACTGTCCCCGCTCTCCCCCTGCAAATTACCTGCGCACGTCACCTTGTGCAACTGTGTCTGACCCCATAGGTACTTGTCAACTCCGCTGTCCTAACTGCAGTCACTCTGAGGGCCCGGGGTCAGCAGGGATGGTAGCTCTGCTGGAGGTGGGGCAGGGGCCCGAGGGGACTGGGTAGGGGGGCGTGCAGGCCTCCGAGCACCCTCCAAGGATGGGGTTTTTGTTGCGTGTCTGTAGCAACGAGGCCCCCCTGGCGCCCCCGTCTCTTCTCGGCAGCCGTCGGGGCAGGCCCGGGAGAGGCCCACCACCGTTCACCTCTGGGGGGTCCGGACCTGGCTGGCCCAGGGGCCTCAGGAGTGGACGACGTTCTGGCTCTATGGTCGTCTTGGACACCCCGAAAGCACGTTTCTTCCTAAGTCTTGCTTGGCCCTTCTCGTGGCCCCCGGTGTGCTCTCTCTGGCCACTCCCGGGAGAAGTCAGCCCCGCCGGCAGGAGGCACCGGGCGAGCTGGGCACTGGGCGAGCTGGGCACTGGCTTCTGTGCTGCATGCGGGTCGGGCCGATCCCCAGATGGGCAGCTGGAGTGAGAGCCCGGGCACCAGGTGTCTCCCTGCTAATGAAGGGAAGCAGGGAGGGCGCAAGCACCAGAAAAGCACCAGCGAGAAGACACGCCGAACGTGGCCATGGCGCAGCAAGTGTCCCTCCTGGAACCTTCTCATCGGAAAGGCCCAGCCCCGCACACGTGGGGAAACGACTCTCTGCTGGCGGAAGGAACAGACACTCTCTCGGGGCAGCAAAGGGCCCACCCGGGGACCCCAAACCCACCCCGATGGTGAAGTGGGCCTGCAGCCCAAACTCAAGATGGGCTTTAAAGCCTCAAAATCAAAACAGAAGACCAGGAGCCCGGAAGTCCTGGATCTGCCCACGCCCGGTACTCCAGAGACCCGACCCGGTCCCGGAGGCTGCGCAACCACATCTGAGCCCCACCCGCCCCAAGTGCCCCAACCCGCCGGGCCTCCTGCAATGAAGACACACACAGCGCTGGGCTCGCAGTTCACAACTTTAATAGAATATTCTAACTAGTCTGTACAAATTGAAAACACCGTATTCAGTTACAAATGTATCATAAGTAAGGCTGAGCACTCTACAGCCTGGCCACAGTGTGGATGCCCCTGGGGCCAGAGGTCACACACTCGACACCCACATTCCAGCCAAGGACGGGTCGCTCGGAGCCCAGGGCTTTTAAGACAAGGTGAATGTGAGGCTGAGAAACAGGAGCTACCGAGAAAGCAAGACATTTTACACACTACGTGGGAAAGCTGTACTTTCCTGCCCGAGCCCCTCCCCGCGAAGCCTGGCAAACCCTGGCTCTGCCCATAGCCCCACCCCCGTCCTCAGCGCCAAGCGTGGTCCGTGCGTCCCGAGAACCAGCCCCGGCCCACGGCTGGCGGGAAGGAGGCCTCCTTCCATGCGGGCGGACCACCAACTCTTGCTCGGGGCACCGGGTCTCTGGTGCCCACAGGGTCTCAGAAACTCGAAGGACAGCTCACGTCCCAAGCCCTCACAAGCGTGAGAGAGAAATAAATACGAGATGAACCACACAAGCTCGCACCTCAGGCTCAGCGGGCGCCGCGACCCTCACCCCAGCCCCAAGGAAAATAAAGCCAAAGAGCGAGCGGGACGAGTGCCAACCCCGGCCGGCTCTCCCGAGACAACTGGAAACGGCATGTGGGTTTCTTCCAACGAAACAGGAAAAATCCTGTCCGATGGCGGGAGGGGTGAACTGGATCTATGTGCCCTGGACACGCGCCCCACGCGCCAAGTGATCCGCCCCCACCCCACCGGTCTGGGAGGCCTTCCCCAGGGCAGGGTTGGGCGGGTCCACTGAGCTGCACCCAAGGCCGTAGAGGGTGCTGGAATTAAACCTCCTATTTCTGAAATGCATCTGAGTTGCCACTGTACAGGTTAAGCAAAATAATAAAGTAAAAGGAGAAGTTAAAGTGAAAATCATGCACTTGAAAACAAGTTATAGGCGTAAGCACTTGTCCACACGAGCGAGCGGCGCCTCACTGCTGCTTGCACTCCGAGGGCTGGCTGGGCTCCTTCTGTCAACGAGAGAGAACAAGACTTGTAGAAAACTGAGCAATTCCATCAACCAGGCATCTCCGACCAACAACGAAAACAAAGACTCAAGTATTCACTCGTTCTTGCTGAAAACATGGCCACTACAAATATACTTTAAAAACAGTAACAAATAAGCAGCTAACTTCCCAGAAACAAGGTCACAGCGGGGCTGCCTCTTTCTGTATAAAGACATTCTAATTCTCAGCAGGAGGGTCTCGGGGTGAGGGAGGTCCTCGGGTGGCAGACAGTAACTAAACGCACAGCAGTGCCCTTGTCCCAAAGCTGGCAGGCGCCTCAGCTCTGGGGTGAGCACACGGGGAACAGCGCTGGCTCCCCTCCATCCCCGAGGTCAACAAGGCTCCCGGCGCTGCCTGGAGCACACCTGCCCCCAGGCCGGGCCCTGAAGCAAAGCCTCTCCTGCACTGGCCCGTGGCGCCCCGACAAAGGACGAGAGGCCACTAAGAACTCCACAGCCAGGCCCCAGTCCTCCCAGGAGCCCCCTCGGCTGGGAATTCCGTCCTTTCAGAGAAGGCGCAAGCGAGACAAGGAGCAGACGCACTTCTGTGTGGTCTGGCAGCTGCGTCTCCTGCCGCTGAAACCCGCTTAGCGACCCCATGAATGCTGTGTGGAGGCCAAGAGCAGCCTGAGAGACAGGTAACGATTTCACCAGTACTTCTGAGCAAATGAATTTACTCGTCAGTAACCTATGATCTCGGCTGCGAAGATGACAGATTACTCTGAATACAACTTGGCACGTCTACGGAGTCTTAAGAAAAAGCCGCACCACACAGTTCAGAAGAACTGTCTGGGATAACACAACTGACACCCTGCATGGAATAAGCTGGGCTACAGTTCATTCCTTGGGAAACCACACCTAAGGGATGAAAAAGATGATGTGTAAACGGTGCATGAAGACGAAACAATAATCTGGGGCCCGGGGCTAAGCTCCTGGTTTGTAAGTGTAACAGCACAGGGACAAGCTGGGACTTCCAGGTCTGGCCCGGGTCTCGGCCCAGCACTGCCCAGTACTGCCCAGCACTGCCCAGCACTGGGCCAATGGCGCCGGCCCATCACGCTCACCGGAAACACTGCCGAAGAAAGAGCCTGGGCACCAAAACAAATACCCCGACCAGAAATCCTAGTTGAAAGAGACCCAACTCAAACTCTGTCATCTCAAGCGGAGACCTGGAGGTGGCCCAGACTGTGGCCAGGGGGATCAGACGCCAGCCCCAGACTCGCTGGGGAGGCGCAGAGGTGCCCCAGGACTGAGACAGCACTGGCAGGGGCTGGGGCAGTGGCGTGCAGCCTTTTGTGGACGGGGGAGAAGTGTGTGGGTTTCCATAACTGGATCTGCAGAAAGGAAGGAGGTGAGAGAAACTGAAGCTGAGGGAGTGGGACGGTGTCGTGGCTGTGGTGTGGTGTGGTGGGGTGGGGGGGGGTGGGGCGGGCGGGCGGCACAGCGTGGCGGGCTCGCTGCTCTACATCCTCTGGGTAAATACATACGCAGGACGTACAGGACGCCACAGATGCAGAGCAGCACAGGGTTTACCATGTGCTGTCTCAGTGACATCACATCTACCTTTAACCAGGAGAAGGCATCAATCATCTGTCTGTTTACAACGAACTCCTTCCTCGGGTGCTGAAGACTGCTAGAGAGAAGGGTCCTCGCCAAAACCAAGACCAGGACGGGCTGTTGTGAGGGTGGGAGCCGGGTGGGGACCTTGTGTTTAGACAAGAGGCAGAAGGTGGGGCTTGCCAGGCAGCAGAGGGCTGGGCTGTCACCAGCATCCCACCTCCCGAGGGCCACGTTTAGCCAGTGTCAGCGCACGCGCGCACGCGCGCGCGCACACACACACACGCGCGCACGCAATTCCCAGGCTGCGGCACCAGCGCTGAAGCCTGGAGCCACGCATGTGGGCTTCATCACCGGGACACCATGGTTTCGGCCCGTGACACAGGGCAGAGCAACACTACACTAAACCCGAGCGCCCTCTGCCCCACGGCACGAAGCTGTTGGAAGCCCAGTCTCTCACGCTGCCGCTCGTCAAGGGACGGGAGTCAGTGCTTCAAAGGCACAAACTAACAGTCAACACCCTGCCTGGTGGGGGTGGGCACTGAAAAGAAGGGCTTTCACTGCTGGCAGGAAGCACACGCCACCACCATGGCCTCAGGGCTGGGGGCCCGAGGCCCGAGCGCCTGCCCAACAGCCCATGACACGACCCCCTCCACGGGGCGCCTGACGACAGAGGCGAGACGGCACGGCTGTGGTTCTGCCACAGAAGAGTCCTCCTTGCCCAGAGGTACAGGCTGGACCGTTTATGGACGCTTCGCAGTCACGGGCAGGGTGGGGAGCAGTGGGGCTTCGGGCCAAACCAGCCTGGCTGACACGTTCTTCAGATACACAAGGCAGCAG
>NW_006792775.1:2330274-2362478 GCF_000442215.2 Lipotes vexillifer
GCATACAATTTTAAATGATCAGATCTGACCTTTTAAAACAGAAAAGATCCCAGGTGTACATTCACTTCATCTAATTAAAATGCTTCCTTTAGCCCAAGTCTGCCCACCTGCCCGTTAGTCTTCTAAGAAAGCCAGCCACCCGAGTAAGACAGGAAGGCAATGCAGACGGACCCTCGAAGGCATGGGGCTAACAGACCCCCAGACCATGGCTCTGCGGTGCGGAGACACAACTCTGCTCTCCCAGGAGCCACTCCCACACCACTGGCCTGCTTAGCTCAAAGCGGGCAGCCCCTGCTCTCTCCTACATGCTAACACCGCCGCCCTGGCTTCTCACAGGCTCTCCTGTTCGCACCTTCCTCCCTTGCCCCACAAAAGCCGACGGCGTCGTACGAGAGGGACTTCATGACTGGGGCAGAGCTACGAGGACCCATGACCCCCAGAGAGGGACAGGGCGGCTCCTGGGACTTGCAACGCTCACTTGGATCTACGACAGGTCCTTTTCTTATTTGAGCGGCACACTCCTCAGCAACCTTGACAGCACTTACTAACGCTGATGTGAAAACTGGTGCCAGCAGCTTCTGAGAGAGAAGATCCTGGCGCATTAAAGTTACCCCTTTATTATCTATTGGTCTGCATAGCACCTGAATTTAAAAAGTATAAACAATCAACAGACACACGTCGAGAAGAATCACAGCAGGCAGCAGACCTCGTCCTGCTGAGGCCAGCATGGCTGGGGGACCTGTGCATCCTGGTCCCAGGGCCCTCTTGTTCTGTACTCTTCCCGGGTTGGGGGGGGGGGGGGGGGGGGGGGGCGGCAGCCCCATCATCAACAAAGCTTTCACACCAGTTACATCTCTGCTACTTGGTCAGCAACAAAACACTGGGCTCAGCAAGTAGGAGCTAGATGTGGTTTCTGTCGGTTTTAAAAGCACACACGACAGACACCTGCACAAAAACACTGCTCTTCAGAAAGCCCTTGTCCAGGCCAGCACGTGCTGAGTGCGCCCGGACACTCCACCGAGTCACGACAACATGGCACTGCTACAAAGCACAGACCAGAAGTTTGGAAGTTAGGAATGAATGGGATTCCACCTTACCTAGAAACGTATGAATGATTAACAGATGGGGAAAAAAATCGAAAGGAACTGTCAGCATGAAAGAAAATGAAGTGCACAAAATTATACAGGAGGAAAGAGCCACCATTTCTCATGATACAAAGGGCTGCAAAAACATCGAGCTGGAGACGGGAAGCCTCAACGCCCAGATCTGTACCTTTAATACCCCAACACTTCTTCCTGATCTTCCTGCGCTTGTACTGGCTGTGATGTGACTGCGCCCTGAGGAGGTGCGCGTGGAGGAACGCGAGTGTCACGTCACGACCCCAGAGGACAGGACTAGGGCGTTTCGACTGCACGTGGCTGACCGAGGGGCCCTCCTCAGGCACCTCGCCCACTCCCAACCAACACAACAGACCGAAGGCTTCACGAAGGCTTAGTACTGACATGTCTCTACTTTCTGTTAAGCTATCTGTGATCACTTGGTGAGAATGCTCTTCTAGAAAACCCAGACGTGAGAGGAGACAGAAGGTTTGGCAAGGGGAGAGAGAGGACGCACAACAGGAGGAAACAAGAAATGGGGAACAGAGCAGCCGCTGTCAGTGAGACAAGCGACCAGAGACAGGGCACTTGAGTCCAGCAGTGGACACGGTAACCAGCCATCTCTGCTCTAGAAACCCCACTGTGAATGTGTGCCCCAAGCGCCCCCCGAGCGCAGAAGAACAGCCAGATACAAACACCTGGGACCGGGCACGGCACGGTTCTATTATTACCCAACAGCGAAGGGCGATCCACTCAAAGCAGGGCCCTGGGCTCGCAGCTCAGGAACTGAGCACAGGTGCGCCGTCCATACGGCGACGACCCAACAGAGAGGCTGGCTTTGAAAACATGAACATGCCCGAGCCCACTCCCAGAGCAGTATCTATAAGGCACACTGAGGATTTAAACCCACCACGAATTCTTCCCCAGAAGGAACTACTGCTGTAAGCATGCATTCATAGGAACATCTGGTGCTATGAAGTGATCAGACCCAGCTACACAATGACAGCTTAGTGCACGGTCCGCTTCAGGCACAGCGGGGGTAAACAAACCAACCAACCACGTCTACTTAAATAGAGATGAAGATTCTACAATGCCAAGTAATGTCAGTATTCTGACAGCCCGTGATACATTTGGTCCTAAGAGGCGGGTGAACTATAAATTTCACGTAAGCGATTACAGCTTCAGGACAGCGTTACAACAGTTCTGTATTTCAAATATGTGTCAAGTGGCAAAGTCCCTGATGTACGCTCATCTGAGCCCGTAAGTAAAAACTCAGACAGGCGTAAAATTAATGGGACTGCCCACCCATCCTAATTGGTTGTTTTGTTTTGTTTTTTTGCAAAGCTTCCTAATTTATTTCAAATTATCTGAGCTATCGAGACATGTCTTTTGAGTATTCTCAGCCCATGTACAATTGTAAAGTTATGCCTACAACTCCATTATCCTATCATTAACAAAACAAAACAAGCCCCCCACCAAGTCCCATCTCTGTACGTTTTCCAAAAACAAACACACAGAACAAAAAAGTTTATTCATGTTGTCAGTTAAATCATTATCTTAAAAGAATTAAAGAGATGGAATGTAAAGCTGCGCTACTGAACAAGTTTATATAAATAAGATACAGCTTTCGGGGAAAGCACTGGAAAGCAGTTTAGTATTCATGCTTAACACTCAAATTATATACCAGCTGTCTAAACAGCTCCTCATTCAAGTATTTTCCTGGTACATTTTAACTCTCCTAATTAGCGAATGACAGGTACATATCTGTACCACCACTACCTCAAAGTGGGGAACGTGTTTTAAAAGGTCCACAGTGTAGCACACACAGGCGTGGGAAGCCCCAAATAACTAACCTTGGGGTTAATTTCGGCATCGTCCTCATCTTCTCCCTCCTCATCACCTTCTAATTCCTGCATTAAAAGGAGTGAGAGCTAGTTGGACAGACAGGACTCAAGTTCTTGCAGACCCACCAGCCACAAATAAAGCAACACTCTGATTCTGAAGGAAGGCAGCTACAGTCACTGCTATAGAGCCGTATACGTCTTTAAATCCCCTCCTCTGGACACTTCTTGTTCTAGCAAATAACCCCGAAATAAACATACTGCTGAAAAAGTGGATTTTGTTTGCTAAATGCTTATTTTCTAAGATGCATTTTCATAAGCCAACTGCAGGGTCAAACTGGACACTGCTACCCATGTGCCGTGTCTTTCTGTAGTATTCAACAGGGCTGAAAGCTTCAAAGGCAGCTTCCCACGAGACGAGTCTCAAGTGGTCCCCTGACTTCATAACCTCCAGCCGCTCACGCACACAAGGCCTAAAGCAGCCCCGGGGATGATGTCTCACGAAAACCGTGTCTTACCTCCTCCTCTCCTTCCTCACCTTCTTCAAACTGAAAAGAAAGGAAACAGGTTTTTAGGTTTGTTTTTTTTTTTGCGGTTCGCGGGCCTCTCACTGCCGCGGCCTCTCCCGCTGCGGAGCGCAGGCTCCGGACGCGCAGGCTCAGCGGCCATGGCTCACGGGCCCAGCCGCTCTGCGACACGTGGGATCCTCCCGGACCGGGGCACGAACCCGCGTCCCCCGCATCAGCAGGCGGACTCCCAACCACTGCGCCACCAGGGAAGCCCGTTTTTAGGTTTTATAAAGCATGATGGCAACCTGACCCAGACACAGCCCGTCAAGCGCCCACAGGGGTATAGGGCCTAAGGAGAGTGGGAAGTGGCCTGGCCTCTCAGCAGAGGCCAGTCTGCCGCCGGCACCTCTGCTCCAAGCCAGGACCAGAACTGCGGGGCCGCTTGCTCACAAGCCCTGCCATGTTAATAGGATACCAGGTATCTAAAAACCACTCAAAACGAAGACTACGGATGGGGACGGGGTGAAGAAAGAAAACCGTTGGCTTGGGTGTGCGCTGGGTCCAACTGGGAAACTGGCTGATCTTAGCAAACCAGTAGCGTAATTTTATCACATACTGGATGGACTTTCAATGTCATTTTATAACTCGGACAAGGGGAAATCTTTAATCTGTATTTAGAAATGTAATAAAATCTTGGTGTTTAATCTTTAAAATAAGTCAGAAAAAGTGTGCATGGGAGAAACTCCAACACTGTAGCTGAATGAACATCTCAATTCAAGGTCTTGTGTGTCCAAAGACACTGCTGGCCAGGCTCTCAGCCAAGTCCCGAATATCAGACTGCTGTCAAAAGCCAAACAAAACTAAATAACCCTCGTCCCTGGTGGCTGCACTGACACAGACACATGAAGATTCAGCAAGCTTTCTCTTATAACCCTTTCTTCTTGGAGCCCCCCGCCCCCCCCCCCACACTCGTCAGCAACAACTCAAAGGGAACTCAGAAGAGTGCAGTGTGGGCAGGGCCTGGTGCGGTCGGCCTGGGATCTGACCATGTCTTGGCACCTTTTCCTCCAGGCCTCTGACAAAGAAGACCTTTCAGTGTCTTGCAGCCGACAAGACTCTCACTGCAGCATTTCAGGTCGCACTGGAACCAGCCTCACACAGGCTCAAGTGCCCATTTTCTGAGGTTCTAAGTCCATCATTTCACCCTGGCCCCATCTTCTGAGCGAGCTCTGTGCGGGCATCTCACACTCGGGCAGAGCAGAGGCTCCAGAGTGGGGTGTGCAGCCCGTGGGACGAGTGAGGCGACCCACGTTGAGTATGGAAGACGAAACCAGGACTCCTCCTCCGCCCACTTCACCCCAGAATCATGCCCAGTGTCCACATCGTCCCTAGCGTGTCTGACGTCAGTACACTCATCTCTGTCCCAGCACCACCGAGCCTCCTCTGTCAGGAGCCTGAGGAGCAGCTGGAGCGACGACCACCAGCCCCGGTCCACGCGTGGGAACCGGCAGAGCTGGGGCTGCAGCAGACGCAGGCTGACGTGAGCCCCTGGACCACACTGCGCACCTGCGGTGCCTGCACCTGCGGTACCTGCACCAAAGGCATTATGAATGAGCATGGACACGGATGTTACAGGCAAACACACTGTATTGCTCACCAGGAGTTGCTATGCTGCCTGTACTATAAATAAATATATATGCACTGCTACTTAAGTTTTTAAACTGATGGGTGTATGATCAAAAAAGTTTGAGACCACTGGTCTAGAGATGAGTTTCCCATTGTGTGTAGCCACTCGATCTTTTTTGGTCAAATTAGATAAATGCAAACCCTGGTTCCTCACCTGCCAAGGGCCGCACCTTCAATCTCCCAGAGTCACGTGGTGCCAGTCCTGCTGCAGCAGATGGGGCAGAGCACAGCTCCCTCATCACAGAAGGTGCGCTGGACAGCGTTGGTCCAGAATTTGCTGCATAACCAGCATTTCCTAAAACTTAAGTCTGAGCAGCTACCTGAGCGCTAAGATGACCCCAAACTGCGCTGTGCTGTGTGTGTCCGTGTTCCCGGATTCCCACGAGTACCTCCCAGCCCGGGGATGGACAGACCGCACCTGAGAAGCTCACCAGTGTCAGGCGATGTAGCCAGTGCGCCCTGGGCTGGCCCACTCCCGCCGCGTGGGGGCCTTCAGCACAAAGGAGGGCACGAAGCAGCTGGGACCTGCCCAGCAGCCACAACAGACCTCGCCAGAAAGGAACCTCAGAGCACTCGACACAAGGGCGCAAACAGCACCTCCGCACACTTCCAGCAACACGCCACAGGACAGACCTTCATCTCCACACAACAAACAAGAGGGCTCGCGGCAACCGGGCCTTGGTCACGATGGAGAACCATTTCAGGTGACAGCCCGGGGCAGCTAGCCAGGCTGTGCTCAGGGGTCCTGCTCCCGAGTTCTGACTGTGGGAGGGCGAGCTCCTCCGAGCAGAGGGCAAGGTGGCCTGTGTGGCCGGGCTGTTTTCCTGTGCAGTGTGGGGTTCTACTTGTTTGGGGTCAACATGCCGCATGCCAGCACAACTCGGCTCTGCTGGCCGTCGCTTGGTGAACAGGAGTTTGCTCGTGTTCAGAAGTCACCCAAAGCCACAGACACGGTGTGCAGCAGCGAAGCCCTGCGTCCTTAGAGGACATCCTGAAACCAGCCACCGGCCGGGCCCACGTGGGCGTGCGGTGCTCAGGTGCCTCAGAAAGGCCTGCGCCCCCCGCCTCTGCCATCTCCCTGCCCGGTCCGATCCTCCGGGCCCGCGGGCCACCTACGCTGTCGCCGTCCTCGGCGGCCTCCCCCGTGAAGTACAGCACGGCGCGCGGCACGACCCGCTCTCGGAAGAAGTGCCCGACCTCGAAGTCGGAGGCCAGCGCCAGCTCGGAGTCTTCATCCTGAGGGGAAAAGCGACGTGCTAACTCGCTTCAGTGCGGCAAGCGCCACACCCCCTTGCCCACGCCGCACCCCCCACTTCCAGTGACTCGGCCTATAAAGCACCCAGCGCGGGCACTGCTGGGTGACAGGCACCTCTGAGGCCAGGCCGCACCAAAGGAACCCTTGCAGCCAAATGGCAGGGAAGCGTAGGGCCCAGAGCCACGTGTGCGAGGGGGCGAGGCTCAAGGACACGCCTGCCCTCGGGTCCACCCACGGAACGCGCGCTTCTATCCCACCCCCACGGTGCAGTGAATACAAATTCACCCTTGGTTTTTAGGCAGTGAGAACAGATTAAAAAGAAAGTAGCAAACTACTCAGGAAATAAGGACCTTAACAGCAAAACAACACACTTTTTTGACAGTGACACACAACTTACCAGCGATTCTCCATCCCCTGATGCTAGAAAAAAAGACAAAACACATCTGCATTACATCGACAACCAAAACCTTCTACAGCCCACACAGGAAGCTCAGCTGACAAATAAAATGGAACATCTCACTAGAAATCGCCTAAGCGTTGTGCCTCCCCGTGGCCGGCTCCCCCCTCCCCCGCCTGCTGCAGGCTGAAGCTGTGGCCCCAGCACCGCCAGGCCCCCTTCCCTCCCCCCACCCCCAATCAAGGGCCAAAGGCCGGTACCCAGTAATGCTCACAGGCCCAGGCGGAGAAGGCCACTTTCAGAAGAGAATTTACAGACGTTTAAAGCATCAGCAGATGGAAAGGTGCACCGGCTGCCCAGACTGTGGCCGTTCAGGGCATTTGTGCTTTAAGCGGAGTTTTAACTCGTGTCCTACAAAACTACAAGCGACGTTTCGGTAGAGAAACAGGAAGCACTTTAAGGCTGTAAGTCCTCAGTGTGACTGAGGCGCTGCATCTCAGCAAGGTGGAAGCTGCATCCCTGCTTGCTTGCAACGGGGAAGGAGAGGGTAGTGTGGAGCCGCTCCTCCCGCAAACACTGCAGCACGCAGGGCGACGTCACTCGCCGACACCCACAGCAGAGGCCCACGCTCCACCCCACAGGTGAGCTGAGACTCGGTTCTGGCACCCACGGCCCTACAGACCTTGGTGCCGAGCTACAGCCCAACATGGAACCGAGGACACAGCCTCACAGCCGCGCTCAGTGAGGCCCAGGGGCGCTTCGCCAGACGCCGCGTCCCCTTGCCGGGCTCACCCTGCCTTTGTGTCTCCCTGTCGCCCCTCTGCTGCAAGCTCTGTCTCCGTGGCCAGCACAGAGGGGGGCACGCGCCATCTCAGCCACGGCGGAGCAGGTGCTGGTGTGAGCACCCCTCCCCGTGGGCGGTGGGGCCCCGAGCCTCGGCGTGTAGGAGTCCCACCTGCTGTGTAAGATGCAGGCTCGGGGACTCCGGACTCGGGCGGCAAAATCACAACAAGGATTTCCTCACTTGACTTCTGGGCCAGTTTTGTAGGATTAGAGCCAAACAGGGTGCTGGACTAGCGTTTTTCATTTCCTTCATGTCAAACAGCATCTCAGCAGTCTGGGTTTTTTCCCTTGACCACTCCATCACGCCTCCCCCACCGTCATCCTCTATTCCTTTTCACAGCATATCACTTGATATTATGTTTATTCAATTACTTTAAAAATAGTGACAGACCATAAAATTCACCCACTTTATACAATCCAATGACTTCTCATACATTTTTAGACTCGTGCACCCACAGAATACAGTTTTAGAAACCCCAAAATCACCCCCAAATTCTTGAATCCACTTGATTCCATTTTAATTGTTATTAATTCTTTAAAACATCCAAAAAAGCCACTGAATTTAGCAATCAAAGCCCCTTCGCTTCACGGTGAATTCACACAGGAAGCCTCCCATATGCCCATGTGAGGCTCTGAAAGGGATCTTCCCAAAAAAGGAAATTTAACAACTACATTTATGGCTGTTCTTGTCCCCAAAACTGATATACATTGGCATCTTCCAGGTTCAAAGACAAGTCACAGAAAATAGCCACAACAGTGAAAAACAATGGACTGAATGGTGATGGGCAGCTTGATAACTCGGCACGAGAGTCAGAGTCAAGAGGGAAGCCACCCCGTGGCCCCCGACGAACAACCCAAAGGGCCACCGATTACCTAGATCAGAGCTGGCATTTATTTCCAACTGTTTTTTGTTCACGGAAAATAAAGAGAAAATGTTTTCCCCTCATATCCATATTTTAACGCTGCCAGCGGGTCTGGTCTTCGAATTCTCAGGATCAGGAAATTATGTGGAGACTTCCAAGTAATTTTCCTCAAAACCAGCAGCTGAGCCATTACTACTTTCATCTCTCTTTCACCGGGGGGTGGGAGCAGGGAGCAGAGAACAAGCGTCCAAGCTATGATTCTGTCCTACATCTGTGTCTGTCACAATATGTAAGTCCCCAAACCCCTTGTGCTCCATCCCAAGGCTCGAAGAAAAAACCCAAAACCCCCCTGAGACGGAGGAGTGGGCTGTAGGGGTGTGAGCAGAGCAGCCACGCGGACCCCTCCCCCTGGGGGCGGGGGCATGCAGCTCCAACAGCTGCCCAGGCTCACCCTCCTGCCAGGACAGGCACCCGTGGGCCCGCCCGCTCGGCCACGGCTCCGCCCCCCAACGCATGCCAGAGGACCAGAACCGCCCTCCTGATGTTAGCAGTCATTCTGTGTGTAACCTGCAGTCACACCCCAGCCCACTCACCTTTCAGCGGACTGAAGAAGTTGAAAAAGGAATCGCTGGGGACTTGCTTGGTGATTGTTCTGACGGTGCCTCGGCCCTTATGTTTCTGCTTTTTCTTGATGGTTTTGACTGTTACATTTTTTCCTTTCTTCCAGTCAATGGTACACCTACAGGGACATGACCGTGATCACGGCGGGACACACTCCATGAGAAAAACTGGTCACATGTGTGCCCAGCAAGCAAATCACAGCTCTGTGCTTAACCCCAAAACAACTTAACAACCTGCGAGCAAGCACTCGGCACACGGTGAGCTCACGCGAAGGCCAGTGAAGGCGGAGGGCCCCGCCAGGCAGGCTGTCAGCGTGGCAGCTCCCACAGCTGCACAGCTTTAACCCCCAGACGTTTCGCAGGGGTCCTCCAACACTCTTCCCGTGACCATGCCCGCTCAAGGACTTGTCACCTGCTGCCCCTTCACAGACCCCACAGCGCACAGGAAGCCACCCGCTCAGGCGCCTGAATTCTCATGACAACTAACTACGCGAGTGGGACAAGTTGGAGAAAGCAAGCAGGTGGCTACCGCAAACACTGGTGACCGGAGCAAGACACAAATGTTCCAAGTGTGCTGAGCGGCCCTTGGTGGGGACCGCACTCTGAATCACCTTGGACCAACAGGTAAGCCCTGGCAGTGTCTGAATAGCGTCTGCGCAAGGACATGCCTGGAAAGGCAGGCCGCCTCACCCGATGGCCTGGCCGTGGGAAACAATCTACATTACTCTGGCCATTTCAGTCTAGCAGGATTTTAAGAGTTCTGTATTACTCACACAGGGAGATTCATCAGGATAAGTACTTGGTTCAGTGAATAAGGATAACTGTTTCAATCAAGAATAAAACAATTTCCCAAACCGTCTCAAACCAACCAAGAGGAGTGAACTCCAAGCCACCCTCCTTGGTGGTCCACAGGCTGCAATCACCAAGGCGCTCAGCCCTGAGGCCAACCACGCTCATGCTGCCCCACCGCGGTCAGTGCTGCCCTGCACTGACTCACTCATTCACTCAACAAATACCCGCTGAGAGGAATTTATCAGTCCAATGATCACTGCTTCTCTTGCGGTGACTGGAGATCCCAATACCCTCATTAAGACGAGGAAATCAGACCACTACCCCAAACCCTGGCCCACGTGCCCACGTGATACATTTCCCAGCACCAGTCATCACATTCCCAGAGAGAGTCTTTAATTTCCATCTTTGTCTTTTGGGCTTTTAAACAGATTAAAGGCTTTCTGCTTTATTCCTAACTTCCATCTTACTTGTAAAGTTGTAAAACCATCTCCTGCTTTTGTTTCAGAAAAAGAAGTTGAAATGGCATTTCCTTACCCGTCACAGTCAACTATTTCAGGACCTTCAAAGGAAAAGGGATCGGCCTTATCTGGCTCTGACTTCATCTTGTACGTTTTTGTCAGGACTGAATTGGTAAAGTAGTCGTTGGATTCAAAGTGGAACTCTAATACAAAAGACTGGAAAAAAAGACAAAAACTGGGCTAAGCACCACTTAAAATCTATGACTAACTAGCGACCCACTTTATGAATCACACGGTACTTACTGGAACCCAGCTCTTCCCTAAGCATGACACCACAGGCAGAAACCATGACTGAAAAGCTCAACAGGTGTTGCCACGTAAGAACTTGCTTACTGCAAAACCACCAGCACAGGTCAAGCACAGCAGCAGGCGGGCAAACGCCCATCACCCTTTGGGCCCCGCCACCGCCCCTCCCAGGGAGGACAAGCTCTCCTGAGGAGTGTGGCTTCTCCCTGCTGCCCCACCCTCCCTTCCCCAAGAGCACAGCAGGGTGGGGGTCTGGAGGCAGAAGGCGGCAGCAGAACCCTGTCCCCCCTCTCCTTTCTCTTGGGCAGAGCAGCTCCTTCTCTGCCGTGCAGCGAAAGGACCAAGACTCCACGTGGGGAGAGAAGGGGAGGCAGTGACTGGGCCTCTTCAAACCACACCAAGGACAAGTTCACCCTTCACTCACAAAGCACTCTTCAGACCTAGAGACACGCATGGGAGGAATGGACAAACGGGTGTACAGAGCACTAGTAACAAATCAGAAGATATTCGTGTGCACAGTAACAAAATAAATGAAAAATAAAATGAGACGGCCCCTTTCTGTGCAAAATGTCCGAAGAACACATGGTACTGGCAGGTGTTTTGGGAAGCCAGGGGCACTCATATACCGTAAAGGGCTTTGTGAAGGGCAATTTGGCAATATCAAAATATTAACAAAATAAAAAACATTCTGGGACCCAATAATTCTGTTTTGAGGAATGCGTCCTGTTTCAAAAAGCTACCTGGATGGATGCAGCAGCATGTCCAAAGATACTGACCTCAGCCCTTCTGACAAGACAACCTGGGGGAAGTAAATAACAGTCTAAAGGACCGGCTCTGGGTCTGGACAGCCTCTGCCTGTCAGTGCTGTGTGATTCTGGGAAGCTATTCAACGTCCCTATGCTTTCGTTTCCTCACCTGCAAAATGGAATAAACAACCCTTTCTCTCCATGAGTCCACTTGAGGATTAATCTATGGAAGCACTTAGAACAGGGCCAGGTTTACAGGCATTACTTGCTAAATGTTAGCTATTTCTATTTTTATTGTAATGGTACAACCATCAGTTGAGAAAACAATTAAGAAGACTAAAAACAAGCCACTTCCACGAGGGGAAGTGAAATAAGAACTCCCCCAAAAGGGGGATGAGGAAGAAAAGGGCCACAAGGGCCTGGGACGTACAGACACAAGCAGCCAAGAGGGTCGGAGGCGGTCCTGTCAGTGCTCAGAAGGGATGGCAGGGATCTGGCCAGGTCTCCACTGACCCCTGCCAGCATGGTGTGGGCTGGAGGGGAAGGGAGGTCAACACCCACAAGTCACTAGGCTGGCAAAACCAAAGTGCAGCGAAGACAGGAAGGCAGCTCTGGGGAATCAGAACATCGGCGGAATCCCTCTCCATGGCTCTCCTGAAGCTGACCCCAGGCCCCATAAACCCGATCTTTATCTTGGACTTCAGTCGGTGGAGACTGCTATTACTTGAGAACTGCTGAGGGTGGTGACCACAGGTGTGGATGACCCACCCTGGGGACTGGGCTGGGCTAACGAATGGCACTGTTCTATTCCGTCCTTCATTACGTCCATATAGATACGGACAGAATTATTTATTTTCCTCTCTCTCCCCATGTCCTTCTCCTGCCATTTCTCCAAACCAAGGCTGCTGCTTGCTTTCTTCGTATCTTCCTACTTTCCCTATAGGCCTCTGTTTAGTCAAGAATGAGTCAAACACAACTGGGGATGATTTACAGGAAGTGTCTAACGGTCCAACAGAACAGGGCCCAAGGACGAGGAGACCTCATTCACACCCCCCTACAGCCAAGTCAGCCCTGAACATATGACAAATGCCCAGCCACACTCGCAATTAAGTGTAAAATTCCATCTCTTCTGCCCAGCAAAGTAAACACGGCTGCTACTGTCTTTGCCGACATTTGTGCTGAGAAGAGAGGAGGCAGTCCCCAGGCCAACGCTGCCCATGTGGTCAAAGCAGACAACTCAAGTCCAGGCAAACGACATACGGGGATTCTCTGTACTGTTGCTGCAGTGCTGCTCTAAGCTTGAAATTATTTCAACATAGAAAGAAACCAAAAGATGTTATTATTACAAAAAGAAAAGTGTAAAAAGATACCACTAGCATCATCAGGAGTGTAAATTGAACCACCTTTGGGCCTTAAAAAGGTTTGTCTCCTTCGACCCAGTAATTACACTAAAAGGAACCTAAACTGAGGAAATCATCAGAAATTTAAACAAAAGCTTGGGGCACAAGTAAGCTGATCATAACGCAACAATTTATAACGGGGTGGTGGTGGCAGTGGCATATTCTGGGGAATGTTGAACCTTTTTTTTTTTTTTGCGGTACGCGGGCCTCTCACCGCTGTGGCCTCTCCTGTTGCGGAGCACAGGCTCCGGACATGCAGGCTCAGCGGCCATGGCTCACAGGCCCAGCCGCTCCGCGGCATATGGGATCTTCCCAGACCGGGGCACGAACCTGTGTCCCCAACATCGGCAGGCAGACTCTCAACCACTGCGCCACCAGGGAAGCCCTGTTGAACCTTTTTATAGCCAACAGATGCAGCAACTATTTTCCACCCCGTAGGGCCTACATGAGGTGAAGAGAGCAGTGCAACACTGTCCACACACTGGGATTCCACTTTGCTGAGGTACAAACAAGGTGACCCTGGAGAGTGACCCTGGGGAGGGGCAAACACCCTGGCTGTGTTTCCCTCTGAAGTAAGGTGGTTTCATTTTGTTTTCTTTAGACATTTTATTTATTTGTTGATTGACTGATTGATTGCTGCATTGGTTCTCTGTTGCTGTGCGGGCTTTCTTTAGTTGTGGCGAGTGGGGGCTGCTCTTGGTTGTGGTGTGCGGGCTTCTCATTGCGGTGGCTTCTCGTTGAGGAGCACAGGTTCTAGGCGTGCAGGCTCAGTAGTTGTGGCTCGTGGGCTCTAGAGTGCAGGGTCAGTAGTTGTGGCGCACGGGCTTAGTTGCTCCACGGCATGTGGGATCCTCCCGGACCAGGGCTCGAACCCCGTGTCCCCTGCACTGGCAGGCAGGGACGACCCCGTTTCATAACAATTTTAAAAAGCGCAGAGACTATGGGTAAATTCACTAAGCTGCTGACAGTTATCTCTAAAAGACAGAGTGCACAGCGTTCTGTACACTTCTCTGTACTTTCTAACTTTTCTTATGCAAGCACGTATGACTTTCACGATGGCTTACAGTCTACCACAGCTAGGGCTCTAGCCTGTCTATGGGCCACGGAAGAGACCGAGGAAAATATAAGACAGATGGGTTGAGGAAGAAAGGGAATGGACCAAGGAAATCATCAAACAGGTGCGTGCATGTGCGCGCGCGCACGCACGACGCACACCACACACACACACACACACACACACACACGCGCGCGCGCAAAGAGAATTCACACCCATCACAGCAAACTACAGCACTCTGCCACAGGAGGCCTCTAGGGGACGCTGTGGCCAAGCCTCGCACAGGTGAGGAGCGATTACTGGGAAGAAACTGACAAGAGGAAGGCCCTGCAATAACCTGGGTGCGGTAGGAAAGAAGGGGCTCCCTCAGCTACCAGACTGACCCCCAACCTGTGAGAAGGCATCACTCTGGCTGGTGCCCACACCCCACCTGCGGAGGGATGTGTGAATGTCACCTCCAGAGTGGAGCAGACCAGGAAAGGGACAGATACAGGTGTGTGTGCCCCCACCCCTTGCCCCCAGCAGGCATCACCTGCAGGCCAGGGTACAGGGAATCCCGCTCACAGTGCTCTGTGGTGGGGAAGTGGGAAGAGACCGGGCCTCAGCCCCACGGCCCTCAGGCACTGTGTCTTCAAAACCTGAAACCAAGAGCCACCAGGCAGGCAGTCAGTTGTGTGGTGCTGGAATTGCTGTGGCACTGGAATGGAACCCACCAGCCACAGGTAGACCGGGAGGTCACGAACAGTGCTCCCCGAGGACCCCAGCACAGGCATCACCGTCTCAAGGCTGCTTCGCAGAAAAGGAAAGGCTGGCTTAGGTCAAACTCCCCTCACTAACTGGCAGGCAGCCTACAAGAGCAAGTATTCTGGATAGATGTGTTTCCAGACAAATCAAAGAGCAGGGAAACATGTTTTCAGTCTTATGTATCCGCAGGGATTCTTGAAGGTAAAACCTAGTACATTTCCTTCACCAGTATCTTGGATTTCTGTTAAAGTGCTGCTTATATTTGAATACGTACCAACCATCCTTTGCAGCCTGTTTTACATACATTCCACCCTCACAAACCTGGGAGATGCTTAGGAGGAGGATGACATCACCCCATCTGACAGAGGAAACAAACTAGCCCAGAAACCACAGCATGGCACAGTGGATGCCACGTCGGAGGAGTCCCCTCCTGTGCCTGACTCCTGAGCCTGCCCCCGAACAGCTGGTGGACTGAGTTACTGTCCGGCTGTGCACACTGCCGGGTGAGGCCCAGGAACGCGATGTGAGAACACACGTCTCACTCCAGTCACCCAACAAGTGAATGGCCCGGTGTGGATTTCTGGCTCTAAGCCCTTTACCCTTAGTGGCCTGAGCCTTTCTGACACCAGCCAGGAGTTCAAATAATCAATACTCACCATAGGCTGTCCAGGGTCTGAAAATTTCACTTTGATATCCTGCAGGTGTTTCAAGATTGGCTCATCATATTCCTAACCATAAAGAGAAGAAAAGAAAGTTCTGGTGAGCTTTTACAGACAACACACATGTTCTCACTGAGTCACTGTTGCATCTACTCCTAGACACTGGATAATCAGCCCTGTTGGAATTCTATCCTTGTCACTCCCAGGAAGCCACCCAAATTTGTTCAGTCACTAGCAGTCTTAGGGTGGCAGCAATGAGGTGCCACCTTTGTCTGGCACGGAGCACTGGTAACCACCAATGCCAAGCCAGAAGGGCATCGCGTTCATTGCCAGGGGCAAGAGCCCTGACTGATTTCACAGCCCCACCAGCTGCCAGTATAGACAGGGTCGGAAATGCCGTCAATTAAGACTGCTGGTCCTCAGCATCTCCTAAGAGACAGAATCAGAAGAAATGCCTGGACAAGCTACCGACCTTGGCAGCCAATTCCCCTCGCTTAGGGCACGTGGTGATAAATATCCCAAATCCAACAACACACACAGTCAAGGACACTCACAAAGCAGGTCTGAGATCTAATGGCAGGCACTACGGAAGAGCCTCTAACGATGGCTCTATGCCTTTACGAGTCATCGTTATGCAAACACGGAAGTTCACCAGGGCCTGTCGTTTGAGAAAGGCCAAGTGAGGAAAACTCAGGAAAAAAAAAAAAAATCACAGGACCTGAAACCCAGTGACCACATACTCACGAGAGGTGCTTTATTTGTGAAACAGTCACTCCACCCTGGAGTCTGGGGACTGGACCAAAAGGATGTCCTGAGGTTCCGCTGAGCCTGATAACTACCAACTTCCCAATTTTAAATTCTTTCTGCGTCACAGGCAGACCTCGTTCAACGCCCTTCACTTTACTGTGCTTCACGGATATTTTGGTGGTTTTGGGGTTTTTTGTTGTTGTTGCTCTTGTTGCAAATTGCAGGTCTGTGACAACCCTGCACTGTCAGACAACGGTTAGGAGTTTTTAGCAATGAAGCATTTTTAAATTGAGGTGCGTACACTTTCGAGACATAACTGCTATTGCACACTTAGCAGACAGATTACAGTACAGTGTAAACCTAACTTTTATGACGCACCGGGGAACCAAAAAATTCATGCGACTCACTTTAATGCTACATTCACTTTAGTGCAGGGGTCTGGAACCAAACCCACAATGTCTCCGAGGTCTGCCTGCATAGAACAAACCAAAAAAAAGAGCAGTAACAAAGGCACCTTCCAAGTCTCTAGACAAAAAGTCCAAGGCAGTTTTCAAAGAAGGCCACATCAGTCTGAGAGGTCAAGTCCTAAATTCTAGAACCAGAAAACACCTGGCTCCAAGATCACTGGTATCACTGACTGAGCACGTATGCCTAGTTCTGGAATCGCCAAGGCGAACGTATCACCAGTATGTTTCCCAGATGCGCGGCACTGGGACCTTCGAGCTCACCGCAGTGAAGCAGCAGCACTGGCGCCGCCCCAGAGCCAGGAGGCGGCCATCACGCTCCTGATCTCCTCCAACAGCCCCGTGGCTTGAGGGCCAGGGGCCTTCTGTGGCCCAGACCACGACGGAAAGCCCTAAGTTAGCAGGCCCGAAACTCAGGGCCAACAGTGGAAGCAACTCAGGGACTGACTTAAAGCTGCTCTCCCTAAGTTTCAAAACTCTGCTTTTGGACCTATCTTGGCCACCACCAACAGAGAACCCAAGGACCTACAGCCAAACCCACCTTTGGAACTTAACGTCTGACCAAAATGGAACCAGTACCATTACTTGCTTCAGGTTATAAACGGCCCGAACCAGATTTCATCTCTCTCTGCATACTAAATGAGTACTCAAAAAATGACACGCCTTTTTACAACTGTAACACAAAAAGCAGCGAGACACTCTGTGGCATAAACACTGAAGCACTGATACGAAGACAGAGGTGCTGGGAGAATGGAAGAGTCACCTCATTCAAGTACAGCTGACTGTACTTGAAACCAAAGAAATGCTACAGACAAAGCAGCAGCGCCATCCCTGGGTTACTAACTGGCTGGCCGGGCAACACCAGGAGCCAGGTCCCCCAATCAAGCCGCCTAACCGGCACCAAAAAGCCTACCTCGTGACACCCCTGCCACCACTCACAGTGCGCCCCCAACCTGCAGCACGGGCATCACCTGGGGGACACGTCAGAAACGAAGATCCTCAGGCCCCACCCAGACCTACTGACTCAGAGCCTGCACTTCCACGAGACGTCCCAGTGACAGGTACACGCACCCTTCTCCATCTGCCCTGCCGGCACACGGGGATTCTCAGCCCTTGGGGGTACACTGGAATCATGGGAGAGCTTCTGCAAACACCTCAAACTCTCGCCGACCTGCGGGTGGGGAGGCACTGATGCTGCTATTTAGTTTTAAAAGTTGCCCAAGTGACTAACCTACAGGCAGGGTGAGAATCTGGTTCTAGCATATATTACTCAATTTTCCCAATAAATTTCTGGCTCATGACGTTCTAGTCTCTAGTATTCTTGGTCTAGTATGCTTTCTTTCTTTTCTTTGTTTTGGCCACGCCGCTCGGCTTATGGGATCTTAGTTCCCGAACCAAGGACTGAGCCCGGGCCCTGGCAGTAAAAGGGCCAAGTCCTAACCACTGGACCGCCGGGAATTCCCAATGGTCTAGTACTCTTAAACCGCACCTTTTCGCATGAGACAAGAAAACACAGGCATTGTTAAGTCATGTATTTTAAATGGTCCCCCCGTCTGGAAGGGGAGTAAGAAACGCATCCCCTCCACCTTTTCTTCAGTTCTGGCTTACAGATAAGCACTGAACAAGGCGGGCAGCAGACGTAGCAACACAGCAACTCTCTGGAACCATTCTAACTGCAGCTGTGAAACCTCTGCAAAGTGCAGTAGAGCGAGCTAGCTGCCCGCCACCTGTGGCCGTGCTCTGACATAAAAGCACTGCGCTGACCCGTCTGGAATAAGTCCAAATGCAGAGATGGCCCCCTCTGTGGACTTCTGAGCAGTACCTATTTCTGAATTCTGGAAACTTCTACCATAACTGAGCTCAGGGAAAGTCACATTTGTTACTTTTTAACTGGTTCACCATTTCATTAGAGAAAGCTCAACAAGGCAAGACAAAGAAAGTTTGACCATTCCCATTTTAAAAAAAAGACTTTTTCAAGGAAAATGATTAGAAATTATTAGCAGCTTGTTAAATATTTGTACAATTAGCAAGGCGGCACAATAGGCCCATTTCAAATTTTAAAAATCAAAACGGAAGACTGCGTGCCAGCGAGCGTGCGCCTGTGTGTAAACGCGCTCACGGGTACACGTGCACACGCGCACGCGCGCTTCACCGCTCAGTACCAACTCCTCTACTCTCTCCCCTCGTCCTCACACTTCTCGCTTGTCCACATCACTGTGAGGCAGAGAAGGGTCTGGAATCTGTTAACAAGCTTCCTGGGGTGAGACAACAGACACTTTACAGGAGACAAAGCGACCCTAAGCTCGGCGGAGGTTCCGCGTGGCAGGCCTTTCCGTGAGGGCCGCTACACGAGGGCGCACGGGGGCTCCAGCTGCAGCCAGGCCTCCCGGGGACCCTGACTCCTCTGAGTTATGGTCACAGAAGGCGCCTTTCCACCCACAATCAACAATTGCTAGACATGCTGTTGAAAGTTCACAAATAAATAATGTCTTCTCTAAAGTGGGAATGTGCCTGTGTGCTTACCTGAACTAACTCACTTAGCATCTCTACATTTCGGAAGATGGTAAACCAGAACTCTGGGATTCCTTTGGGGTTTGGCTCTTCTGCTGCTGCTGCTTCTTTTTCTGCTATGACTGCTTTATTTGTTATGTCTCCCTAGAAAAATAAGATGCAAAATTGGATACTTATCATGAAGCAACAACTTTACAAATAACTGAATGGCTTAATACAGACCATATTTTCAGAATCCCATGTAAACTTCTATCAAAAACCCTTGCTCTTTGAAACTGCATCTCCAAGACCACTGTGCCCATCACAGTTTCCAATGTCTCTGAGGAACAAAGCATTTAAGGCATTCCAGCCAGACGTAACTCCATGATGTAACTTTAGATCAAGGGGAAAAGAGCTGAAGAGCTGATACAATGCCCCCCCCGACTTGGGGGGCACTGGCTCGCTGTCCCTCCTGGGATAACCACCAGAGGGATACTCCAGGATCTCCAGCAACAAGAAACTGCCCCGCAAGCTGCATGTCCAATGATACGGAGATGTCGGGACAGAGGCACCATGCGAACATCAGGGGGGGTGACAAGAAAGGCGATGTGGCCACGAGGAGGGTAGTCTTTTCTAACATCACAGGCCTGACATGTGATTCTTAGGAGGACATGATCACAAAGGGCTTTTTAAGTTAACAGGGGCAGATTTTCCTCGCACAATGAAGAACTGATTCACAACTATATTGATCCACCGGCATGGCTTCAACTACGCTAGACTCTACATGTTTTTAAAAGATCAGAAAGATGTATAGCTACCAAAACTAACATACACTTAAAAAAACAAAAACAAAAAAACCCCGGAAGTTGATACTATAGGATAGAAAAGCCACTCCCAAATGTAAAATCAGGTCAACAAAGTTCACCTTGTCGTTCTGTGACTTTCCGTGGCACTGGAAAGATGCCCGTCACCAAAAAAAAGGCTGCAAGCAGGTGATGGACAGGGCACGTGACCAAAAGGACCATTTACCAAAAATGTAAAGTGGCGAGAGAGGCACTGCGGCTACTTCACTGTCACCGCTGGTCCCCGAGAAGGACGGCACGGATGTTTCCAGTGTGCTCTCCCCACCACAGCCCACCCTCTAGTACCTGCCCTTCCATAGACACAGCTGTGCTCTCCCTTGTGGGTTTTTGCTTTCTCTCGACTAAGACTTTTTCTGATGTTTTAATCTCCACTGCCCTGATCGCTTCCTTATCTCACTGTACCACTGTGCAGAGGGGCCACAGACGGCTGAGAAAGGTGTCTGGCTCACCATATTAACTAACAGAACCAAGCTGTCCGGTTTCACTGCCATAAAGAAATCTAAACACCCAACCTAAGGCTGAAGCCGCACCTACCGTTAGGAGCTCTTTTCTTTGTAAAAGAAACCCATCAAATTTCTTTTTTTTCCCCACCAGCCGCGCTGCACGGGATCTCAGTTCCCCAGACCAGGGATTTAACCCAGGCCACAGCAGTGAAAGTGCAAAATCCTAACCACTAGATCACCACCCCAAAGCATCTTATTTCTAACAGCATTGAAACAGAACACAAGTGGCGCTCATTAAAAAAAACTTACGGCCAATTTGTCCTCCTCTTCATTCTCACTGTGCCATTCGGATTCTGCGTCTGTCGGCTCGGCATCACCAGTGATGAATTCCCTTCTCTAAGTAAAAACGAGATCTTCTTACTGTTACATTCAGTTACTCAGAAACTTGAGAGTAAAGACAGTGAACTTGTAAAAAATGTGTATAAAAAGACTGAAAACTGGATGCTTTTATAGCTTAAGATTCTAAGTTTTGGGGCTTAAAGAATAACATTCGGGGAGACATTCAAGATGGCAGAGGAGTAAGACACGGAGATCACCTTCCTCCCCACAAAGACATCAAAAATACATCTACATATGGAACAACTCCTACAGAACACCTACTGAACGCTGGCAGAAGACCTCAGACTTCCCGAAAGGCAAGAAACTCCCCACGTACCTGGGTAGGGCAAAAGAAAAAAGGAAAAACAAAGACAAAAGAATAGGGACGGGACGCGCACCTCGGGGAGGAAGCCGTGGAGGAGGAAAGGTTTCCACACACTAGGAAGCCCCTTCGCGGGCGGAGACTGCAGGGGGCGGAGGAGGGAAGCTTCAGAGCCACGGAGGAAAGCGCAGCCACAGGGGTGCGGAGGGCAAAGCGGAGAGATTCCCCGCACAGAGGATCGGTGCCGACCAGCACTCACCAGCCCGAGAGGCTTGTCTGCTCACCGCCGGACGGGTGGGGGCTTCAGTCAGAGCGCAGGGAGAGGACTGGGGTTGGCTGCGTGAACACAGCCTGCAGGGGGCTAGTGCACCACAGCTAGCCGGGAGGGAGTCCGAGAAAATGTCTGGACCTGCCTAAGAGGCAAGAGACCATTGTTTCGGGGTGCGCGAGGAGAGGGGATTCAGAGCACTGCTTAAGCGAGCTCCAGAGACGGGTGCGAGCCGCAGCTATCTGCGCGGACCCCAGAGACGGGCATGGGACGCAAAGGCTGCTGCTGCCACCAAGAAGCCTGTGTGCAAACACAGGTCACTATCCACACCGTCCCTCCCGGGAGCCTGTGCAGCCCGCCACTGTCAGGGTCCTGTGATCCAGAGACAACTTCCCCGGGAGAACACACGGTGTGCCTCAGGTGGTTGTAATGTCACCTCACATTCCGTACCCCTCCCTCCCCCCAGCCCGAGTGAGTCAGAGCCCCCTAATCAGATGCTCCTTTAGCCCTGTCCTGTATGAACGATACGCCCTCAGGTGACCTATATGCAGAAGCGGGGCCTATACAAAGCTGAACCCCGGGAGCTGTGTGAACAGAGAAGAGAAAGGGAAATCTCTCCCAGCAGCCTCAGGAGCAGCAGATTAAATCTCCACAATCAACTTGATGAACCCTGCATCTGTGGAATACCTGAACAGACAACAAATCATCCCAAAATTGAGGGGATGGACTTTGAGAGCAACTGTACACTTGGGGTTTGCTTTCTGCATCTAATTTGTTTCCAGTTTTATGTTTATCTTAGTTTAGTATTTAGAGTTTATAATCATTGGTAGATTTGTTTACTCATTTGGTTGCTGTCTTCCTTCTTTTTTAATATACGTATATATATATATATATATATATATATATTTTCCCTTTTTCTCCTCTTGTGAGTGTGTATGTGTATGCTTCCTTGTGTGATTTTGTCTGTATAGCTTTGCTTTTACCATTTGTCCTAGGGTTCTGTCTTTTTTTTTTTTTTTAAAGTATAGATTTTAATGCTTGCTATCATTGGTGGATTTGTTTTTTGGTTTGGTTGCTCTCTTCTTTCTTGTTTTCTTCTTCTTTTTAAATTACTTTAAACATTTTTTTATTTTTATTAATTTATTTTTAGTTTTAATAAATCTCTCTCTCCTCTCTCCTCTCTCTCTCTCTCTCTGTCTCTCTGAGTCTCTCTCTTTCTTTTTCATTCTTTTTTTCTCCCTTTTCTTCTGAGCCGTGTGGCTGTCAGGGCCTTGGTGCTCCAGCTGGGTGTCAGACCTGTGCCTCTGAGGTAGGAGAGTTCAGGACACTGGTCCACCAGAGACCTCACGGGCTCACGTAATATCAAACAGTAAAAGCTCGCCCAGAGATCTCCATCTCAACGCTAAGGCCCACCTCCACTCAACGACCAGCAAGCTCCAGCGCTGGACACCCTATGCCAAACAACTAGCCAGATAGGAACGCAACCCCACCCATCAGCAGAGAGGCTGCCTAAAATCATAAAAAAGTCACAGACACCCCAAAACACACCACCAGATGCAGTCCTGCCCACCAGAAAGACAAGATCCAGCCTCATCCACCAGAACACAGGCACCAGTCCCCTCCCCCAGGAAGCCTACAAAACCCACTGAACCAGTCTTACCCACTGAGGTCAGACACCAAAAACAACGGGAACTATGAACCTGCAGCCTGCGAAAAGGAGACCCCAAACACAGTAAGATAAGGAAAAGGAGAAGACAGAGAAATATGCAGCAGATGAAGAAGCAAGGTAAAAACCCACCAGACCAAACAAATGAAGAGGAAACAGACAGTCTACCTGAAAAAGAATTCAGAGCAATGATAGTACAGGTGATCCAAAATCTTGGAAATGGAATGGAGAAAATACAAGAAACGTTTAACAAGGACCTAGAAGAACTAAAGAGCAAACAAACAATGATGAACAACATGCTAAATGAAATGAAAAATACTCTAGATGGGATCAATAGCAGAATAACTGAGGCAGAAGAACGGGTAAGTGACCTGGAAGATAAAATAGTGGAAATAACTACCGCAGAGCAGAATAAAGAAAAAAGAATGAAAAGAATTGAGGACAGTCTCAGAGACCTCTGGGACAACATGAAACACACCAACATTCGAGTAACAGGGGTACCAGAAGAAGAAGAGAAAAAGAAAGGGACTGAGAACATATTTGAAGAGATTATAGTTGAAAACTTCCCTAACATGGGAAAGGAAATAGTTAATCAAGTCCAGGAACTGCAGAGTCCCATACAGGATAAATCCAAGGAGAAACACGCCAAGACACATATTAATCAAACTATCAGAAATTAAATACAAAGAAAAAATATTAAAAGCAGCAAGGGAAGAACAACAAATAACATACAAGGGAATCCCCATAAGGTTAACAGCTGATCTTTCAGCAGAAACTCTGCAAGGCAGAAGGGAGTGGCAGGACATATGTAAAGTGATGAAAGGGAAAAACCTACAACCAAGATTACTCATCCCGGCAAGAATCTCATTCAGATTTGACAGAGAAATTAAAACCTTTACAGACAAGCAACGAAGAGAATTCAGCACCACCAAACCAGCTTTACAACAAATGCTAAAAGAACTTCTCTAGGCATGAACACAAGAGAAGGAAAAGACCTACAATAACAAACCCAAAACAATTAAGAAAATGGTAATTACAGGAACATACATATCGATACCTACCTTAAATGTAAATGGATTAAATGCTCCAACCAAAAGATACAGACTGGATGAATGGATACGAAAACAAGACCTGTATACATGCTGTCTACAAGTGACCCACTTCAGACCTAGGGACACATACAGACTGAAACTGAGGGGATGGAAAAAGATATTCCATGCAAATGGAAATCAAAAGAAAGCTGGAGTAGCAATTCTCATATCAGACAAAATAGACTTTAAGATAAAGACTATTACAAGAGACAAAGAAGGACATTACATAGTGACCAAGGGATCCATCCAAGAAGAAGATATAACAATTGTACATATTTATGCACCCAACACAGGGGCACCTCAATACATAAGGCAAATGCTAACAGCCATAAAGGGGAAATCGACAGTAACACAATCATAGCAGGGGACTTTAACACCTCACTTTCACCAATGGACAGAAGATCATCCAAAATGAAAATAAATAAGGAAATACAAGCTTTAAATGATACATTAAACAAGATGGACTTGATATTTATAGGACATTCCATCCAAAAACAACAGAATACACTTTCATCTCAAGTGCTCATGGACCATTCTCCAGGATAGATCATATCTTGGGTCACAAATCAAGCCTTGGTAAATTTAAGAAAACTGAAATTATATCAAGTATCTTTTCCAACCACAACGCTATGAGACTAGATATCAATTACAGGGAAAAATATGTAAAATAAAACCTAAATACATGGAGGCTAAACAATACGCTACTAAGTAACCAAGAGATCACTGAAGAAATCAAAGAGGGAATAAAAAAAATACCTAGCAACAAATGACAATGAAAACATGACGACCCAAAACCTATGGGATGCAGCAAAAGCAGTTCTAAGAGGGAAGTTTATAGCAATACAATCCTACCTCAAGAAACAAGAAACAGGGCTTCCCTGGTGGCGCAGTGGTTGGTTTGTGTCCCGGCCCAGGAAGATCCCACATGCCGCGGAGTGGCTGGGCCCGTGAGCCACGGCCACTGAGCCTGCACGTCCGGAGCCTGTGCTCCACGACGGGAGAGGCCACAATAGTGAGAGGCCCGCGTACCGCAAAAAAAAAAAAAAAAAAAAAAAAGAAACAAGAAACATCTCAAATAAACAGCCGAACCTTACACCTAAAGCAATCAGAGAAAGAACAAAACCCCCCCCAAAATTAGCAGAAGGAAAGAAATCATAAAGATCAGATCAGAAATAAATGAAAAAGAAATGAAGGAAACCACAGCAAAGATCAATAAAGCTAAAAGCTGGTTCTTTGAGAAGATAAACAAAATTGTAAAACCATTAGCCAGACTCATCAAGAAAAAGAGGGAGAAGACTCAAATCAACAGAATTATAAATGAAAAAGGAGAAGTAACAACTGACACTGCAGAAATACAAAGGATCATGTATTACAAGCAACTATATGCCAATAAAATGGACAACGTGGAAGAAATGGAAACGTTCTTAGAAAAGCACAACCTTCCGAGACTGTACCAGGACGAAACAGAAAATATAAACAGACCAATCACAAGCACTGAAATTGAAACTGTGATTAAAAATCTTCCAACAAACAAAAGCCCAGGACCAGATGGCTTCACAAGCAAATTCTATCAAACATTTAGAGACGAGCTAACACCCATCCTTCTCAAAATCTTCCCAAATATAGCAGAGGGATGAATACCCCCAAACTCATTCTATGAGGCCACCATCACCCTGATACCAAAACCAGACAAACATGTCACAGAGAAAACAAACTACAGGCCAATATCACTGATGAACAGCGATGCAAAAATCCTCAACAAAATACTAGCAAACAATCCAAGAGAACATTAAAAGGATCATACACCACGATCAAGTGCGGTTTATCCAAGGGATGCAAGGATTCTTCAGTATATGCAAATCAATCAATGTGATAGACCACATTAACAAATTGAAGGAGAAAAACCATACGATCATCTCAACAGATGCAGAAAAAGCTTTCAACAAAATTCAACACCCACTTTTGATAAAAACTCTCCATAAAGTAGGCACAGAGGGAACTTACCTCAACATGATAAAGGCCATATATGACAAACCCACAGCCAACATCATTCTCAATGGTGAAAAACTGAAACCATTTCCAAGATCAGGAAAAAGACAAGGTTGTCCACTCTCACCATTATTCAACATAGCTTTGGAAGTTTTAGCTACATCAGAGAAGAAAAAGAAATAAAAGGAATCCAAACTGGAAAAGAAGTAAAGCTGTCACTGTTTGCAGATGACATGATACGATACGTAGAGAATCCAAAAGATGCTAGCAGAGAACTACTAGAGCTAATCAATGAATGTGGTAAAGTAGCAGGATACAAAATTAACACACAGAAATCTCTTGCATTCCTATACACTAGTGATGAAAAATCTGAAAGAGAAATTAAGAAAACACTCCCATTTACCACTGCAACAAAAAGAAGCAAATACCTAGGAATAAACCTACCAAATGAGACAAAAGACCTGTATGCAGAAAACTATAAGACGATGAAAGAAATTAAAGATGATACAAACAGATGGCGAGATATACCGTGTTCTTGGATTGGAAGAATCAACATTATTAAAATGACTATACTACCCAAAGCAATCTACAGATTCAATGCAATCCCTATCAAACTACCAATGGCATTTTTCACAGAACTAGAACAAAAAATTTCACAATTTGTATGGAAACACAAGAGACCCCAAAGAGCCAAAGCAACCTTGAGAAAGAAAAACAGAGGTGGCGGAATCAGGTTCTCTGACTTCAGACTATACTACAAAGCTACAGTAATCAAGACAGTATGGTACTGGCACAGAATCAGAAATACAGATCAATGGAACAGGACAGAAAGCCCAGAGATAAACCCATGCACCTACAGTCACCTTGTTTTTGATAAAGGAGGCAAGATTATACAATGGAGAAAAGACAGCCTCTTCAGTAAGTGGTGCTGGGAAAACTGGACAGTTACATGCAAAAGAATGAAATTAGAACACTCCCTAACACCATACACAAAAAAAACCTCAAAATGGATTAAAGACCTAAATGTAAGGACAGACACTATCAAACTCTTATAGGAAAACATAGGCAGAACACTCTACGACATCAATCACAGCAAGATCCTTTTTGACCCACCTCCTAGAGAAATGAAAATAAAAACAAAAATAAAGAAATGGGACCTAATGAAACTTAAAAGCTTTTGCACAGCAAAGGAAAACATAAACAAGATGAAAAGACAACCCTCAGAATGGGAGAAAGTATTTGCAAATGAAGCAACTGACAAAGGATTAATCTCCAAAATTTACAAGCAGTTCATGCAGCTCAATATCAAAAAAAACAGACAACCCAATCCCAAAATGGGCAGAAGACCTAAACAGACATTTCTCTAAAGAAGATATACAGATTGCCAGCACACACATAAAAGGATGCTCAACGTGGCTGGGCCTGTGAGCCATGGCCGCTGAGCTTGTGCTCCTCAACGGGAGAGGCCACAACAGTGAGAGGCCCGCGTACCGCAAAAAAAAAAAAACAAAAAAAACCCAACCCAATCCAAAAATGGGCAGAAGACATAAATAGACATTTCTCCAAAGAAGATATACAGATTGCCAACAAACACATGAAAGGACGCTCAACATCACTAATTATTAGAGAAATGCAAATCAAAACTACAATGAGGTATCACCTCACACCAGTCAAAATGGCCATCATCAAAAAATCTACAAACAATAGGTGTGGAGAAAAGGGAACCCTCTTGCACTGTTGGTGGGAATGTAAATTGATACAGCCACTACGGAGAACAGCAAGGAGTTTCCTTAAAAAAATAAAAACAGAATTACCATATGACCCAGCAATCCCACTACCAGGCATATACCCTGAGAAAACCATAATCCAAAGAGTCATGTACCACAATGTTCACTGCAGCTCTATTTACAATAGCCAGGACATGGAAGCAATGTAAGTGTCCATCGACAGATGAATGGATAAAGAAGATGTGGCACATATATACAATGGAATATCACTCAGTCATAAAAAGAAACGAAATTGAGTTATTTGTAGTGAGGTGGATGGACCTAGAGTCTGCCATACAGAGTGAAGTCAGTCAGAAAGAGAAAAACAAATACCATATGCTAACACATATATATGGAATCTAAAAAAAAAAACGGTTCTGAAGAACCTAAGGGCAGGACAGAAATAAAGACGCAGACATAGAGAATGGAGTTGAGGACACTGGGAGGGGGAAGGGTAAGCTGGGACGATGTAAGAGAGTGGCATGGACATATATATATGTCCATATATATATGTCCATATATATATATATATATATACACATATATATGGACATATATATATATATATATATATATATATATATATATATATATGGACATATATACACTACGAAATGTAAAACAGATAGCTAGTGGGAAGCAGCCACATAGCACAGGGAGATCAGCTCGGTATTTTGTGACCACCTAGAGGGGTGGGATAGGGAGGGTGGGAGGGAGAGGCAAGAGGGAGGAGATATGGGGATATATGTATATGTATAGCTGATTCACTTTGTTATACAGCAGAAACTAACACACCATTGTAAAGCAATTCTACTCCAATGAAGATGTTAAAAGAAAAAAAAAAGAGTAACATTCAGTGATTCACTGGGTACATCTGGATGCGTTCTGCCTAAAGAACTTTCTGAAATATACTAATTAAGCTTACTAACAGAGTTCCCTACCTTGTCAAAGAGAGGCTGGTACAGTGCTGCATATTTCCTCTCCAAGTCATGAACCTCTTCGTAGAACTTGGCTTCTATGTGAGCACATTTCACCTGAAGCTGTTTCAGGGCATTGATTCTTCGTTTTACTGCTTTAGGTAAACTAAGAGAGGGAATAAAAAATAAAACATCCACATGCCTGCAGAGTAAGGCGGCATGCTTATTATTTACTAAAATAAATTAACACTAACATAGAATTAACACCCTTACCGTGAAAAAGAGCTCCTAAAAATCATTAAGGACAAACACCACCTCCCCGCCCCCCCCACCAAAAGCAGGGTGGTGGCGGAGGAGGAAGCTGAAAGATAATTCACAAAAAATACAAACAATGAAACACGGAAGAAAGGTCCAACCTCATGAAATATCCAAAAGAATGTAAATTTAAAAGAACTGCTGTCTCTTCCTTACCAAATTGGCAATTAAAAAATAATTCCCAGGGGGGACTTCCCTGGCGGTCCAGTGGCTAGGACTCTGCGCTGTCACTGCCGAGGGCCTGGTTCAACCCCTAGTCAGGGAAGTAAGATCCCACAAGCCCCGAGGTGCAGCCAAAACAATTTTTTTAAATAAAAGAGAGAAGCAAATTTTAAAAATTCCCAGGTTTGATGAGGCTGAGGGCAGAGGCCCTCTAATTGACTCATCTTTCTTAAGGGTAAACAAGAACCTTGAAAATATTCTTTGCACCAACTTCTAAGAATTTATCCTAAGGAAATAACCAAATGTTTATGTGCTGGAGTGACCACTGATGTATTATTTGTAAGAGTGAAAGACTGGGAACAATAAGATGAGCAGGATTAAAACAGGGCCTGTCCACAACCGTGTCCTCAAGGAATACTCAGCACCACAGGACGAGCTCCTGCTGACACAGCAAGGGAAAAACCAGGGGAGACAGAGACAAGGCGTGCATTCTAGTCTAGAGTCAGACAACTACCAGCTCCTTAGCCCTTTGATACTTTTTACCTTCTAAGAAACATTTTAGTTTGTATGCCTTACTTTTATAAATCAGAAGGGAAAAAACATTTTAAACCCATTAAAATCATTTGTTTAATCTGAAGTCCTGAGTCACAACCTGGAACAAAGAGCAGACTCCTGCGGAATTCCCTGGTGGTGCAGTGGTTAGTTAAGACTCTGCTCTCTCAATGCAGGGGGCCCAGGTTCCATCCCTGGTCAGGAACTAGATCCCACATGCCGCAACTAAGGAGCCCGCCTGCCACAACTAAGACCCGGTGTAACCAAATAAATTAAGTAAAAAAAAAAAAGAGCAGACTCCTGGGCCCCACAATGACCCACACTATCCCCCTTGGTGGGCCTGGGTCCTGCCCTCTGAGTCCTCCTCCACGTGGGCTGACTCCTCAAGGGCAGGGCTGGCATTATTCTAAAGGTATACAGTACCAGGCAGCTCCCAAACACAGCACTGTTTAGAAAATAGCGCCATCAAGGGGGACTGGTTCCAGAACCCTGTGAATATCAGAATCCATGGATGCTCAAGTCCCTTATATAAAATGGTATAGTGTTTGCACACTAAACACATCCTCTCGTATACTATAAATCAGCACTAGATTGCTTACCATACCTAATACAATGTAAATGTTATGTAAATAGTTGCTGGCATGAGGCAAATTCAAGTTCTGCTTTCTGGAACTTTCTGGGAAAATTTTCCCCCAATATTTTTGATCCGCAGTTGGTTGAATCTGCAGATCTACAACCCAGGGAACCCGTGGACACAGAGGGTCAAGTGTAGTGGAAAAGCCTTGAATCACAAAGGACCCTGTCCTGGTATAATCATACCCAAGGCAACCTCAGACAGACTGCGAACTACAGAAACCGTTCTAGAACTACTGCTAGTTAGAGAACAAGGAAAAAGCACAGTAAGAATTTAATAACACTGAATACATTAACATCTGTACTTCTTTCCTACATTAATTACACAACCTAACGTTATTTCCTAACTTTCAAATCTTCCTAATGGAGTAAAACTACAAGGACCTCTAAGCCGACTGAACCCAGATGTCCTCCCCAGCCAGCCTCCAGACAGCAAGAGTAACTACACAGCATTCTTCTCCCCACAGCAGCCACGTCACGTACAGCATGGAACGTGGAACTAATTCTCTCGCACAAAACCTTGTTCCCCTCCCCCATTTCCTCTCAGTGAATGCCACCCACCCCATTCACCCAGTTTCTGAAGCCTGAAACTAGAAAGCACCACTTACACTCAGCTCTCCTACCTGCACCCAGCATCACCACACCCCACTTTCCCCACTAGGTCACCCCCCCCGAAGAACCCTCTCTACGGGCAGAGCAGACCCCAAGCGTGCCCCCTCTGTGCTCCCTTGTCCCCAGCCCCGCGTGGGCCAGCCAGTGTGTGTGCAGGGTGACTCTCTGAGATGCAGCCGTGCACTGACTGGAGGAGGGAAGCCCGGAGCAGCTGAGGCCCCGAGACGAGCAGTCCAAGGGCCTGGAGGGTGGGCATCCTTACGGTGTTCACTGTGCAGTACAACAAAGACACAGACCTCGTCCAAATAAGCCACGTTTCGCTGCTGCAGGCTCACGTAGGTGAGCCGGGCAGGACTGGGTCTCTTAGCGAACCAGGAGCCACCGTGAAGAGAAAGCACTGCCCCCATCTGCCTGTACCTCCGCCCCCTGCTGACGCCCCAGTCCGCCTGCTCACAGGACCTGTGAAGGCCTCTCACCTTGCAGGCTGGCACTGTACACTCGCCCATAACTTGACACATGGCACTACCCTGGCCCTCACGGGCCTGTAGCCTCTACCAGGCTCTGACCCCAGCACTCACCTTCGGGACCCCAGAGCCTGGCTCTCAGCAGGCAAGGTCTACTGAATGAAAAGCATACTTATTCCTAGTCTAAGGAACCAGGAGAGGTTTTTTCTTAAAGTTGCGTCGTCTCACTCACAGCACACTTACGTCTCAATGTAGCTCGAAGGAGTGTGGGAGACACTGTCAAGTCGTTCCTGTAAAGCTGCCAAAACTTGAGGATTCTGCATCACCTGGTCTGCGAGCTTTTCTATTAAGAGTTAAAAAGAAACAACATCTGTTTCAAAAACATTTACTTGTAAAGGCGTTTGATCCTCCGTGTTAATCACCGAGGGGATGGTTATAAACACACCGGGGGTAGCTGGAGAGTTCTGCTCCTCACCTTAGCGGCACAAGCCCTGTCCCCCCTCGAGGACACTGTCACTTGCTACGTTCAGGCAGTCTACCTCCCTTCCGGAAGCCGAGGACGGGGACAAGGTGCCCATGGCTCAGGAAATCAGCGCGCACTTGTGCCCCAGCTCAGGAAAGCGCGACTCCCACCAACTCCCTGGGGGCACCAGACCTTCCAGGCGCTCTCTGCCTCCACCTTCACCCACCTTGCCCTCCTGCCCAAACCAGCCTCGTCCCAGGAGCCCCCGCCCCTCTGCCCTGCGACCTCAACAGCTCACACACACTGTACCGACTCCCGAAGAACAAACA
>NW_006792775.1:2362504-2394645 GCF_000442215.2 Lipotes vexillifer
ACCACGCTGAGAGGGAGGTCAGCTGTGCCGCAGACTGGCTCACACCTGGCTCGCGGCACAGGCTCTGTGTTGAAAAGATTCCCTCTCAGCGACACTGTACGGAAACCCAAACTTAGGGCCCTCACCCGACTCAAAAGGCAGCGCAGACCTAGAGTTCTCCCCCACCTTTTGTAAGACAGTGATGCGGGCAAGCTGAATACAACAAGTAGGCACGCAATTTTACCTTTTAACTACAATCTCAATCACTAACACGAAGCACCGTGTATGTGTACAAAACATATGTAACTGTGTGTATACAAAACTATGTAAATACTAAACACATACACAAACACACGTCGCTAGTTCTGGCCACTGAAAGGTCTAGAAATAATGGCAGATGGGATTTATATTTTGGTTTTTAAATCTCTGCCCCAACTAAAAGATACAGGCCTCCTTGCATAAATGTAGATTCCAGGTCTGGGGAAAGGCAAGTTCAAGGGAAAATGGAACATCGCCTATGCCACAAAGCTAGAGAGAACTCAAAATGGACGGGGATGCAGCAAAAGGACACAGAAGCCAGCTTAAAGGGACCCCATTGGCAAATGGGACAATTTGCACACAAAAAAGAATAACGATGGACAGTGAGGGAAGATGGTGGAGCAGAAGGACGTGCGCTCACTCCCTCCTGCGAGGACACCAGAATCACAATTAACTGCTGAACAATGATCGACAGGAAGGCACTGGAACTCACCAAAAAGACACCCCACATCCAAAGACAAAGGAGAAGCCACTATGAGATGGTAGGAGGGGTGCAATCACAGTAAAATCAAATCCCATAACTGCTGGGTGGGTGACTCACAAACTGCAGAACACTTATACCACAGAAGTCCACCCACTGGAGTGAAGATTCTGAGCCCCACGTCAAGCTTCCAAACCTGGGGGGCCAGCAACGGAAGGAGGAATTCCTAGAGAATCAGACTTTGAAGGCTAGCGGGATCTGATTACAGGACCCTGACAGGGCTGGGGGAAACAGGGACTCCACTCTTGGAGGGCACACACAAAGTAGTGTGCACATCGGGACCCAGGGGAAGGAGCAGTGACCCCAGGGGAGACTGAACCAGACCTACCTGCTAGTGTTGGAGGGTTTCCTGCAGAGGTGGGGGATGGCTGTGGCTCACCAGGGGGACAAGGACACTGGCAGTAGAAGTTCTGGGAAGTGCTCCTTGGGGTGAGCCCTCCCAGAGTCCGCCATTAGCCCCACCGAACAGCCTGGGTAGGCTTCCAGTGTTGGGTCGCCTGAGGCCAAACAACCAACAGGAGGGAACCCAGCCCAACCCATCAGCAAACAAGCGGATTAAAGTTTTACTGAGCTCTGCCCACCTGAGCAACAGCCAGCTCTACCCACCACCAGTCCCTCGCATCAGGAAACTGGCACAAGCCTCTTAGATAGCCTCATCCACCAGAGGGCAGACAGCAGAAGCAAGAAGAATTATAATCCTGCAGCCTGTGGAACAAAAACCACATTCACAGAAAGACAGACAAGATGAAAAGGCAGAGGGCTATGTCCCAGATGAAGGAACAAGATAAAACCCCAGAAAAACAACTAAATGAAGTGGAGATAGGCAAACTTCCAGAAAAAGAATTCAGAATAATGGTAGTGAAGATGATCCAGGACCTCGGAAAAAGAATGGAGACAAAGATCGAGAAGATACAAGAAATGTTTTAAAAAGACCTAGAAGAATTAAAGAACATAGAAACAGAGATGAATAATACAACAACTGAAATGAAAACTACACTAGAAGGAATCAACAGCAGAATAACTGAGGCAGAAGAACGGATAAGTGACCTGGAAGACAGAATGGTGGAATTCACTGCTGCGGAACAGAATAAAGAAAAAGGAATGAAAAGAAATGAAGACAGCCTAAGAGACCTCTGGGACAACACTAAATGCAACAACATTCGCATTATAGGGGTCCCAGAAGGAGAAGAGAGAGAGAAAGGACCCGAGAAAATATTTGAAGAGATTATAGTCGAAAACTTCCCAAACATGGGAAAGGAAATAGCCACCGAAGTCCAGGAAGCACACAGGGTCCCATACAGGATAAACCCAAGGAGAAATATGCCGAGACACATGGTAATCAAATTGGTAAAAATTAAAGACAAAAAAAATTGATTGAAAGCAGCAAGGGAAAAACGACAAATAACATACAAGGAAACCCATAAGATTAACAGCTGATTTCTCAGCAGAAACTCTACAAGCCAGAAGGGAGCGGCATGATATACTTAAAGTGATGAAAGGGAAGAACCTACAACCAAGATTACTCTACCCACAAGGATCTCATTCAGATTTGACAGAGAAATCAAAATCTTTACAGACAAGCAAAAGCTAAGAGAATTCAGCACCACCAAACCAGCTCTACAACAAATGCTAAAGGAACTTCTCTAAGTGGGAAACACAGGAGAAGAAAAGGACCTACAAAAACAAACCCAAAACAATTAAGAAAATGGTAATAAGAACATACATATCGATAATTACCTTAAACGTGAACGGATTAAATGCTCCAACCAAAAGACACAGGCTCGCTGAATAGATACAAAAACAAGACCCATATATATGCTGTCTACAAGAGACCCACTTCAGACCTAGGGACGCATACAGACTGAAAGTGAGGGAATGGAAAAAGATATTCCATGCAAATAGAAATCAAAAGAAAGCTGGAGTAGCAATACTCATATCAGATAAAATAGACTTTAAAATAAAGAATGTTACAAGAGACAAGGAAGATCACTACATAATGATCAAGGGATCAATCCAAGAAGAAGATATAACAATTATAAATACATATGCACCTAACACAGGAGCACCTCAATACATAAGGCAACTGCTAACAGCTATAAAAGAGGAAATCGACAGTCACACAATAGTGGGGGAATTTAACACCTCACTTACACCAATGGACAGATCATCCAAACAGAAAATTAGTAAGTAAACACAAGCTTTAAACGACACAATAGACCAGATAGACTTTTTTTTTTTTGGCGGTACATGGGCCTCTCACTGTTGCGGCCTCTCCCGTTGCGGAGCACAGGCTCCGGACGTGCAGGCTCAGCGGCCATGGCTCACGGGCCCAGGTGCTCTGCGGCATGTGGGATCTTCCCGGACCGGGGCACAAACCCGTGTCCCCTGCATCGGCAGGCGGACTCTCAACCACTGCGCCACCAGGGAAGCCTGACCAGATAGATTTAATTGATATTTATAGGACATTCCATCCAAAAACAGCAGATTACACTTTTTTCTCAAGTGCTCATGGAATATTCTCCAGGATAGATCACATCTTAGGTCACAAATCAAGCCTCAGTAAATTTAAGAAAACTGAAATCATATCAAGCATCTTTTCTGACCACAATGCTATGAGATTAGAAATCAATTCCAGGGGAAAAAACGTAAAAAACACAAACACATGGAGCCTAAACAATACGTTACTAAATAACCAAGAGATCACTGAAGAAATCAAAGAGGAAATTAAAAAATACCAAGAGACAAATGGCAATGAAAACATGACAATCCAAAACCTACAGGATGCAGCAAAAGCAGTTCTAAGAGGGAAGTTTATAGCTATACAAGCCTACCTCAAGAAACAAGAAAAATCTCCAATAAACAATCTAACCTCACACCTAAAGGAACTAGAGAAAGAAGAACAAACAAAACCCAAAGTTAGCAGAAGGAAAGAAATCAGAAAAATCAGAGCAGAAATAAATGAAATAGAAATAAAGAAAACAATAGCAAAGATCAATAAAACTAAAAGCTGGTTCTTTGAGAAGATAAAACAAAATCGATAAACCATTAGCCAGACTCATCAAGAAAAAGAGGGAGAGAACTCAAATCAATAAAATTATAAATGAAAAAGGAGAAGTTACAACAGACACCACAGAAATACAAAGCATCCTAAGACACTACTACAAGCAACCCTATGCCAATAAAATGGACAACCTGGAAGAAATGGACAAATCCTTAGAGAGGTATAACCTTCCAAGACTGAACCAGGAAGAAATAGAAAATATGAACAGACCAATCACAAGTGATGAAATTGAAACTGTGATTAAAAATCTTCCAACAAACAAAAGTTCAGGACCAGATGGCTTCACGGGTGAATTCTATCAAACATTTAGAGAAGAGCTAACACCCATCCTTCTCAAACTCTTCCAAAAAACTGCAGAGGAAGGAACACTCCCAAACTCAATCTATGAGGCCGTCACCGTCACCCTGATACCAAAAACAGACAAACATGTCACAGAGAAAAAAAAACTACAGGCCAATATCACTGATGAACATAGATGCAAAAATCCTCAACAAAATACTAGCAAACAGAATCCAACAACACATTAAAAGGATCATACACCATGATCAAATGGGATTTATCCCAGGGCAGCAAGGATTCTTCAATATACACAAATCAATCAATGTGGTAAACCATATTAACAAATTGAAAAGTAAAAACCAAATGATCATCTCAATAGATGCAGAAAAAGCTTTTGACAAAATTCTACACCCATTTATGATAAAAACTCTCCAGAAAGTGGGCATAGAGGGAACTTACCTCAACATAATAAAGGCCATATATGACAAACCCACAACAAACATCATTCTCAATGGTGAAAAACTGAAAGCATTTCCTCTAAGATCAGGAACAAGACAAGGATGTCCACTCTCACCACTAGTATTCAACATAGTTTTGGAAGTCCTCGCCACAGCAATCAGAGAAGAAAAGGAAATAAAAGGAATCCAAATTGGAAAAGAAGAAGTAAAACTGTCACTGTTTGCAGATGACATGATGCTATACATAGAGAATCTTAAAGATGCCACCAGAAAACTACTAGAGCTAATCAATGAATTTGGTAAAGTTACAGGATACAAAATTAACGCACAGAAATCTCTTGCATTCCTATACACTAGTGATGAAAAATCTGAAAGAGAAATTAAGGAAACACTCCCATTTACCACTGCAACAAAAAGAATAAAATACCTAGGAATAAACCTACCTAGGGAGAGGACAAAAGACCTGTATGCACAAAACTATACGACACTAATGAAAGAAATTAAAGGTGATACCAACAGATGGAGAGATATACCATGTTCTTGGATTGGAAGAATCAATACTGTGAAAATGACTATACTACCCAAAGCAATCTACAGATTCAGTGTAATCCCTATCAAATTACCAATGGCATTTTTTTTTTACAGAACTAGAACAAAAAATCTTAAAATTTGTATGGAGACACAAAAGACCCCAAAGAGCCAAAGCAGTTTTCAGGGAAAAAAACGGAGTTGAAGGAATCAGACTCCCTGATTCCAGACTATACTACAAAGCTACAGTAATCAAGACAATATGGTACTGGCACAAAAACAGAAACACAGATCAATGGAACAAGACAGAAAGCCCAGAGGTAAACCCAGGCACCTATGGTCAACTAATCTATGACAAAGAGGCAAGAATATACAATGGAGAAAAGAGAGTCTCTTCAATAAGCGGTGCTGGGAAAACTGGACAGCTACATGTAAAAGAATGAAATTAGAATACTCCCTAACACCATACACACAAATAAACTCAAAATGGGTTAGAGACCTAAATGTAAGACCGGACACTATAAAACTCTTAGAGGAAAACATAGGAAGAACACTCTGACATAAATCACAGCACGATCTTTTTTGATCCACCTCCTAGAGTAATGGAAATAAAAACAAAAATTAACAAATGGGACCTAATGAAACTTAAAAGCTTTTGCTCAGCAAAGGAAACCACACACAAGACGAAAAGACAACCCTCAGAATGGGAGAAAATATTTGCAAAAGAATCAATGGACAAAGGATTAATCTCCAAAATATATAAACAGGTCATGCAGCTCAATATTAAAAAAACAAACAACCCAATCCAAAAATGGGCAGAAGACCTAAATAGACATTTCTCCAAAGAAGATATACAGATGGCCAAGAAGCACATGAAAAGCTGCTCAACATCACTAATTATTAGAGAAATGCAAATCAAAACTACAATGAGGTATCACCTCACACCAGTTAGAATGGGCATCATCAGAAAATCTACAAACAACAAATGCTGGAGAGGGTGTGGAGAAAAGGGAACCCTCTTGCACTGTTGGTGGGAATGTAAATTGATATAGCCACTACGGAGAACAGTATGGAGGTTCCTTAAAAAAGTAAAAATAGAATTACCACATGACCCAGCAATCGCACTACGGGGCATATACCCAGAGAAAACCTTAATTCAAAAAGACACATGCACCCCAGTGTTCATTACAGCTCTATTTACAATAGCCAGGACATGGAAACAACCTAAATGCCCATCGACAGATGAATGGATAAAGAAGAAGTGGTACATATATACAAAGGAATATTACTCAGCCATAAAAAGGAACGAAACTGGGTCATTTGCAGAGATGTGGATGGATCTAAGACTGTCATACAGAGTGAAGTCAGAAAGAGAAAAACAAATATCGTATATTAACAAATACATGTGGAACGTAGAAAAATGGTACAGATGAACCGGTTTGCAGGGCAGAAATTGAGACACAGATGTAGAGAACAAACGTATGGACACCAAGGGGGGAAAGCGGCGGGGAGTGGGGCTGGTGGTGTGATGAACTGGGCAATTAGGATTGACATGTATACACTGATGTTTATAACATGGATGACTAATAAGAACCTGCTATATAAAATAATTTATTTATTAAAGAAAAGAATAATGATGGCAAATGATTAAACACTGAATAAAAAGCTAATCCATGAGTCTACAGTAACATTAAAATGGGGTAGCGGGGGAGTAGGGAAGTATTTCTTTAATAGATGTAATCTGTTAGTCAGATTGATAGGATTAGAAAAACACCCTTTGGTGACCACCAACGTCATCACGGATTCAGCAAGGATCATCAGTGGTGCCCGAATCCCTACGTAAGAGTCTTAACGGAGAACAGGATTCCCGCAGGGTGCCCAACAGCTTCTTTACTCCAAGGACCCTAAGGGCAGAGACCGGCAGACACTGTCTTCACCAGGTCAGCACTCTCGGGAGCCCCATCACAGGCCTAACTGCATTCCCATTCCATCAGGTCGCCTATGTGCTTGTCTTGCCAAGACATTTACTCTGAATCTAGTGAGGAGAAAACCACGAGACCCATCCAGAAAACCACGAGACCCATCCAGAGCATGGTACAAGACAGCTGGAGCACACAGCCTGCTGATGTGTCCCGGCGAGGAAGGGTAAAAAAGGTGGGGGGATAACTCTAGAAAAAAGGGGACAGAACTAAACGTGATACGTGATCCTTGGCCAGCCCTGGATTTGAGTGTGGGGTACGGAGGTAAAAGAAAAGCTGAGAAAACCAGGAAAATATGAATATGACTGTACATTAGCTAGTAGTATTGGACTGACATTAAATTTCTTGGTTGTGGTAATGGCATTGTGGTTATGAGACTTTATCCCTAGTTTTCAGGAAATTTATACTAAACTGTTTTAGGAAGAAAAAGCCAGAATATCCACAACTTGCTTTCAAACAGTTCAGAGGGAAAAACAAGTATAGATAAATACTTGAAAATGGAGGAAAGGGCCTTCCCTGGAGGCGCAATGGTTGAGAATCCACCTGACAATGCAGGGGACATGGGTTTGAGCCCTGGTCCAGGAAGATCCTATATGCCATGGAACAACTAAGCCCGTGCACCACAACTACTGAGCCTGCGCTCTAGAGACCGTGCTCCGCAACAAGAGAAGCCACCGCAATGAGAAGCCTGCGCACTGCAACGAAGAGCAGCCCCCGCTCTCCGCAACTAGAGAAAGCCCGTGCGCAGCAACGAAGACCCGACGCAGCCAAAAATAAATAAATAAATGTATTTAAAAAAAAAAAGAAAAAGAAAATGGAGGAAAAGTAATATATCTATGAATTTATGATCATATCAAAATAATATGATATCTGGGATGTGCTTCAGAATAATCAAGGGAAGAGAAGTAAAGGCACAGGTGAAAAAAGCCTGAGCGCCTGGTAATCAGCGCTAACAGCGAGAGACGGCAGGTAGAGGTGCACTGTGCTATTCACTTGATTTCCGAGGTTTGAGTAGGAGCCTCCCTGCTCTGCACGCAAACTCTCCAATGGTTCACTTTCCCATGTGCAGTGAACTGACCTGTATTACTTGCATTTTTAGCAGCTTCCAAGGAATCTGAAGGAACCCCATCTGAAAAACTAAAACAATATATTTAAAAAGTATTACTCTAAAAAAAGTTTCACAAATAGCACAATGGCGTTTTTATTTAACATATTAACTTCAGATTTGAGCAGAAGACAACTACAGACACACACATGTGTTACCTATGAAATACTTTCCTCACCGTTATAAAAAAAAAAGCCACCTTGCCAAGCTGTTAGGACACAGTGCCCACAGTGGCTCTGTGGGACAGCCACACAAAGTCTCTAAAAACACAGAAGTTTTTAGTATCAATATATGACACACTTTTCACATCTAAAGCAAGTTCTTTATGGGCTCAAAAACACAGAGGGAAAAAAAAGAGCCATCAGCTGGAGCACCCAATGATGTTTACAGAAATAAGGCTTGCCTCTTGCCCACCAACTAAAATTTAAACTCCAATAAACAAAGTCCATTTTGGCTTACCTGTTATCTGCCATCTGAATGTTTTTATCTCCTACAAATTAAAAAAGAATTAACATTACTAAATATTCACAGACAAAAAATTTTCAAATGTACTCTTTTCACAGCGATTTTCAGTGGGGGATGAGGACCTCGTAAGGAGGGGCAGGAGGGACTGTTCTGGGGTGATGGAAATGTCAAGACCTTGAATGGGGTACTGGTTACTTGCATATCCACACTTGTGAAAACTCATCAAATTAAAAACTTATACGCCTTTCAGTGCAAGCACAATTTACTCATAAAAAATTTCTCTTGTTGGCACTAAAATGACCAGACTTCAGAATAAAGACAATTCATCCATTTTAACTTGCCTTATGTCTATAATAAGTTTCAGAAACAGGAAACATTTATTTATGCTAGACCGATTATTTTAGAGCAATTCAAAGAATTTACTGGTGCTCACACTGTCTTTCAAACCTTAGCTCAGGATGATCTTCAAATTTTGTTGATTCTGTATGTTCTACTGCTTGTACACTGAAGATGCAGCACTTGTGTAAAAACATCACGTAATGCACTCAATTATGATCCCACTTTTACGAGAGACATACAAAAAAAAGAGTATCTCCAGATTAGGTGACTTTCTACCTATAAATATTAAAGGTGGGTTCTAAGACATTTATGACTTAAATAGAACTTGATATTAGTACAATTCCAAAGCCCTATCTAAATGCAGAGCTAAAAACAGTCAGGTTTGGTGATCACATTTCCTGAGTCCTAGATGTAGTAAATCCACTTCAGATGCCCCTCTGAAGGGTGGTTTCAAGCTGACCACTGGTCGATGACTCATTCTTAGGTATCCGAGCAAAGCCCAAACCCCTTAATCAGTGCTTCAGGGTCAAAGAGAACAATAATGCTTCACAGTTAGGAAATATAGCTCCAACTGGAATTTATGAACTACGATTGTTTTAAGTGCATCTTTCTTAGGTAATTCTGTTTCAAAATAAAACATTGCCATTACTTTAAAAATTCGAAATACTACATAAATGTTACATTATCTTTTTCAAAAAGCTAAATGATTTAAGGAAACAAATGAAAATCAGGAGAGGAAAAACCCTCCACCGGTCCCCATCACCTTCTGCTGAGTCCAAAGTCACTCCACACAGAAACCCGAATTCCTACACCTCCCAGCTTAGGTCCTCCGCAATCTGCTACATGCATACAGCCACATCCGAGCTATTCCCAAGCTTTTTTTTTTTTTTTTTTTTTTAAAATAAATAAATTTATTTATTTTTGGCCGCGTTGGTTCTTCGTTGCTGCGTGTGGGTTTTCTCTAGTTGCGGTGAGCGGGGACTACTCTTGGTTGCGGTGCGTGGCCTTCTCATTGCGGTTGCTTCTCTTCTTGCGGAGCACAGGCTCTAGGCATGCGGGCGTCAGTACTTGTGGCACGCGGGCTCAGTAGTTGTGGCTCGCGGGCTCCAGAGCGCAGGCTCAGAGGTTGTGGCGCACAGGCTTAGCTGCTCCGCGGCACGTGGGATCTTCCTGGACCAGGGCTTGAACCCATCTCCCTTGCATTGGCAGGGGGATTCTTAACCACTGCACCACCAGGGAAGTCCGATTCCCAAGCTTATATTCTGCTTTTTCATATATTACAAATGCAAAACATGAGACAGGCAGGTCTTCAAGATAACATCTGATGACATTTTAAGAGCTAAGACACTTTACCTTTTACCAGTTGTTAAATACTGAAGATTTCCCCCCTGATATACTTCTGATAACATCTACACGAACACATCTTAGTTTACATGGCTTCCCATCCCAAGTAATTCTTTATATGGCAATAGTAGGATTGTGACTGTAGGATTTCTGGGTCAAAGAATAGGAATGGATACTGACACCTACTGCCAAACTGGTTACACACGGAAACCAACTACAATTTGGCTATGTAATTAAAGTCTCCATTGTCTAACAAATATGTCCACCAGCACCTTCTGTGTAGACCACACACACCAACTGCTCTCTCTTGCAGCAGCTGTCACTGCCAGCTTAACGGACAAAGCCCTGCTTTCCCCACCCAGTCAAGCCACACACCTAATTCCAACACCTTCTGTACTAGCAAGGTCCCCATGTGACAGGCAATTTCCCACAATTTATACCCACAGCCACGCTGGCAGGGAGGGTGCATCCCCAGTGCACAGAAGAGGACACTGAGGATGGGAAGGGTGAGGTGACTAACCCAAGGTTACCTGGCTAGTAAGGTGTGGACTGGGGTTTCTTTCAACCTAAAAGGAGGTAAACTAAGGCAAACTCCAGTTACCAGAAATAGAGTTTATTTGGGAACAGCAGAGAAACTGCAATTCAGGACACACATACTGAAGCGAGCTACAGGTGAGTTCACTGAAGGCTTGGGGTGGGTTGCTTCTTTGGGCAAAGAGTGCAAAAGGGGGAAATCCAATTAGGGACCATGCAGCAAGTGCTTCCAAGATGCAGAGAAATTCCTGGCAGATGCTCACTGGTTGGAGGATAAATTTCGATCTCTCATAAATCAAGCATTTATGGGAAATCAGTCCCACCATCTTTGTTTTCTGAGGGTACGTGTCTTCTGAGGGGGCATGCGCAGGAGATTCTCCATTTCACATCCTTCCGTTCCATTTTAGATTAAAATCCTTTCACATTCCCCCCTTTTGATTAAACTCTTTCACAAAAAGCACTGCTCATCAGTCTTACTGTGTGGTTATCTCACTTAGTCAGAGGCACCATCAGCTGCACGTGGATTATGGGTCTCTCGGAGCTGAGGAGGACCATCCTCAGATGTCTCATCCCACGGAAGAGGAAAACAGCAAGCAGATACTTGGCCTCATTTGAACAAGACAATTGAGAAATGGGGAACCTCAGTTATGTTCCTCTGACGTGGTCAGTTCAGTTTCCATGGTCAGCTGAGCTTCAGGATAAGCCTTTATTTTGTAGTTACATACAGGAAAAACAACTTTATTTTGTACATACACCTGGGAGAAAGACATTTGCCTGCTGATACAAAACAGGAGAAATTTAACCATGTGGATTATACCCATGGCCAGAAGTCCAATTATAGCTACTGACTAGAATAAACTTCTCAACCTGTTTCCCCAGCTGCCTATATTTAATAGGTCAAAAATGGCCCAGGTCCCCGGGTATGGCCTATTTCATTAATAGTTTGATATTATCTTCCATTACTTTTATTATTTTTTTTAAATTAATTTATTTTTGGCTGCATTGGGTCTTCATTGCTGCACGCGGGCTTTCTCTAGCTGGGGTAAGCAGGGTCTACTCTGTTGCAGTGCATGGGCTTCTCATTGCGGTGGCTTCTCTTGTTGCAGAGCGCAGGCTCCAGGCGTGCGGGTTTCAGTAGTTGTGGCACGTGGGCTTAGCTGCCCCGTGGCACGTGGGATCTTCCCGGACCAGGGCTCGAAACCGTGTCCCCTGCACTGGCAGGCAGATTCTTAACCACTGAGCCACCAGGGAAGCCCTTTTTCACTACTTTCAGTCCTTGTGTTACTTTTCCCGATTTGTTAACATAAAAACAGCATTCTTGGGACTTCCCTGGTTAAGAACCAGGGAAGTCCCAAGACTTCTGAGCCTGCGCTCTAGAGCCACAACTACTGAGCCTGTGCTCTAGAGCCCGCAAGCCACAACTACGAAGCCCGTGTGCCACAACTACTGAAGCCCACACACCTAGAGCCCGTGCTCCGCAGTGAGAAGCCACCGCTGGGAGAACCCTGTGCACCGCAATAGTAGCCCCCTGCTCACCGCAACTAGAGAAAGCCCGCGTGCAGCAATGAAGACCCAACACATCCAAAAATAAGTAAGTAAATAAATAAAATTTAAAAAAACAAAAAAACCCCCAACATTCTTCCTCAAGCAGGGCACAGGTTCCCCCATGCTATGCAGTGTGGAGGTTTAGGGCTCTGCAGTTTTGTAAGACAACTTCTGCTAGGCTGTCTACTTGGGTTTGTTGATATTCAAAAGCTCTGACATAAGCATTAAGGTAGTAGCCATGAATCTGAAGAGATTCTTAACTGCCTTTTCAAGTTCTGCTACTCCAACTCAAGGGAAAAAGTCCAAAGGGCAAATCCCTTTCTATCTACTATGAGCGTATCTGTAGGCATCCACCCAAAATTGTATCCATCCCAGCTACGATGTGCTCTCTCAAGATGGCAGGAGAAGGAACCCAGATTGGGCCCAAGGGCGATGGAAGGCAGGGTTTTCCCAACTCCAGCATCAGGAGTGAGGACAGGGCTCCAAGCGCACTTCCCATTTAGGGCAAGTGTGGGGTATGCACTTCTTCCACACAGAAGGAAATAACCAGTGTTTTCTAAAGACAGGGTTTTTTCTTTTCCTGGAATAAAAGAGATCTCATGATCAAAATCAGTCATTTATAAACAATGCATGATAAGTGGTTCTGTTTAGCACAGTGAGGATAGTTAGAGGAATATCTTAAATTTCAACATATTTGGAGTAACAGGCCAGCTTGATTACTGTGGGTGAGGTTCTGATGGAGGCTGGGGATCTTCCAGGGACAAGATAGGGTGAATTAGTTCCTACCACTCAACAGATTTCTGATCAGTTCCCCACGAGGCACCACTGAAGAAAGCGCATCAGCTTTCTATTCCCTGTATCATTAAAATTTTCATTACCCCACCAAAGAGATACATGCTGGAGGAGACGTCCGTCTCCTAGATTCCAGTGGGGAATGAACCCATGACCATCTGAATCACATACAAGTGTTACAAGGGTGCAGGAGGTAGCCTAGAGATTCACCAGTCCCATTAATGCTTCTGGAACACTGGAAAGCTTTTGGGTAAGAGTCCAGGCTTAAGTGAGAGGGATTCCTTTAGGGGTGGGGCGCCCAATGGAATGCTGTAACGTCAGGTGCCAATTTAAGTATAGCCGCAAAGATGCCAAAGGAAAACCCTGTATCTCTGCCAGACAGGTTTCACCCCCCTTCTAAGGATAATGGCCAGGCCTCCGGTTCAGGTTCATCATCACCAGCAATCAGTAAGGTTGGTGGAATGAGAGTTCTTGTAAGGTGGGAGCAAAGGGGTGCATTACAGCCAAACTAGAGGGTGGCAAGGAGGCCAAAGAAAGGACAGTTACAACTATAGCAGCATGACTTGGCTGAGTGATAGATACAGAATTGGCTGAAACAGGAGGTTTCACAGGCCTGGGCCGGATATCTCTGATCTCTAGAAAGCTGTCTGCTTCAGTCCTTAGAAATTCTTAGCTTTCAGTCTCGAGTTGGGCTGCAGGTCCACTCAGGTTTGGGGTCCTTTTTAAGATGGGACACATGAATCCAGGAGTCTAACTCTGGGAGCTTCGTGGCACAGGGATTAGTCAGTAACACCCGGGAGAAGTCCTTCCAACGAGGCAGGAGGGAGTCTTTATGCGTAGGTCTCTTCCAGTAGCTGAAGTCTCCAGGCTGTAAACTGACATCTTCATCTCTGGGGAGCGCACTGTAGAAAGGCTGCTCTAGTACAGCGCGATTACTCTCAATGGATTTTAGACCCCTGCGAAACGTGAAGTATGGAAGCTTTTCTCAGTTGGGGTCAAACTAAGCAGAGGCTAAATGCTCTGGCCACGCGTGACTGCTTCAAAGGGCGAGAATCTGTGAATCCCAAATGTAGGTCTAAGATTTAGAAGAACCAGAGCACTACTTTTGGCCAATGTATTTGGAGGGTTTCAACTAACTTAGCTAACCAGCTCTTTACAATTACATTTGCATGAACCAGTCCTGAAGACAGAGCATGATAAGCCTGATGGAAACCGCCCAGTGAAGCAGGTCCCCGGGAGTTCCAGGGGCGGGAGAGGTCCTCAAGTGGGAATGATCTTTTCTACAAGGACTTTAGCTATGGAAGAGGGAGTCACCACTCTACGTGGAAACGCTTGAGTCCGACATGAAAACCGTTACTAGAGCATATTTATACCCATGAGTGGGGGCAACTGTATGAAATCCACTTGCCAGAGCGTTAGCAGTCTGGTGCATTCAAACGTCCTGAGGCGGTAGAAACAGGCTTCCTTGGGATCAACTGAAGACAGGTAGAGGAAGCAAGACAAGTGCTTTCTGTGGTCTTGCTGGTGTTTCTCTATCAACACTGATTTATAAAGGTTACCATTTTCTCAGTGGACCAATGGTTTAATTCATGTACAGTGGTCAATAAGTTTTAGGTTTTCTGGCAGAAACAGCTTATTACTGGGTTCAAACCAGAGCCCCTTTCCTTATTGGGTCCAACAGCCAGCCTTCCAGATTTCCAGTTGTGCTCTTCTCTTTCAGAGGCCAGCTGTTATCCTCCCCTGGCTAGTTCTCTTAGGTCTTTGCAGGGGGAAGAGCCTTTTGGACCATGACGGAGGTTTGGTCTATGGGTATCATAAAGGAAGTGTTTTTTTGCAGAGGTTATCAGGGAGGTGGTTTCCTTTGGCTTCCAGTGAATCAGACTTGCAATGCCCAGGCCCTTTAATGATAGCTAGAGCTGCCGGCAGCAGTACGGTGTCCAACAGACTTTGGGCGTAAGGGCCATTCTTAATTTTATCTCCACTGGGAGTAAGGAAACCCTGTTGTTTCCATAACATTCCAAAGTACTGCACCACTCTACAAAGGCATACCATCAGTAAAGAGGTGTGCTGTCTTGCCTTTGACTAAAATGCATGTTTGAGTGAGGGTATACAAGCAGACCTCCAAGGTACTACATGTTTGGTTCCAGACTACTGCAGTAAAGCGAGTATCACAGTAAAGCAAGTCACGTGAACTTTCTGGTTTCCCAGTGCATATATATGTTTACATTATATGGTAGTTTGTTGAGTGTGCGATAGCACTGTATCTTAAAATACAATGTACATACCTTAATTTAAAAATACTTTATTGCTAAAAAATGCTAACCATCATCTGAGTCTTCAGCGAGCTGTAGGAACGTCAAAGGTCACTGACCACAGATCACTATAACAAATACAACAATACTGTGAGAATTACCAAAATGTCACAGTCACATGAAGTGAGCAAATGCTGTTGGAAAAATGGCGCTGACCGACGCTGACACAGGGTCGTCACGAACCTTCAATTTACAAAAAGACACAATATCTGCGAAGCACAACAAAATAAGCTATGTCTGTATAACTCAGCTTGTTGACCTGAAGCAGCCAAAGTTAGGGCGGCAGCCTCAATAATTTCACATACCCAGCACAAAACTTACCATTTTCATTTTTCAGGTAAGAACCATTAGTAAACCACATAAGATGAGGATTCATCAAGGAGGTTTCCTGTTAGTAGTCATGAGGTGTCATCATGGGAAGTCATGGGGAATTTTATCAGTGGAGGAGGGAAGATAGGTTGCAGGGTTGAGACTGTTACACTGAATGGGAGTGATGCGGGCACAGTGAGTAAGAAGATTTCAAAGGGGGTAAAATGGCTTGCTGAAAGGTGTTGAGTGTGGTGTGAACTCAAGAGAGCCTCAACAGTGTGAGGTGCAAAGATGGTAGCCTTTACTAAGAGGACAGCAGCAGGCATCGCTCTAAGCCATGCCATACGCTCAGGCCAGAGATCTAAGTGTTGGGTGTGGGGTCAGTGATAGCCCCATATTTTGGGGTAAATATCCCGAGGGCATTCCCTTCCTTCTCATATACAATAAGGAAAAGGGTAGCTGATAATTTGGGTATTCAAGGGTCGGTGGATTTATTAAACTTTCCTTCAAAGGCTAAACGATCTTGGTCATCCCAAACAATGAGGTCAGGTTTGCTGTTTTTTAGAAAGGCATATAGGGTGACTTCCCCGGTGGTCCAGTGGTTAAGACTCCAGGCTCCCACTGCAGGGGGCCCGAGTTCAATCCCTGGTCGGGGAACTAAGATCCCACGTGCCGTGTGGCACAGCCAACAACAGAAGGGAGCACATGGGGGGGCAGAATCATTAAAGAGAAGTTTGGAACCCAGTTGCGACAATAACCAGCTAGCCCAAGAAAACCCCGTAACTGACATTTGGTTTGGGGGTTTGGAGAGTTTAAAATGCCTTGAAGCCTATCGGGATCTAGGTGTAGTCTCTGTTCTGAGATTAAATGTCCTAGATATCAAACATGAGTTTGGACAAATTGCAGCCTTTCCTTCAAGACCTTATATCCCTTAATGGCTAAGATTTTTAACAGGTGAACAATGCCTTTGTGGAAATTTTGGGAGGGCGAGCAAAGAAGCTAATCATCTACATATTACAGTAAGGTGGTGCCTCCAGAGAATTCTACGTCATTTAAGTCAGCCTTTAAAATCTGTCAGAAGAGGAACCTCAGGAAAGCCCTGACGCATGACTGTCCAGGTATATTGTTGTCCTTCCCAGGTAAAGGCAAAAAGATATTGACTATTTATCAACAGGAATACTAAAAAAAACATACTACCTAAGTCAACCACAGTGAAAAAGTTGCTTCCAGTAGAGATGAACACTGACAGTACGTGGGGATTACAGGTGACAGGGTGGCAAGGAATTACAATGCTGTTTATTGCCAAAGGTCCTGCACAAATCTCCCTCCTTGGCTGCTGGGTTTTTTACAGGTAAGACAGGGCTATTACAAAGACTAGTGCAAGGGACAAAGAGTCCTTCGGCCTTACAGTCTTCTATGACAGAACTTACATCCTGGAAGAATTCTTTATTTATAGGGTATTGTACGTCTTAATAGGAGAGGCACTATGAATTCTGCCTACGTCTGTTGAGGATTCTGCCCAAAGAGTGGGGGGGAGGGGTACCTGGTTAATAGTGGGGTAAGTCCAAAGCTTGGTCTTCTTAGCTTTGCAACGTAATAAAGGCAAAGAGGGGTTTAATCTTCCTAAGTGTTGATCTGAACTGAAGGAATACTTCTCCCTTTTGAGGGAAAATGTGGCAGCAGCTATTTCTCCAGGAAATCTCATCCTAATACATGTATGGGAGCCACACTGCTGAGTGTTTGTTTTGCAAAGGCCCCAGACAAAAACGTAGGGGCTGGGAAACAGGGACATGTTGCAGCGTGAGGTCCCCACTATTGGAACGTATGTAATACTGTGAGGAAGGAACTGTTTCGCTGTAGTTAGGCTGGGCGCTGACAGAGCAGCCCCTGTGCCAATTAATACTATAAGGAACTTGTCTCTGATCTGGAGAAGAGTCTTCCCCAGGCTATTTAATGGACGGACAGGGAACAGTCCCTGTGCGTCCTCTGAGTCACATCCTTGGGGTGGGTTTGGCTGTTGGTTCTTGGAGGGTTGCAAGTGTTTGGATTTCAATTTATAGCAATCCTTTTTCCAACGGCCAGATTTGCTTTGAGTCTCCATCTGCGGGAGTTGTCTTTCTTTTGGTGTCATCTTCCGGGGTACGAGCCAATTGAGTGGCCAAAGTGACAAGATCAGGGTAGACACTGTTTCCCATTCTATACAGGTTCTTGTGACTAACAGGGTAAGTCCTTGGTTAGATGATATACAAACGTGGAATTAAAAGCCACCTGGGTGGATTCGGCATCTGTGGGAAGCCTGAAATTTTCCTTGAAAACAATCTGGAGCCTGCTCTAACAGTTATGGACAGATACAGCAGGCTTTTGGGTGCATGCCTGAATCTTGTTCCAGTCCATGGACTTGGGGAAGACTCTAGGGATGGCTTCATGCAGGCTTTTGGCTGTACTGCCAGCCTGATCACATAAAAGGGCTAGTGGTTGGTATCGTTTAAGCCTGAGAGATCGGACTTCCCTGGTGGCGCAGTGGTTGGGAATCTGCCTGCCAATGCAGGGGACACAGGTTCGAGCCCTGGTCTGGGAAGATCCCACATGCCGTGGAGCAACTAAGCCCGTGCACCACAACTACTGAGCCTGTGCTCCAGAGCCTGCGAGCCACGACTACTGAAGCCCGCATGCCACAACTACTGAAGGCCGCGCGCCTAGAGGCGTGCTCTGCAACAAGAGAAGCCACCGCAATGAGAAGCCCACGCACTTCAAGGGAGACCCCACACAGCCAAAAATAAATTAAAAAAAAAAGAATCCGCCTGCTAATGCAGGGGACTCGGGTTCGATCCCTGGTCTGGGAAGATCCCACATGCCACGGAGCAACTAAGCCCGTGCGCCACAACTACTGAGCCTGCATGCTGCAACTACTGAAGCCCGCGCTCTATACCAAGAGAAGCCACTGCAATGAAAAGCCCGCACACCGCAACGAAGAGCAGCCCCCACTCACAGCAACGAAGACCCAACACAGCCAAAAATTAATTAATTAATTAAAAATAAATCAATCAATCAAAATTTAAATTGGGGGTGGGGGGGGGAGCCTAAGAGATGGTTCAGGGTTTTCTCAACTGGTTGTTTTAGTCCAGTGCTGGGCTTGACTTATTTTAGACAAGCCTGTGGACTGTTTGATAGAGACTGGAGGGACCAAGCTGGTAAATCAGGGTTACGATACTGAATTCCTCACCAAACCTATGGGGATCCACATTACCTTGGGAAAGTCCTTATAACCCTAAGCCCTTTTTTTTTTTTTTTTAAAGATATCCTTGATGTGGACCATTTTTAAAGTCCTTACTGAATTTGCTACAATACTGCTCCTGTATTATGCTTTTTGGTTTTTTGGCCACGAGGCATGTAGGATCTTAGCTCCCCGACCAGGGGTAGAACTCGTGCCCCCTCTGCATGAAGGTGAAGTCTTAACCACTGGACCACCAGAGCAGTCCCTAGCCCTAAGCTTGACCTTTGCCCATGGGGTACAGGAAGTTTGCTATGGTTTAGCAGGATGCTCAGAAGGTCTAATTTTGAAAGGGAAGTTTTAATGGGCTTGGCAGGTGAGGATTCAGTGACAGGAAAAAGGAAGTTCAGAGAGAGGGGAGGGATAAGGAGGCAGCAAAGAGAGAGGTACAAAGGAGATGGAGCAGTAAGGGTAGGAGGGACCTCAGCTCACACCAAGAAAGAGGCCAGTGACATTTTAAAAATCCACCTTTAGCTGCTTATTTGCTTCAATTTGGAAACAGTATTTGATAAGGAGGCAATTTTATAATCCTGAACCCATTTGGAAGCCTCCAGATAACAATTAAAATAACTACCCTATGTGGATGGTTTAATCTGGTAACCATGGTCTTCTAACTTGGTTCGGAGAAAAACAAGTTTGGGGACATAAAAGGTTCCTTGTAACGGCCACTGAAGTTCTAAGTTATCCTTAGTAAGACCGGTCCATTTAGTCAAAAATGTCTATGAGGAAAGATCATAATAAAACACATCAGGTGGGACTTCCCTGGTGGCGCAATGGTTAAGAGTCCACCTGCCAACACAGGGGACACGGGTTTGATCCCTGGTCCGGGAAGATCCCACATGCCATGGAGCAACTAAGCCCGAGTGCCACAACTACTGAGCCTGCACTCTAGAGCCTGCGAGCCCCAACTACTGAGCCCACATGCCACAACTACTGAAGCCCACGTGCCCTAGAGCCCATGCTCTGTAACAAGAGAAGCCACCACATTGCAGTGAAGAGTAGCCCCCGCTCACCACAACTAGAGAAAGCCTGAGCAACGAAGACCCAATGCAGCCCAAAATTAATTAATTAATTAAAAAACACCTCAGAGGGACTCCCCTGGTGGCGCAATGTTTACAACTCCGCGCTCCCAATGCAGGGGGCCCAGGTTCGATCCCTGTTCAGGGAACTAGATCCCACATGCATGCCACAACTAAGGAGCCCGCCTGCCGCAACTAAGACCCAGTGCAACCAAGTAAATAAATAAATAAATAAATATTTAAAACAGACAAACAAAAACACATCAGAGTTCCCAAAGGGAGCCACCTTTAAAACATTTAGATGCTTGGTATCCCATTGTTGGATTCAGAACAAAAGAGTACTCGCCAGAAGGACAGTCTGTCCCTATCCAGATCCCAAATAAAGCCAGAGAGCTCAACCAAAACGAGGGAGCTTGAGATCCAAGAGGAGACTTGCCTAACCAAGTTACGGCAACTTGTGAAAGTGAAGAGCACAAAGGGCTCAAGTGTGGGTACCTTGCTCAACTCTGGGGGTTGCCGCTCCTTGGTGAGTATCTCCTTTGGATCCCACTTCTGACACCATGTAATGGCAACCTAAAAGAAAGGATGTAAACCGAGGCAAGCTCAAGTTACCAGAAATCGAGTTTATTTGGGAATAGCAGAAGAACTGCAATTTGGGACACGTTAAACTGCAGTGAGCGACAGGTGAGCCTGAAGGTTTAGGGCAGGTTGCTTTTACAGGCAAAGAGTGCAAAAGGGGAAAATCCAGTTAGGAGCCACGCAGCAAGTTCACTGACTTGAAGATGGAGAGAGATTCTTCGAAGACACTCACTGGTTATAGGATAAGTCTCAATCTTCTGTAAAGCAGGCAATTTTGGGAAATCAGTCTCACAGTCTTCAACTTTCATTTTCCTGAGGATGCATGCATGAGAGCTACCCGTTCATACCCTCTGGTTCCATTTTAGATTAAAATCCTTTCACATTTCAGATCCAGACCCTCTTGACCTTTCCCTCCCCCCACCACCCACTTCACTTCCTGCCGCCACTTCCACCTGCTCAATTCAAAATTACTGCTGCTGTTGTTGGAATAGATGACAATCAACAGCTCAGTCAGGGCCAGGATCCTGCAGTTCAGCAGCATTCCCAAGAAACCCACTGTCTAGAAGTAGAGTGTGAAACCACTCCTTCTATCCTGTTCACTATGTAGTAGTCTCTGGGACCGAAACAGCCTCTGACATAATAAATACCTGGTGAACGAATAAACACTCTACTGCAGAATAGAGGCCAAAGAGGTTCACTTTCCCACAGAATGACACCACTCCAATTTAAAAGATCCCATGGATACAATGATCCTATTTTCGGTGACATGATGACAAAGCAATTAAGTTAAACCCAACAAAACATTCTCTCCGCCCCCAAAAGGAGCTAAATCAAGGAAAGAAAAACAAACAAAATAATGAGTTTAAACAATAGAAAAGAAAATACTTTGAGGTCAAAACAACACAAACCCAGAACTCAATGTTTAAAGCAAAGCACACACACTATAAACAATATGGTTTTGATCCGGGTTTGAATCCCATCTCCATCATTTCCTAGCTGTGTAACCTCGGTTTCAACATCCATAAACTAGAAGGGACCTACCTGAGAGGCTGCTGTGAAGACGGAATTAAACACAGGAAGTGCCCAGTACACCATCTACTCCAGGTCTCTCTCCACTTTTATAACCGCTTACAAATCATCCTATCTATTGCTTGATATGAAACCAACAAATCGCGTTAGTTTAAACATAGCTACCCTTATCTAAGAAAAAATAATGTAGAGTGGTGACATATCACAAACAAGCTGGAGTTCAGTTACTGAAATGTCACACCACAATTTATTCGCTTTTGTTTAGCAATCACTACCAAACAAAACTTCCTTAAAATAGAAAATTATAAGGAATTACCAAATTTGCAAGTGTGAGAAATATAACCATCCATTTGTTTTAAATGCAGGCATACTGCGTTTAATATTATGAAACCACAGTCCCAAGCCTCATCAAAAGGGTCTCTTACTTCTAAAAGGCAATCAAGTTGAAATATGAAAGGAATACCAGGCAAAAGAACATTCTAAAATTTCAAAAGAATACAGCTGTTCAGTTTCCCTTCCAGGGTCAAAAACTTTGAGCCTCTAACTCTAAATCTGGATTGACATGCAAATTTCCATGATTACACAAATGAATGTTTTGCTTTTATTTATATAAGCTACCTCACAATCCGATTTATGGATTAATTTATTTTTACCCCAAACAAAAAAATTTTCCTAGGGGGGGAAAAATTTATTTTTGTAGCAAGTTATCCAATGTAACTTTAAATTCTTAATTTTTAACTGAAAACATTTAGCCTACAGTTAGAGAGTAATCCTATAATTTCAAATTGGGCCACTCTCAAGAGACAAAGAAGGTGTAAATTGGGGAACATGGTCGCCCTTCACATAACCAAAAATTTTAATACATTTATTAGCTGTCTTAAGTCAGAGGTCCTCCATATCTTCCCATGAGATGATTAAAATTAATTTAAATGTAATCAACATGTTTCTGTTAAGACTTTAGAATTTCAATATACTCTATAATTCTTATTAAATTAGGGTGGCAGTTAAATGAACCCCACAGCATAATCACTTGGTTCACATAAAAGTCTGAGGGCTGGCGATCCCATCGTGGAGTCTGATCAGTCCCAGGGTACAGGTCCAAATCCTCCAGGAGTACCAGACCATACTTTGGCTTAGGACACATCAGAAAGGACAAAGAAGCCATTCATCTGCTCTAAGAAGGAATTGGGATACCCCCACAGGACATCCCAGTGTCTCTACCCACAAAACCTGGCCACTACACAAAGCCCTAATCAGGAGATTCTTCATCCAGTCTCTGTCACTGCGTTCCTATATTGGGAGTTAATTGCGTTGGATTCAATATGCCAGCAGGTAAGTCAAAACATCTAAAATAAACAACCAGATAACTTATGTAAATAGCTGAAATAATGGAAAATGTCCTTGTAAATCAACAAACCCTTCAATATACTTGTAATCTCTCAAAAGTTAAAAAAAAAAAAAAGTGTCCAGATTCTAAACTCAAACCAGTGGTCTTAGAATTATGTTCTGATTTCAGTCACGTGTAATGATTGCTAATCTAATACATACGCACTTTTTCTTTTGCCATGATCGAAAAATCTATTTTAAAGATCACATATATTACATGTTTGCAGATGAGCTAAAGTGGCAAATGGTTAATTATTGCTGCTAAATGCCAGGCACACATGGGGGATCACTACTTCCACATACGTCTGAAACTTTTTATTGTCATGTTTTTGAAAAAACAATGGATGGATGATCCATCTCTGGCCTCCCACTGAAGAGTTAAGTTCCATGAAGGCAGAGATCTATCTACTTGCTCAACGCAGCAGTCCCTGGGGCCAGCACAGGACTAGGCAGGAGACAGTGGCCAAGCAATCTGCTTCACCCATTCGCTCACCGCTGCTGAGTGATGATCTGCTCGTGTGTCACCTGTATACAGCATGGTGGTGTCAGGGACCCTAGGCACACCTTAGCCGCTCCTAAGCAGGTTCCGAAGACACACGGGAAGTCACATCTGCTTAGAAGATCTAATGGCCATGAGACAACGGTGGACTGTTTTTTCAGAAGCTTGCTAGAGACCAAGCCCTCAGTTTTCAGGAAGAAAGTAAAAAGGTTTCCCTTCTTTAACCAAAACAGTCTATTTTTAGTCAAGGCACACTGGTTCTTCATCCTTATAGCTCCAATTTCCTCCTCCACTCTCTTGTCGCAATTCGTTAGTGTATGACTCAATGAGTCAAATATTTGAAGGTTTTTCTTAATCCAAGGTCTTGTCACCTTGTCAGTAAGGCTTGACCCTCACCACCCTATTTAAAACCCAAATCTCTATTCCTCCTCTCTACTTTTGTTTTCAAAAGCACCTACCACTGTCTAACTTGTTTGTCTCCCACTGTGGAAATACTTGAGGGCAAGGTCTTTTGGCTGTTTTGTTCAGTGCAATAAAATACCCCAGTACCTAGAACTGTGCCTAGCAGAGAGAAGGCATTCGTGGATGAACAGATGCCAAGCACTGAAAGCTACTTTGGATAACTGGGTAAACAAGTAACGTTTTAAATTACAATACTTACACCCTTTGCACGTATTTAAATTGTATAGTCGATCTTTCTACCACACCACACAACTATGACACAGAAATCATCTTATCTTGTTTTTGAACAGGCTTTTTGGGATAATAATAAAATGCACGGTACATACACACACACACAAAAAAAGTCCCACAGACCCAGAATGGAAGCACCTTTAAAAACAGCTGACAGTATACTTTTAAGAGGAACTTTTCAAGCCTACACAGTGAGTGGCCAAGATCAAAAGGTAAAGTTCATTAAGTGATCTTTTGTAGTTTTCTTACTACAGAAATACACTGCCTCTCCTGTTACTAAATACTCATGAAATTTAAAATTCAATGGCAGTGTAAAGCAGCCCTGCTTTCTCTGAAGAGGGCAGGGTAGAAAACCCACGGCTGTCAAACGAAAACAAACCTACGTCGTCTGTTTTGAAAATTCCGTAACAGTCAAACACAAAATTCTTCACTACCCATTAATAAGGGTTGTGCTCAAGGAAAAGAATCTCACAATTGCGGCTTAGGAAGGCAAGCATTCACTGAACTAGGAGAAATTGTGCAAATTAAGCTAAGGCTGGAGCAGAGCAATTTCCTGCAACAATTCCGCACCAGCTACTTTCTACTTCTGAAATCATCCCGGGGTAGACTAGTCAAACTAAGTAATATGAGCCTTTTACTTTGGATGCCGAAACACCTTTACCTCTAAAAAACAAAAAAGCACTCCTCAGACAGCAATCCCAGACCAGTCTCCCAACACGCTCCTCAATGCTGCCTTGATTATTCAAAACGCCATCACTGGGAACACTGGTTCTGAGCAGTAATGGTTCTTCCCTGTTTCATACTGGTTGATGGCCCTTAGGGCTTTGGGAATTTAAACCACCCTCGGCCTACAGATACTACTTATCAAAACACACACACACACACACACACACACACACACACACACAAAAACACAAAAAACAAACCAAAAACCCCCCCTGGATTCTCCAATAAAACTTCTGGAAGTACAACATGAGCTTATCAGAACAGTTTTAAACCATTTTAAAACTGTGGACAATGAACAAGAAAATTAAAGCCACCCTGAAAACAAGTAATTCGTAACTCTTATCACCCCACGTACGCATTTACATTTGAGGTCACCTCCTCCTGATGCTAGAAGACTATCAACTGCTCAAAGAAAAAAGGAAAAGATTTCACTCTGAACCCTAGCTGGTCAGAGAACTGCAGATACAGGGAATTAATACGCTCTCAACATCAAGAGGCTGGTAAAAATCCTGACAGGGTAACGGAAATATTTTAACTAAAGATTCAAGTATGAATTCAGACTGTCACGTACTGATGAACACATCCCAACTCTAAGCACTCAATTTCTAAAAAATTATGAACTATCTCATACAGATTAAAATCTCTCAACTCAGAATATCATAGAAGGGTCTGATAATCTAAATGGTCAATTCACAAAGCTACAATGTCTGTACACTTTTAGAGGACACAACCCTAAAGCACATGTATCCTTTCCAGAATTCAGTTTACTGAGATTATCAAACCAAGTGATAAAATCAGCTACTGCAAAGAATTCAATCAATTTCTCCAATCTCTATTCTATACAGTATTTTCAAAAGTAATGCAAAAGTCACAAAAGCATTTAGATGTTATTTTATAATACAGAGGCACAAATAACCGCAGACATTCTGAATTAGTAACACGGGTCAACCGGGGGGGGAAAAAGACTGTAAATGTATGTGTAATAACAGGTATTTAAGACAGCACTACAGCGTTGAAATTATTTATATAATTTTAATTATTTTGAGAATAATTACTCTCATCATACCACGAGAAGAGGCCTCAAACTTCTAGTGAAAGTGTTCCTAACTTGAAAAGGTCACAATTCCTACACCTATTTTATCTATAAAACGAATCCCCTTTGTCACTATAATTCTATAAGAAATTAAGTTTTGTAATGGTATTTTTATTGACCAAAAGTCTTATCTTCAATCCTTCCAAATCTCAGAATAGAATCCTTTACCTTCAAAACATGAAAGAAAAAACTTTCCCTGTCGCAAAACAAAACAAAAAAGGCAGCTAATAAATGGAGAAAATTCATTTTCTGGGGTTTCTTTTTCCTGTCAACTCTCACCTCAACAAGTTAACCACTAACAGACGACGCTAATTTGCTAAGTTTTAAGCCACCTCCCTCTACTTTAGTCACTCACTTAACCTTTTAAATGTATCCCTACTCTATCACCACCTTTCTTTCTCGGAAGTTCATTTTACATTTGCATATCATTTATCCCTCTAGCTATTGTTAATCACCGTGTGAAATCATTTCCAGATTCTACTATGGGAAGCATTTAGCATTCTGTGGAATCACAGAATTCTGAGCTGGAAATGATCAGCCAGCATCAATGATGCTCAAAAACTAGACTTCAGTGAGGCTCAGTGCAATAATAAAAATAATTTCTTATTAAAACTTCTCATCTCTTCTACAGAAACAGTAAAGCTGGGCAAAATTAAAACTGCCTGCATTTTAATCCAAGTTATGGATTAATCTTCCAGGGCCTCAAGCTTCCTGAGTGGTTAAACGGGAAAACAACAGTGCTTATCGCATAAGTTATTAGACTATTATGAAATGAGTCAACGCAGGCAGAGATTATCGGAGTCCCTGGTGTGCAGGACAGCTATTAATCACTTAGAGATAGTTACTTCTACAGGAAGGCAGTAACTTTTGAAAAGACAACTTTTAAGTTCAACAACTCACTCTGAGAATTTTCACAAGCCTATTTTTATACTTTACAGCGACATGCAAGTAAAACAGAGGGAGCATGTGAACCAAAGCCCTGCTGGCAGGTGAGTGCAGGAGCATCCCCGCCAGGAACCCGACACAGCTTTCTTCGGGGCCCAAAGGCTTCTTGCAGGACTCGGCTTAGACAGACCCGGGATAACTGCGGACGGCGGGAAGTCTGATCATTAACAGAAAGCATTCGGAAAACACAGGATCGAGGGGGCGGGCGGGGGAGTGGCCCAGCAGTCAAGTACAAACACACCGATGTGACTGCTGTCACCACCTCCGGACTAAGACGCGCAAGTTAACATCCCATCCGTGACGCTCACGGACTTCTCGGACGGCCCCACTTCCCCGTCCGCAGGATGACGTTAAGCAGTAAAGTAGCGCAGACTCGGCGGCCACCCTGCCGGGCACACCGGGCCCGTCCGGCTCCCGACGCGTCCGTTAACGGCTGCGAGCGCACGTCGCCGCCCGTCCCCGACAACACCCAGGACCGTACAAAGTCCTGGTGTCGCCCCGGCACACGCGGCAGCCTCACCCACCCGTCGGACGCGGGACCGGAGCCCGCTGCAGCCGCGGCTAACGGTCACTCAGCCCTGGGAAGGCTCCGGTTCCGAAAACAAAAGGCCCCTGGGCGGCTCCGCGTTCGCCCGGGTCCTCGCGGCCCGACCCGTGGCCTGAACCTTCCCAGGGACGCCGCGGGGCCGACGGGCGGGAGCCGCGCGGGAACAAAGCTCTCCTGACCTTCAGGCCGCCGCGGGAGAGGCGGGGCGCGACACCTTGCCCCGGTCGCACCCGCGTCGCCCGCTCCCGCCCGCCCGCTCCCCGCCGCCGCTCCGGGCGCTCCGGGCCCGGCCCCGCCCCTGCCGCCCCGGCCTCCCGAGATGGCGGCCCCGGGCCTCCTCCGCGGCTCCCACCGCCCCGGCCCCGGTCCCGGTCCCCGCCCCGCCGGCCGCCACTACCACCGTTACCCGGCCGAGCCTCGCGCCCGCACCTCACGCCTCCTGCGGCAGTGGCGGTGGCCGTCTGGCTTTCGCTCGCTCCGGGACTGCGCCGCCGTGGCCGCCAACAACGTCGCCTCCCATTGGCTGACTCTCCTGGCCCCGCCCTCCTCGAGCAAAACGGGCTACGATTGGGAGGGCGCGGCGCAAGTCAACTATGCTTCGGCGCCGCTGGTGACGGCCAATCGGAGGCCGCCCAGGAGGCGCCGCGCTGAGCGGGGCTGAGACCCGCGGGCCGGATGCAAATAGGGATGTGTGACGTCAGCGTAGCGCGCGCCCGCGTTCCTTCCGCCCCTTTAAGGGCCGGAGGCGCGCGGAGGTCACGTGTGAGGGGCGTCTGCTGCAGCCTACTCCCGTGTTCTCTTCGGGCGCACCCCTTTTCCGGCCCCACACTCATCGCGGTCTGCGCAGCCCATTCCCCATCCCAACAGCCCACCCCGACCGATCACCCCCGCTCGGGCGCAGTCCACCCCCCGGCCTGTGCACCCCCCTTCCCCAGCCCCCCGTGGGACTGGGCGCTGTCTCGGGGCCCACCCACCTCCCGCGACCCCTGCCTCCCCCCACCACCCCAGTTGAGTTCCAGCCCCAGGGACGCGCGCGCTGACCCCGCCGACCTCCGCGACCCCATGGCCCGGGCTTCCCCCCTCAACTCCCCGGGCTCGTGCTGCCTGCTGGGCTTGGCGCGTGGGGTCCCCTCTTCCTCCCCCACCCCAGCCCGCGCACTCACGGGCTCTCCCGGGGCAGCGCCCAGGCCCGCGTCCCCAGCGTCTCAGCCCGGCTCGGGCCTAACCCACCGGCCAGAAGGAAGGGCCGGGCCGCTGGGGCCGGGGTACTGACGCCGGCCTCCCCACGTTACAGTTCCTGGAAAAGCGTTAATCTGAAAACCGCTTGAGTAAGACGACAGTTCGGTGGAAACCCACATCCGCCAGGCCCGGGCTTCTGAGAGTGTGTTTCTGGGCGCTATCTTCCGTTGAGGGGTCTTTGATTATTTTTGTCCGTTTCTTCAGAAACTTTCCTTGCTTTGAGCGGGGTCGCTTCTGAAACCCGTTCTAACTTTCAGCAAGTTTGAAGGGGGCGGGGGGAGGAGTTTGAAAGCATCCAGAGGCTCTTGTTGGAGGGGCTCTTAAGGACGTAACGTCAGTTAACCAGCCGCAGGGTGCCCAGCAGGTGCCCAGGTGTGACCCACACGGTGGGGACCAGCCTCTGCCCCGCATCTGTACTGAGAGGGCGTGTGTGGGATCCCTGCTTGCCTTACTTGGATTTTCTGACTTTTCTGTAGTGACCTTGTTTTGCTTTTGCTGAGGATGGGGCCGAGCTGGGGGAGGAGGCATAAACTATGAAAGAAAAGAGCACCGGTATTTTCAAGTTCGGAGGTCTGTCCTCCTCCTGTTTACTAAAGGCTCATATCCACGAGGCCACTGAATCTGGCCCTGCCTGTCTGTTCGGGGTTGGAGCAGGTGGTGCAGCACGCCGGCGCCAGTCGGGGGAGCAGCCTGTGTGCTGGCCACTGGGCCTGGCCCTTGGTGGAACGGCTGTAGTGGAGTGGCCTCTCCCCGGGTCACTTCAGTGAGTTGGTGGGTGGAGTGGCCTCTCCCCGGGTCACTTCAGTGAGTTGGTGGGAAGGTGGGCGACATTGTCCACAGCCTTTCTGTCTGCAACAGGACTGAGAATGCTGTTTTAATTTCCTGTGGCTGCCACAACAAAGGGACACAAGCCGTGGGGCTTAGAAAGTACAACAGCATTGTGTTCTCTCACCGTTCTGGAGGCAGGAAGGCAGGAATCAAGGCGTTACAGGGCTGGACTCCCTTCAGTCTCCAGGGGAGGGTCCTTCCTGCCTCTTCCAGCTTCTGGGAGCTCTGGGCCGTCTTGGGCTTGTGGCTGCATAACATGGCCTTCTCTGTGTCTCTATGGGTCCTTGCCCCCCCCTCCCACGCCGGTCAAGCCACGGCAGGAGTTTAATTGCTAAAGGATTGATGAAGTGACATTTTCCAATAAAGGGAGACGAAGATCATTTTATATATACTTTTTAAATTATTGGCTGCGTTGGGCCTTCATTGCCGCGCGCGGGCTTTCTCTAGTTGCGGCGAGTGGGGGCTACTCTTCATTGCGGTGCGCGGGCTTCTCATTGCGGAGTCTTCTCCTACTGCGGAGCATGGGCTCTAGAGCGCAGTCTCAGCAGTTGTGGCTTGCGGGCTTAGTTGCTCCGCGACGTGTGGGATCTTCCCGGCCCAGAGATCGAACCCGGTGTCCTCTGCATTGTCAGGCGGATTCTCAACCACTGCACCACCAGGGAATTCCCCGTAGATCATTTTGAAAAATATTATGAGATCAGAATTACATTCAGGGCTCATGGGAAAGAATTGAGAAGTATTATCAGGAATCTTTTAAAAAGCGCAAAATATTTAACACGGGACCAAACAGCTCAAAATATCCCTACTCAAGTTCAGAAACACAATTATGTATTAGGAAAACATTACTCTCATTTTAGCCTGTTATAACAGGGTTAGTTGTTAATTAGTTCTGTGCTCCAAAAATGAATATCTGAAACACTGTCTAATTACTATGCTCACAAGCGAAGCCAAGGAGTTTGTTTTGACATATGAAATCAAAAAATGGAAAGAATTACAAAGGAGGCAACTTATTAGTTACTGACACACTTTACTGCATTTGTGTCTAAAGATTCAAATATTACTTCTGCATTAGGGTCCCTGGGTAACTTTTCATTGACTTTTGAGACACTGGGTAATTTTACATGAAACTTTTTTTTTGAACGACTGTTTTTATTTAGGACTTTTTAGTCCAAAGAGTTTTAGGTGCTAAGACGTAAACCTAAATTGCCACTGTCACCACTGAAATAATGAAGGGAAGATGAGATGTATGAATATGGCATAGAGTCTATAGGAGGTAACAGATGAATCCATAGAAGCAGGTAAAGTGGCTTTCTCAAGGCCACGTTACTCTAGAAGCAAAACTGCCACTAGCTGAGTCTATTCCATTTGAAAAGTAAGTCATGACTCTGAATCTAAAGGATTCCCTGTGCTGACTTTTCTTGCCGTTATTCTAATAATTACCTTGCAGATATTTTCTGTATGCATCATGACTCTGAATCTAAAGGATTCCCTGTGCTGACTTTTCTTGCCGTTATTCTAATAATTACCTTGCAGATATTTTCTGTATGCATAGACTTTAATTTTAAACTACATGAGGGACTTCCCTGGCGGTCCAGTGGTTAAGACTCTGCACTTCCTCTGCAGGGGGCACGGGTTCGATCCCTGGTTGGGGAACTAAGATCCCACATGCCTCACAACATGGCCAAAAAAATTAAATAAATATAAACTACATGAGGCTAGGACCATAACCATTTTCCAGATCCCTTATTTTCCTATTTCACATCTGTATACATTCTTGTTAAAATGGGATTACTCGTTTTCCCCACTTCCCATAGGGCACTTTCAAAGAGTTTTGAGCTACCTTGGAACAAATACAATACTCTTGGTGTACAGTTAAGTGTAAATGATTATCCAAATTTTAGGTTTGACGAACAGTTCCTTCTTTGTGATTACTCTTGCAGAAATCCCAAGACATAGAGCCTAGGGTGTGGAGCTTATGTTGATACTGGTTTTGCTGGTGGCTGCTTCTGATTAAGGTTAAGACTTACTGATAACATAATCAGCAGAATAAACTATAGCATGGACAATAACAAAAATTATCAAGCGCAACAAGGACCATGCAACCCGTATGTGATATTAATATATTAAAGTGGAAATCGCAGCCATCTGAAACCCAAACATTTAAACCTTCTAAGTCACTTATTCAGTAAGGTTTCATTCATTCTTTAAAAATGTAGCATATAAATTCCTCTCCATACACTCAGGAAAGCAAATTAAAAAAAAAAAAAAAGCAGACAATTAGGGGACAAGTGGAAGTATAAAAGAAAGATGGGCTATTCGTCACTTTTTCACCCAAAGAACATAACATAGCGACCTCCTAAGTTGATCTTACTCCCCAGATATTTTTTTTTTTTTTTTGCAGTACGCGGGCCTCTCACTGTTGTGGCCTCTCCCGTTGCGGAGCACAGGCTCCGGACGCG
>NW_006792775.1:2394901-2402054 GCF_000442215.2 Lipotes vexillifer
AGCATGGGGGATCTTTCTGGACCGGGGCACGAACCCGTGTCCCCTGCATTGGCAGGCGGACTCTCAACCACTGCGCCACCAGGGAAGCCTCCCCCACCTCAGGTATTTCTTATAATGTCTTCTTAAATTTATTGTATTTTTTTTTCCCATGCAACTTGGCCCCTTAAAACCAAGCCAACTGCTTTATCTGGGATTCAATGGGAAGAAAGGCGATGTGTTTCCTTATTAGAGGAGAATGTTCTGGTGGACTCACTTGCTAATGCTTTGTGGCTACATTGTATGTTAGGAGTGATTTAAAGTCTTGTCAAGGGTAACTTTCACCCTCCCTGCTGACATTGGGACCACTGTCCCTCGTAAGTCATTAACCGTCTACAGAGTCATCCTGTCCTGGTTTTATGATCTTGAGAAAGACATTTACCTTCTTGGACATTAATTTCCTCATCTGCTAAAGGAGATAAGTGATCTTTTGGGTAGCTTTTAGTGCTAACATTCTGTGATGCTAGGGAATACAGTTCAATGAAGGGAATGTATATAAAAACATTTTGCTCAATGAAAAATTACAGAGTTGCATATTCTTATTCTCAGAGCCACTACCACCTCTTCTTACCTCATTCCCCAACCAGAGATCGAACCCCTGCCCCCTGCAGTGGAAGCATGGAGTCTAAACCACTGGACAGCCAGGGAAGCCCTCTTGTGTCCTCTTCTTAAAAGGACACTCCAGTCACTGTCCTAGGGCCCACCCTAATGGCCTCATCTTAACTTGATTACATTTGCAAAACCCCGATATCTGAATGTCACATGCCCAGGTTCCGGGAATTGGAGTTGAACCTGTAATTTGGAGGCTGCCATTCAGTCCACGGCACACTAAGGCGGTGCCCCGGCAGTGGTCCTGGCCAGTGGGCCATGCAGCAGAGAGCAGGGGGAGAGGAGCAGGTATTCCTGGGTCCAACCCCCTGGGGCCAAATCCTTGCTCTACCTGATTCCAGCCGGCAGGCCCGGCTGAGAGCCTGTACCTCAGTTCCCCCATCTGTATAATGGGGACACTTAACAGCACCTGCTTCATGGGGCTGGGGGAGACTTGGAACAGCGCTGGTGAGCAGTCGCCTTGGTGCAGGTGTCTGTTCTGATGACCCCAGCCGCCTGGCACGGGCAGGGGACTCAGCACCTGAGGACACAGGGGCGGGGCGGGGAGTGGGTAACCTGCCCTTCAGTTCCTGCTCCCCAATGCTTACCTCTCCTCCAAGGGCTCAGCCTGCATCCTGCCCCAGGTGATATCTGGTCCCTGGCAGCCACAGGCCCTGGTGCTCAGTGGGGCCTGCACACTGAGTACGGGGCCACTCGGAGCCGCCCTTTGAGGGGCCAGAAGGGCTGACTCCTGGGTCCGCTTGTGGCCCAGACGCCACCTGGAGAAAGCAGGCCGGACCTGGGATGGTGGAGTCCACCTGTCCACACGTGTGGTCGTCCACGCCCCCTGGCCTGCCCCCTTCGGGGCTCTTATGGGTCTGGAGAAAGGCCCCTTTTGGGAGGTTGTGAATGATCTAAAAGTCCTCTCTGTGCACATGTCCCTTTGGGGGCTCCTGCCATCATTTGGGTCCAGTCACCTCCTCTGAGGGGCCTTCCTTGAACATCCCGCCGCTGCCAACCCCCTGCTTCTTACCATCAGGGCACCACTGCCAGCTTTCTTGACCACGGGCACTTGACGGGGAGCATGTTGATCCCCACCTCCTGCCCCATCCCCACCACTAGAAGGAATGTATCAGGGAGGCTTCCGGGAGGAAGTGGTGCCCCACCTGACACCTGAGAACCAGCAGGAGAGGCCAGGAGGGGAGCATAGCGCATTCCAGGACCTGCAAATAGCTCAGGGTGGCTCACGGCCCTAATGATAGCACCTGGGAGCCCCATCAGGAGGTGAGCCTGGGCAGGTGCCCCCAAGGTGATGCCTGGGCCAGGCTGCACACCATGTCTTCATCTGCCCGTGGGCATGATGGGCGGGTGCCAGGCTCAGAGTGACGCCAGCATTGCCATTGCAAGCCCCCTCCCTGGGTCTGACGTCTTCTCAGTTCTGAGGCCCTGAGTCCCAGATTCCGCAATGGAAACGGGAATAGGAGTCCTCTGCAGCTGGCCTCGTGTGGAGCGGCTCCTGGGAACCTGCACCACGTTCTATTCGTATCTGTTGTGAAATCAGGCAACAGTCCTCGCCTGCCTGTGGTCTGACTATATTTTCCTGCCACCCCCCCCCCATTATAATCACAAGTGGATTTATTCAAATGAGGCATTAAGTCATATTAAACGTGTTTGTCTGTTCAAGAGGCTGAAGGTACAAGGCTGGAGGTCCTGTTGGTTTCCTGGGGCCGTCACAACGAAGGACGCTAAACCGCACAGCTTAAGCAACAGAAATGTGTTCTCTCCCAGTTCTGGAGAGTCATGTCTGAGCTCGAGCTGTAGGTAGGCCCCGCTCCCACCCCCGGAGGCTATGGAGGAGGGTCTCTCCTGCCTCTCCCAGATTCTGGGGGCTCCAGGTGTCCCCAGGCTTGTGGCCGCGTCCCTCCAGCCTCTGCCTCTGTCCTCACGTGGCCTGTCCCCGTGGCTGTCTCCTCTTCTTTCAAAGATACCGGTCATATTGGAGTTAGAGGCCACCCTACTCCAGTGGGATCTCATCTTAAGTAATTACATTTGCAAAGAGCCTCTTATTTCCAAATTAGCTCACACTGTGGACTTCTGGGTGGACATGGATTTGCGGGGTTGCATTATTCAGTCCAGTACAACAGGGCAGCTGTTGCAGGTGTCCTCGAGTTTCTGGAGCCTCTACACGATGTGAAGGCTGAGGGGCTTGGGGGGTGGCCTCCCACTGCCCAACCTCCCACTCAGGGATCTGCCCTCACCCTCCCAGGCCCCGGCAGCATCCCCAGGGACCCGGGGTGAGTCGCCCGCCCTCCAGCAGCAGACCCACTGGCTGCCTGGGCTTCCTGCCTTGCCGTATCAGCTTTAAAAACCCACTCCCAGGGGACTTCCCTGGCAATCCAGTGGTTACAACTATGCGCTTCCACTGCAGGGGGTGCGGGTTCGATTCCTCGCTGGGGAGCTAAGATCCCGCATGCTGTGGGCCAAAAAAAAGAAAGAAAGAAAAAGAAAAAGATCACTCTCAGCATGTGGGGCCTCGTGTCTTTTTTGTTTTGTTTTGCCTGCTGATCCCTGATCCGACCTGGAGGCCACACCCCAGCATCCCCCCCGCCCGGGACCCAGGCATGAGCACGCAGACCCGCCCAGAGGATCCGGTCAACCCGGAACCCCCAGGGTCAATAATAAGGTCATTGTCATCACTTCAGGCACTAAATGCTGGGGTGACTTGTTAGGCAGGTAACTGCCTTGGGTTTGTTCCACTTCGTTTTGGGGCCTTTTTTCTTACTGGCCTATTCTTTTTTTAACGTAAAACATTTACAAGGTTCAAAAGTCGAACACATGCAGGGCCTGTCCTCGTGGGGTCATAGCTGTTGTGCTCCATGTGTGGCTGGGAGCCCCCCAGAGCAGCCGGCACCGGCCAGCAGGCTGGCTCCCCACCTGCTCTGGGGGTGATGCTCCTATGAGCGGGCCGCGGGGGTGAAGGGCGAGCGTGGCCACCACTGGACAGTGCCAACCCCGACCCCAGCCCCCTGCCTCGCCATCGCTGAGAGCGAGACCTGGATGGCGTCTCCCAGCCCCGAGGGCTCCATCGCTGGTTCTCGCGGATCTGACCTGGCCCCGCGCTTCTGCAGGTGGAGCCGGTCCCGGCTCACTGCCACCCTGCTCCATCCAGGCCTGGAGCTCAGGTGGGGATTCTCAGCCCCAGGAGTAAGAATGCGAGAGCAGGGTGGTGAGGACACGCTCTCCTGGCTGGGACCTGGGGACATCGCTGCCCTGTGCTGCTGAGATCCCCCCTCCTCCCATCTCATCGCCAGCCGTGCTGAGCCGGCCCGCCCGCCCGCGGAATCGCTGCGGAGACAGGGCGCCGAGCTGACCCAGCAGGACCCGGGCACCCGGCCGAGCAGCCTTTGTGTGCGGCGCCAGCGGGCTCTGCCAGTTTGAGCCTGTCTTTTTCCTACTCAAATGCCTCCGAATGTGCCTACACACCAGAGATTAGCCGACAGCCATCGGCACGGGGGCAGGGTCGGGGGGGTGGGGGGGACAGTCCTCGGCTGAAGCCGCTCAGTGGCCTGAGCTCCCGTGTCGTGACCTGCTGACCAAGCAGCCCGGCCGGGCCCCCTCGAGCGCTGATCGTGCAGGGTGACAGCAGACAGAGCCCGGCCTCGCGTTTGGAAGATTTTATTACTGACGTTTCAGGGCTGAAGGTGGCCCAGCCCTCTCCGGACAGAATCCTTAACTTAGACCCCGAGGAGCGCTGTACGCGCGCCCGGAGCAGGCAGGCGGCAGAGTCCCCGGGGCCGTGTGGAGCCTCACGGGACGCTTCCGTTCTGAACCAGCTGCAGATACTCCCTGTGCAGCTTTTCCTGGGCCTCGAGGAGCTTCTTCAGCTTCTTGGCCTGCCCTCTGCTCAGCTCTCTGCCTTCCGTGTCGTGTGTAGGCAGACCCTGAAAGGCAAGTGCACGGGTGGCCACCGCCCACTGCCCAGGCCGGTCCGCCTGCCCGGCATCCAGTGCTCTGGACCCAGCGCACTGCTCCGAGGTGCCCGCGCTAGCCTCTGGGAAGCGACCATCCTGGGGTGCCCCCCTGCCTGAGGGGTGAGGGGCACCGCTCCCCACCAGGGTCGACATGGCTCTGATACGAACAAATACGTACAAGACCAGTGAGGGAGGCCTGAGGGTCTCGAGGCCAAGCGGCCATGAGTAGCCACGCTGAAGAGCCCCTGGAGCAACGGGCACATCTGTGCCGTGGCCCCTCTGGACTGTCTGTGGGGGTGAGTCCCTGCAAATCCATCAACTGGCCCAGGCCATGGCGCCCGGCACCAGAGCCGCTGGGCCGCGGTGGGGGAGGGGCGGGCCCGGGTACTGGGCTGCACGTGCTGGACCTGAAACAGCCCCACATAAGCCCGCCTTCCTGCAAAACAGCACCCTGGACAGAGAACCTTCTCAGCCAAGTTTGAAAACCCCTGTCATCCCAATTTAAGGGTCTAACAACGTTCTGAAAAGAAAGAAAGGATTTCTTACGTTTTCATCGAACTTGGAATACTTGTCGCTTTCTGACAAGAACATCTCGCTGGGCGGAACCTTCATCTTGGCCAGCCTTGCCGCCTGGAACACAGACATGGGGTCGCTGCTCTGAGCCCGTGTGGGGACCCACGCCCATAACCCTGTGTCGGCTCCCATCCCAGCCCCCAGGTTCAGGGAGCGACAGCTGGGCAGAGGGAAGTGAAAGGAGGGAGCCAGGTGTTTTCTGCAGGAACAGGGGGACGGCCGTGCACGCAGCACAGCAGGATCAAGGCCACAGAAGCCGTCCTGGAGCTCGCGGCCACGTCTGTCCCTGCCCAGGGCTCCCGGCCTCCCTGGGGCACTGTGCTGGGGACGGAGGCAGAGGGGGTGCCCGGCTGGGCCCCAAGGAGGCACAGGGGGCAGGGCATGGGGTCAAAGTGCGTTTCCGCCAGGAGCCCGCCCCCAAGCAGACGTTACTTCCTGCTCTTGTCTCTTCCTGGCGGCCTCCTCTTTCTTCCTTCTCTTTTCTTCTTCAGCCTGGGGGACAGCAAACGCCCCGTGAGCTGGAGCTGCCCAGGCCCCTCTTGGGTGGGAGAGGGGCAGGACCAGCCCCCTGCCATCCCCCCGCCCACCCCTGTGAGCTGGGCTCTGACCCAGCCCTGCTCTCGACGCGGGGCGGTGACTGGACACCACGCGTGAGGTCACCTGCAGCACACCAACATGAAGAAAGGACCAGAGCTGCCCGGCAGCGGGGGGCTGCGGTCGGGTGCGGGACCAGGGACTGCACGGCGAGGGCCACCCCTGAGGGGCCCGGGCACCTGGGGAGGGCGGGAGGGGGGCTGGCTGGAGGAGACGGGTGGGAGCCAGAGCCCACTTCCCACCAGGCAGGCAGCGTCCGGGCAGGAGGCAGGGAGGAAGGGAGAGCCTGGGGGCTGGGCCGGGTGCCCGTGAGGAGGGGCCCGAGGCTGCCTCGGGAGGTTTGGGCTCGGTCCACCATGTGGACAGCGTGTGCCGCGGATAGGAAGGAGGAACGGGTTTGGGGAATGAAGGTCAAGCGTTCCCTCTTGGATGTCTTGGGTTTCGGGTGCTTCCTGGCCAAGCGGAGCCCTCAGGTAGGCGGCTGGACACAGGAGTGTGGGCCAGAGAGAACTCGGCGGTCACAGACACACAGGTGGCAGAGGGGCCCTGGGACGGGGTGAGGTCACCTGGGTCGGGGGACGCCAGAGAGGCGGGAAGTGCAGGCAGTGCAGTGGGGGAAGCAAAGGGAGGGTCCCAGAGAACAGGGCTCAAGGGCGGGGCCACCCCAGGATGCGCCTTGTCACCGGAGAACCTGAGCAGAGCAGGAGGGGCTGAGGGTGGACGGAGGAACAGGGACCCAGCACGGAGCTCGGGAGGTGGGAAGACGGGTGCCGAGGGCTTTCGCTTTTCCACTTAGAGACCAGAGGTACTTATCCCGCTGGGGGAGCAGAAGACAGCCTACAAGGCCATGGTCCCAGGCGCCTCCACACAACGGGGCCTGGGGTGGGATTCCCTCGGCTGGAAACTCGAGCTACCAGAGGGAAGGTGTACGGCAAATCCCTCCCGCAGAGGCCTTATGGCCAGTGAAGACATGGGCAGGGGTGCCCGATCTGAGTTCACTGCCCTGTCTTTACGCCCCGGGCCGCCTGGGGGGAGAGCAGGAGTGAGCCCCACATCACCTCCGGGGAAGGGCCGGGGCGGCCCACACGCTGCGGTGTCCAAGGATGGGGAGAACCCGACCCAGGGGACGTGACGCCAGCGGGGGTGACCGAATGGGATGGAAAGGGGGGGAGGGGCCAAGAAGAGCCTGGACGGGGGTCAAAGCCCAGCTCCCGGAACCTCGCACCAGCCTGACTCCGGCCAGACCTTCCCCGGTACCCGGGCTCCTTAATTCTCATGCTCGGCCCCTCCTGGCGTCCACACCAGCGTCCCCGGCACCCAGCACGGCCCCGGGCCAGCCTCGCCGCTCGTCTCCGTGACCCCCCACCCCCCCCCCCCCCCCCGTTCCCCCT
>NW_006792775.1:2402315-2421384 GCF_000442215.2 Lipotes vexillifer
TCTCCTTGTGGACACTTGTCGAGGCCCCTTTCCAGCCTCCCAGACTCCTCTCCCCCCAGGGTTTCCTTAAGGCCTCTCAGGCCCCACACCCAGCAAGCTGTGCCCAGCAGATCTGACAGGCACTGCGTCTGTTCCTGCCTCTCTCCTTCTATGGGATGTTGAGGTCCCCGAGAGCAGGGACTGTCCCACTTCACGGAACCCCTGGCTCAGCCCTGCTCACGGAGGTGTAGTAACATCTGAGGCGTGAGAAGGACAGTGCTGGGGGCGGGGGTGGGTGGAGGTGTGACTGTGACACATTCAACCCCAGGGACAGAGAAACACCACTTCAGGTGAGAGTGAGGTATGACCACACCTGTCAGCTTCGCAGTTTACCAGAGGTGACAAGTCTTCCCTTGTACCCCGGGTCCTTCATCAGAAGCTGGATCTTGTTGTTGTTGTTAGAAAATTGCCAAGTAGTTACCTATCTAGTCTTTCCTTCTGACGTTTATAAACGCTGGCGCTTTTTACTAAGAGTATAAATGCTAACTCCTAAAGGTGAAGTGTATAAACTCCAGTGATATTTACACTTTCAATAAACACCCAGCTCAGGGAGTTCCCTGGTGGCGCAGTGGTTGAGAATCTACCTGCCAGTGCAGGGGACACGGGTTCGAGCCCTGGTCTGGGAAGATCCCACATGCCGCGGAGCAACTAAGCCAGCGCGCCACAACTACTGAGCCTGCGCTCTAGAGCCCGCGAACCACAACTACTGAAGCCCGCGCGCCTAGAGCCCATGCTCCGCAACTAGAGAAAGCCCGCGCGCAGCAATGAAGGCCAAATGCAGCCAATAAAAAAAAAATAAGAAGAAGAAGAAGAACAACTTAAAACAAAAAAGCAAATAAAACACCCAGCTCAGGTCACTGCGGTTTTACTCACCCTTTTCTTCTCTTCTCTCTCTCTCAGTAAGGTATCTCTGTCCACCAACTTGACCACAGTGGGCAGTCCTGAAAGGCCAACAGCCGTGAGACGAGGCCGAGCCCAGCGCTGCCCACACCACTCCCGCCCACAGGGCCCCCGAGAGAAGCCAGGGCCTCCTTCCTGCTCGCACAGGTCAAATGTTAATTGTGCTGTGGGGAGGCCTTGCTGCTCAAGACCAAGCACCCAGGAGTCATAAAATAAGACATTCATCTGAGTGTTTAAAATCCAGTAATTTTCCGTGCAGCCCAAACTCCCACCAAGTCGAAACACAAGCTGTGAGACTTGCTGACAATCCCCATGACACAGGCGGCCTCCCAAGTGGCAGGCCATGAGAAAAGGCGGCCAGTGGCCCCGCAGAAACAGGGCCGCCGGGCAGTCAGGCTGCAAGAAGAGGAGGTGCTGGCAGTGATGCCCAAGAAGGTACAACTACAGGTCCCCCGGGACCACGCATCACGGAGGGTTCACCACATAAAAGACGAAGCGTCCTCGGACCTGTCCCGGAGTTCTTCCCCTCAAAAGCAATCTCCACCCTGTGTCCCTCCCCCGACCCGGTGTCACGCCCAGAGGACCCACCTTCATGGTCTTCAAACCGCACTCCCAGCTCAGGCAGGATGTCGTCCCGCAAGGCATCACTGAGCTGCAGGACCTCGGGGACTGTGGACAGAGGAAGCGGTTCGGTCCACCGGGCCCGGAAGTGCCCGGGCCCCACGGAAGAGTGCCCCCCTGTGCCTCTGGAGGAGCCGGGCTGCTCCACTGGCCACGGACGCAAGAGAAGCCGAGACACAGATGTCGCGGCCACTGGTGAGCCCAGAGCAGCCCCTGGACCCGTGGCCTGTGCACCGGCTCAGGGCCCTGCTCAGAGGCGGGCACTGACCGCAGAGGCGCACGGACTGGGGAAAGCCCTGCGGGCGGCAGGCCCAGGGGCACTAGGATTCTGTTGCACAGGAATGAGCTCCCCGGTCACTCGGGAAGGCGCCTGGGAGCGCCGGGCCCCCAGGGCCCTGGCAAGGCGATCCTGAGAGAGGCGGCCGCGTCCCACCGTCAAGGGCCCCGGCCCAGCAAGGGATCAGAAGGGGCCAAAGGCCTGGGGGTGGGACCCACACCCCACCTCAGCGACACTCTGCCTTGGGCACTGGCGCTGCTGGCCAGCCTCGCCCCGGCCGAGGGAAGTGGCCACCCAGAGCTGGGCTTGAACGGGCAGCGGCCCGGGGAGCCTGGCCGGCCCACTGGCTTTGAAGTGCCTCTTCCAGGAGAGACAGCACACGAAGCAGCCAGAGTGGGCAGAGCTGAGCAGACGGCTGGCATGGCCTCTGGGCCTGACGGGACGGGCCCTTCAAATCTGGACAGTGTTAATCTCTGCACTGCCTGGTTAGGGCTGGTGAAGGCCCAGGAGCTCGGGGGAGCCTGGGATAGTCCTGTAACGGCCATCACGGACGGCGCCCAGGGTGTCTGATGCCCAGCCAGACCAGGGAGAGGCCAGCCCGTTTGTACTTGGGCTTGAAGAGCCCATGTGGGCTCAACCCCTACTAAACACGTTCATGCAGACATCAGGAGGGGCTCACCCAGACATTCCAGCTCTGAGACGCTGACCTCAGGGTGAAGCAGATTCAGCTTTGGGCTAAGAACTGGGCCACTGGGAACTCCTGCTGGTGCCAGCAAAGCAGACCCCTCCCGCCCTGCCCTGTCCCTCCCCGCAGCACTGACCACGGCCCACGTGGTCACTCACTCACCTGTCCTGTCTCCACTGTGTCCCCAGAACCCAGTGTGCTCCTGCAGCACTGTGCCGGTGCCCCACAAGTCCACTCACGGGTGAATGAATGAATGGACAATGACCCACACATCTCAGGGGATGCCCGAGCCCCGGCCACACGTGCAGCCAGACGCACAGTCTCCCACTTCCCAACGCCAGTCAAGGAAAAGCCCCGTTCCAGCCCCGCAGCAGGGCTGGTGGGACGAGGCCCTTTATATTTGGTCCCTCCCCTCATTCTGCCCCTCGGGGCCCCTTGCTCAGATGGGTCCCCCCCAGAGCCCTGAGGAGACCCCAGGGCACCGGCCCAGGCAAGTGCCCAACGGACGCTTGCTCACCGTAACGGGAAGGGGAAGCAGGCTGGCCCTGCCATCATTGCCACCAACTCCCCTCCACACCCTCAGGCCCAACCCTGCCTCCCCGCCATACCCCCAGGGGAGGGACACCCCTCCCTCGGGCCCCTCAGGTGCCATCCTCTAGGTGGCCTCCACGAGGCTGAGAGAGTGACCCTCACCTCCATCTGAGACCTGCTCTGGTCCATGGAGCTCAAACTTGCCCCCAGGATTTCTCTCCAAACCTTTTTCTCACTTTAGGAGCTGGCTTTCTCCTCCTCCCTCTTCCGACACACATTTCTGAAGAGGGTCTAGTGCCCACGATAAAGAAAGAGCTCCTACAGCTCAATGAGACAAATGACCCAAATAAAAACGAGCAAAGGGGGACTTCCCTGATGGTGCAGTGGTTAGGAATCCGCCTGCCAATGCAGGGGACACGGGTTCGAGCCCTGGTCTGGGAAGATCCCACATGACGCAGAGCAACTAAGTCCGCGTGCCACAGCTACTGAAGCCCGCACACCTAGAGCCCGTGCTCCGCAGCAAGAGAAGCCACCGCAATGAGAAGCCCGCGCACCGCAACGAAGAGCAGCCCCCGCTCGCCGCAACTAGAGAAAGCCTGCGCGCAGCAACAAATACCCAAAAAATGCAGCCAAAAATAAATAAATAAAAATAAATAGATTTACTTTAAAAGTTATTAAAAAAAAAAATACAACAAAAAACGAGCAAAGGGCCTGAATAGACAACTCTCCAAAGGAGAGGTTCAGACGGCCAAGCTGCTCGTTGTCACTACTTGTCAGGGAAAATGCAAATCAAAGCCGCAATGAGATTCCCCTTCACACCCACCAGGACGGCTGTTAACAATAATAAACAGAAAATAAAAGGGGCTGACAAGGATGTGGAGAAATTGGAACCCTCGCGCACCGCTGGTGGGAACACATAGTGGTTCAGCCACCATGCAAAACACTGAGTCTTGAAAAAGTTAAACACAGAATTACCGTATGATCCCACAATTCCTCTCCTAAGTGTGTACCCAAAACAACTAAAACAGGGACCCAACCTGATGCTTCCACATGCATGTTCACAGCAGCCCTGTTCACCAAAGGTGCAAACAGTCCAAACACCCATCAACGGCTGAAAGGATAACTGGAAGCGGTATACGTATCTGGTGATTGTTCTGCCCTAAAGATAATAATGAAGCACCGCCACACGCTACAGTGTGGACGACCTCGAAAACATTCTGCTGAAAAGCCAGAGAAAAGAGGTCACACGCCGTGTGGCTCCATTTATGTGAAATGCCCAGAACAGGTCAATCCAGAGACAGAACACAGGTTGGTGGTTGCCAGGGGCTGGGGCAGGGGGCGTGACCCTGGAGGGTGGAAACATGTTGGGACCAGAAGGAGATGATGGCTGCACAACACGGGGAAGGCACTAAGCGCCACTGAATGGTTCACCTTAAAATGGCCAGGCTTATGTTACGTGAATTTCACTTCAGTGTTATTTTTGTTTAAAGGGAAAACCCCAGTTGGATATTTTCAAGGAATTCAATAAACCAACTCTTAAACATACGGAACAAAGGTCTCAGAACAGCTAATGCAACCTTAAAAGAAGAGCACAGACGGGGAGCTTGCCTCCAGGGTGGGGTGGGGGAAGAAGCCCGTACATGGAGACAGAAGATGCTGTCCCCCACCCCACCCACCTGCCATACCAGCAGGAGTGAAGCCAAGGCTTTTGGGGTCTTCCAAATGCTGTACAAATCCGGGTCTGAAGTTGCGGCTACTGAGTCTGGGGCTGGGATGGAACCTCGTGCAAGGCCCAGACAGGAGCGGAGGCTGCCCCGTGGAGAACAGGCACTGGGACAGCAGTGGGGATGGGCGGATCTGTGTGGACCGGCTCCCAGTGGTGGGTGCACAGAGATGGGGCGGCCGGTGGCTGGCGGGGCCCCTTCTGGAAGGAAGCAGCTGCACCACCACGACGGAGCCCAGCAAAGGAAAACAGGTTTCCCTGGACGTGGGCCAAGGCGGCGACCTTCCCAGGGCACCTGGCAAAGCGTGCTAGCCCCAGGGACCTCACAGCCCTGCAGATGCCAAGGGGCTCTGACTCCAGGCTCTAGAAGGGAAGGAGCGTGTCTCTGTGTGGCCATCTGCTGGACGCCCCTGCCAGCACCTCCCCGTACCCTGCAACTGCGGTCCGCACCCTTCCCCGTGTGTACTGTCCACAGAGCCACAAGGCTCAGGGCGGGGCAGCCTGCATCCATCTGGGCTGGTTACTGTGGGGCAGGGCTGTGACACGGGAGAGGAAAACAGATGGGCAGTGAGCAGGGAGACCTTGTCGGGCGCAGGCTTGGAGATGCTACAAAAGGAGACGGGATCCATCCACAGATGAACGGATGAGCAAAATATGGTCCATCCACACAGTGGAATGTTACTCAGCCTTAAAAAGCAAGGGAGAGGCTTCCCTGGAAGGGCACAGTGGTTAAGAATCCGCCTGCCAATGCAGGGGACACAGGTTCGAGCCCTGGTCCGGGAAGATCCTACATGCCGCAGAGCAACTAAGCCCGCGTGCCACAACTACTGAGCCTGCACTCTAGAGCCCGTGAGCCACAACTACCGAGCCCGCGTGCAACAACTACCGAAGCCCGCGTGCCTAGAGCCCGTGCTCCGCAACAAGAGAAGCCACCGCAATGAGAAGCCCACGCACCGCAACGAAGAGTAGCCCCCGCTCGCCTCAACTAGAGAAAAGCCCACGTGCAGCAACCAAGATCCAGTGCAGCCAAAAATAAATAAATAAATTTAAAAAAAAAAAAAAAAAAAAAGGAAGGGAATCCTGACCCAAGCTACAACGTGGATGAACCTTGAGGACATTACGCTCAGTGAAATAAGCGAGACGTAAAAGGACAAATGCTGCCTGATTCCACTAACATCAGGTCCCTGGAGGAGTCACGTCCACAGAGACAGAAAGTAGACGGTGGGGATGAGGGGTTGGGGGAGGGGAGGGGAGTGAGTGTTTAACGGGGACAGTTTTTTGGGAAGATGGAAGGTTCTAGAGATGGATGGGGGTGATGGTTCAAAACAATGTGAATTACTTAAGGCCACTGAACTTTACACTTAGAAATGGCTGAGGTGGTAACTCCTACATTGTGTATATTTAACCACAATAAAAAAACGACGACAGCTAATGGCTACCATCTCTCCAGTGGCAGAGAGGCTCCTGATGCCCTGCCGGGCTCCCGTTCTGACCGTGTGCCCGGCCCGGCCCTTCTAACGTCTTCCCAATTTCCCAAGCCTCTCCTGGTCACACACCCACGCTCCACATCCTTGCTGGCCAGGCCTGACCTCTCGGGCCAAATGGACTGTGGGCATTGCAGGAGGGACTGCTTCTTGCTTCTCTGTCGGTAGAGCCCCCCTGCTCTGCTGGCCCTGGGACAGGCCCCGGCCAGCTCCCGCCCCGCCCCGGGGCCTGCCCGCTCCCCCCTGAGGCACAGCTTCCCTGGAGGCTCCCTGACCGCCTATCTGGCCTCTGCCGGCTCCACCCTTGGGGCGCCCCGCCCGGATGAGCTCCAGGTGTGACTTCTCATCACACAGGGGACTGGGAGGCGGGGGCACAGCACACCAGGCGATGACGGTGGGGGTCTGCCCCGACCCCCGTGTGACCCCAGGCAAGGCCTCTACCTTCCAGGGGCTTCGCTGCCCACCTCTGTCGAATCACGAAGATTAAAGAAGCAACGTGAGGACAGCAGCTGGACCAGGCCCGGAACCTTGCAAGGTCAGTTTTAGCCGTGGTGGTCATTTGTGAGTCCAGACCACCACAGTAAGAAGCAGACTGCCGGCCTGAGGCCACTCACCGCCTGCTTAACAACGGCTCAAAACTGGCCCCAAAGACAACACGTTTGATCCCAGCTCATCCCAAGTCCCCAGGGCCGCTGGCGAGGCCCCGAGCAGAACCTAGAACTGTCCCCAGCGGAGGCTGTGCAGTCACCACGGAGCCTCTGCGGGGCAGGGACAAGGACACCTCCAGTCCTCACCCTGTGGACGCCCCAGAGAGCAGAACCGAGTCCCCACAAACAAAAGAGGTGAGGAAACGCTGGCCCCTCACAGTGTCCCCAGGCTCCGCCCGGCTGCCCTGACCGTAGGGGCACTTGGCGTCTAGACGTCTGTGTGGCTACCAGGACTTGACTGTGGCAGGGGGTGTCCCTGGATCTAGTGATCAGAGGCCAGGGATGCTGCTCATCACCTACAACACCCAGGACAACTTGCAGCAGAGGACCGGCCAGGCGTGCCCAGGCCACGGAGCGTGTGATGGCCTCACCTCTGTGCTCACGGGCGACCCTTCGCACTCCTTCCCGGAACTCCGACAACACCTGCAGGTACGGCATGACTGTGGGCTCGAGCTGCGGAGAGAACATCTTGGGTCACCGAGAGACCAGCCACCCTCGTGTTTATGACGGACAGAGCCCAGTACACACGCCGCAGGGCAGGGCTGCCAAGGGACGTGTGGCTGGCGGACGCCCCCTTGTGACCCGCGTCCAGGGTGCGTGTGTCCATCCCCGACGGTCGGCTCACGGACACGGGGGCGCCCCGCGTGGCGGCGCGGACAGCACAGTAAGTGGGTCCCCTTCCCCCGAGCGAACTGAGTCCTGTGGGCGGCCACGCCCAGTGGCTCACAGGAGCCCCTTTGGCTCAGGCAGACACACGGCTGTTAAAAGCCTGTCCCTAAGGTGACACTGGGCGTTCCCAGGAGGGATGGTTTTCTGAGGCTCAGGCCTTTCCTCCTGGGCTGGGGCCTCCCTTCCACTGGGGCCGGCACCACAGAGCCCAGCCGTGCTTGGGTCCGACCTGAGGCCACACACACGCCTGTATACCATCAACTGTCTGCTGTCCACACGCACTCTCACGTCTGCGCAACACTGAACCACCCGCGGTGACTCAGAGGCGGCCATGGGACGCAAAGCCCACTGGAAAAGGAAAACCCAAGAGGGCGAATCCAAATCAGAGAAATAACAATTTTATGGAAAACCTTTTTTGTTACATCTACCACATTTTTCCACTAGACTTTGGAGCAAGGTCTCTGTGCCTCTTAATTAAGTCATTCGGCAGCTCAGTGACCAAAATCTCAACAATTAAATGCAAAGGCTGGTGAGGCCGCCAAGCCCTCAGCACGGCCTAAGCCACTTCAGGCCCAATCTTGCACGAGGGCTGAGGACACGCCTACCCGCCCGCTCACGGCGCAGGGGAGCCTTGCTGCGGGGAGCTGGCCAGCGTGCCTGAGGTCGCCCTGGAGGAGGGTCTCAGGCCGGCACCCCCAGCGGCCCAGCTGACTACACTACCCGAGCACACGCTGTAGACCGCTCAGTACTAGGTGGTTCAAGACCCGCTCCTAAAACAATGCAAGTCTGGAAGTAAATCCGTGAACTCTGAAAGGCGTGACTTTGGGCCCGTCCTTCGGCCCAGCCGGCACCCACCACGCTTCTCGGGGCCGCTTATTCCAGGCGGCTGTCTTCAAAGGGCGGGTGGAGGAGGCTCGGGGGCCATAAACACCAGGCATCCGATGTTGGACGCATTTTTTTATTTTTTATTTTTGTGGTACGCGGGCCTCTCACCGCTGCAGCCTCTTCTGCCGCGGAGGCTCAGCGGCCATGGCTCACGGGCCCAGCTGCTCCACGACACGTGGGATCCTCCCGGACCGGGGTACGAACCCGTGTCCCCTGCATCGGCAGGCAGACTCTCAACCACTGCGCCACGAGGGAAGCCCTGGACGCATTTTTTTAAAGCTCAAAGGCAGACTTCCTTTAACCAAGGTGTTTCTAGTGCGTGTGTGTTTCTCCTTAAAGAAAATACACGTCTAGTATTGCTTACACGAGAAAACAAAGCAACCGCGTGGGTTTCCTTCCTAAAAAGCACCAAGTACTGCAGCAACAGCCACTTCCAAGGCTGACAAGGGGCCCGGGGACAGGGCCTGGAGTTCTGTTTTCTGGGGTGGAAGTCGGCTCCTGGGGAAACACCCCTAAACTCCGTCCGCAGGAGAGGGTGCCTCACGCCGTCCCTCGCTGGGTAACAGGACTTTTAAAAGGTTTTGCCTTTTTACTTTGGACGTGACCCGTTACGTGTAAGCATTTACATGTGCCTTCTAACCAAATACTTAAAGAATGTTCCTGACCAGGGGAGGAGGGCGAGCGCGTCTCAGATGAACCTGAGTGGTGCCTGTCCTACGTGATGTTCCTCCCGCAGCAAAAACCGTGTGTCTGCCTGGATGCCAAGTACGAAGGAGACACTGACAACCACCGGCGCATTTTCTCACTTGCACAGACCCACTGGACAGATGGTTCCACGTGTTGTCTGCCTACAGGTACACGCGTGCCGGGAAACGCGGGTGCGGGACTCCTGACACCCTGCGGCCGTCGTGATGCCCATGGCCGTGGAGGTGCCCCGCGGCCATGGCTCAGATGCCTGGGGGCTGAGGACCGTCCCGTGCAACCTGGTCTCCTGGGACAGAGCTCACAAAGACAACACAGCTGGCGGTGAGGACGGGGGCGGACTGTGCCCAACTCCCCAGCCAGGCCGAGACTCGGCCACGTGGGGCTCAGGCTGGAGGGCCCAGGGCAGGCTGGGACCTAGTGCTGGTCTCAGACGCCCCAGGAGGGAACACCAAACTGGCGGGGTGGCCAGCAGGGAGCTTCTCTGGGCCCAGGTGTGCTTTACTCACATTGAGGCTGGTTCCAGGTCCTCCGACGGGGAAACCCAGGGAGCTTTCCTCTTCTATGGCCCCGAAGATCTAGGGAAGAAACAAGCATGCAGGACAAGAGGTCCTGAGAGATGGCAGGCAGGGACCGGTCCTTGAAACATGCCGCTGCGCCCGGGAGGGGCGGGCGCAAGTGCCGATGGCCTTGCTGGGTGCGGAGAGATGGAAACCTAGGCCTGGGTGCCCCCGCACCTGCCCCAGGACGAGGTCTGGCTCCCGCTGCCCCTCCGGCCCCTTCCCAGCCTGAGCCGCTGGACCACGGAGCCCCCTGCAGAGGACCCGGGACTTGTCAGCACGAGGCGGGCGTGGTGAACATGTTAGGGCCACCTGTGGGAGAAAGCCCTTGTGCTTTTCAAACCTCCAGACAGGAGGGGAAAAGCAGAGGCAAAGAGGCGAAATTGCTCAGAGCGAGGGCAGGGGCGGGGGGCTTGCTGTCTCGGGCACAGGCACGGCAGGACCTGAGAACAGCGCGGCGTGGCTCCCGTGACCCGCGGGCCCACTGGCACCGTCGCAGGGGGCTCACCTTCAGCATGTGCGTGAGGTACCGGGCGATGCTCTCCAGCAGGGTGCGGCTGGGCCTCCTCCTCGCGGCCTTCCGCGCGGCCATGTAGTGGTTGCACTGGCCGACCAGAGCCCGCATCTCCTCCAGGGCGGTGCGCGTGTCGACGTTATCACAGAGCGCCTCATGAACCGCAGCCTTCTTGTCATAAAAGCTGAACGGGAAGCGGAAGAGGAAGGCGGGGGGCGTCAGACGGACGACCTTCCCGGGTCGGCCCGTTCTGAGCGTGGCTCTGCACGAGCGGGAGGGACGGCGCCACCGGCCTCCCCGCTGGCGGGCGTGCTGTGGGGACCGCCCATGGGCCCCAGAGAGAAGGCGCCGCCTCACCTCTTGTTCAGCTCTGTTTCCTTGTCTTCCCACTTCTCAAACTGACCGGCTACCTCGACGGGGGCTCGGAGGAGGTCTTTCACGTTTAAGAAAAACTCCTAAAATATGAAAATTCCTCTTAAGAGCATTCAGACCTTTCCATCCCAGAGAAACCTGGGAAAGAGCCGTTCTACTGACGTGCCTCCACTGCAGGTGCGATCTGAACGTCACACAGGTGTAGGAAGGGAAGGGAAAGGTTTTCCTGTGAGACAAGTGGGTCCAGTTTCAGCCTTGGGGGCCCCTGAGGTGCAGCCAGCGGGTGGGGCTGAATGAAAGGCGCCACACGTGACATGAGGTGTCTTGGGAAGGTGGCGCGGAGCTGGCCTCCCCCCGGAGCTTAGTGGCCTTGGCCGCGTCCCGTCCCCTCTGGGGCACGCGGGGAGCAGGCACCACCTCCCCCTGTGCTGGCCCAGAGCTGCCCCGGGGAGGCGGGACCCACGTTCAGGAGCTTCTCGTACTGCAGCGCCGACTCCATGGTGTTGGCCGAGTAGTCCAGCGCGTCCTTCCACGAGTGCATGAGGAAGGCCAGGCGCAGCTGCCGGGCTGGGGAGAGAGGTGCGGGGCTCCTTACCTCCCGAGCAGCTCCGGCCCCGCGCCTCCGCCAACAGAAGCGCCCGGTACCTGAGTGCCTCTTCAGTGCGTCTTTAACGGTGATGAAGTTCTTGAGTGACTTGGACATCTTGCAGCCGGCGATGGTCAGGTGGCCCGTGTGCAGGAAGTATCTGACCCAGCAGTCGTTCGCAAAGTAGGCCTGAGTGGACAGGGCGGGCGCGGGGGTCACGGGCGCTGCCGCGGGCCAGACAGAGGGTGCCGGCCGCTTTCTGGGCGCCTGACGTGCAGAAGGAGTGCCGCCCGGCGCGGATTCGGGCCTGCGCTGCCAAGGGCAAGGCTGCTCACACGCGAGCCGGACTGAGTACTGCGGTTCAGAGCCCCTGACGTGGAGGCCAGGCTCTTCTGGGGAGCACCTCACCAGCCCCCACGCGTGCCCAGGACGGCAACCTTGGCCCCTACCTCCGACTGCGCCAGCTCATTGTCGTGGTGGGGGAAGCGGAGGTCGAAGCCCCCTCCGTGAAGGTCCATTGAGGCTCCGAGGAGGGTGCCTGCCATGGCCGAGCACTCGATGTGCCACCCTGGACGCCCCTAGGGACCCAAATGTGGTGAGCGTCCTGACCGCCCGCCATGATGGGCCAGGACTCGCTCCCCTGTCCACGACCCTCAGAACCCCTGAGCTCTATGGGAACGAGGGTCAAGTCCCGCACACGAAAAGACGAATGGGGCCCCAGGCTGTAAAGGTCACAACAAGCTTTGCGAAGGCCGAGGAATCCCCCGCTCCCAACACCCCTTCCCGCAGCTCTGGGCCACCAGGACTGTTGTCACAGGGGATGTCGGAGGGCGGATCCGTCCCCTAGTACCCCGGGTCAGAGACTGTCGGGACAGGGGCCTCCGAGGCTGTCCAGTGCCACCACCCCAGCCCTGCAGCGGAAGACGCAAGTCCCAGGAAGGGAGGGAGGTGACGGCCCCAGGCCCGGGCGCCCCATCCCGGGTGCTCACCTTTCCCCAGGGGCACGGCCAGGATGGCTCCCCAGGCTTGGAGGCCTTCCAGAGGGCGAAGTCGCTGGGGGACCGCTTCTCACTCAGGCGCTCGGCCGAGATGCTCAGGTCGCCTGTGGACACAGGGGAGGCAGGTACTCGGTGGATGGAATTGTCTCGGTCCAGGGACGATTCAGGTACTTGTTTGTTAACTTGGTCAGGCACTCCTTCAAGTTGACTGTGACCAGATTTTGGAGTTGCCCAGGGTCTAGTTACGAAGCCCTAACCACGAGCTCAGAAGCCACGAGCTCAGAAGCCACGGCCTCACGAGCCGGCGTCCAAGGGCGACGACCCCCAGACCTGGACCTGCACCCCCCGCCTCCACTGCCGCCCCACCTCGGCCCCTCGTCTAGGACAACGACAGTGCCTGGCCCGGAGTGTGAGGTGCTCCTCTCATGGGCCTGCCTCGGGGACCCAGGCTCATGCAGGCGGGATCTTGTACTAACACCCGGCGGGCCTCTTGGCTGTGGTTCTGGGGGGCATAAGGACGACCAGGCTGCTGTGTGGCCTCCCCAGCCTGGAGGTGGCAAATCAGGACACTCGCTAGTCCTCCCGTGTCCATACTGGGCAGCTGCGGGAAGGAGGCTATGGACCAGTCGGAACCCAAGAGCGAACGGGAGCACTGCTCCCTGGGCCAAGTTCAGTTTCTTCGGAAGATGCCCCCGCTCCCTCCCTACACCCCCGTGAATGCAGAAAAAGCCAGCCAGAAAGGGAATCCACGGCCCCACGAGAGACCTCCCCAGACCACGTGCTGGGGCCATGGACACATCAGCCTCCTGAAAACGAACACCCACCGGTCAGCCCAGCCTGCAGGTGGAGCATCCCCAAGGGGGGAGGCAGGGGGGGCTGCTTGCTGGGTGATGGGGCCTCTGCCCGGCACTCAGGCCCTAGAGGGCCTCACCAGGGCACCTGCTGGAAAACTCCAGAACAGGAATGACTCTCATTCTCCTGTCCAGGCTGCAAACACAGGATGACTGGAAAAAGGCCACTTTGGGAGGGACACGGTGCAGACGGAGGCACCACTGAACGCAAAGACTGTGACGGTGAAACAGGCACTAAACGCAGAATACTTGGAAAACACGAAAGAACCAGGAAAAGGTGCCACAGTTGGAAACGTAGGGATAACTACTATTAACATGTTGGTGTCTTGATTTGTGGGTTTGTGGGTTTTTTAATCCATGTTAGAAGAACATAGACACATCCAACAAACAGGACAAGCGCCACCCTGGTCTTGTATCTATTTTCTCACCGTGCGCATTTTAACCATGGCGTCGGCGACGGCAGTTATTCAAAAACGTAATCTGACCTGGCGCCGGGACCTTCTCTTTTACCCACCCTTTACTGGACAGATAACGTACCTTGAGGTTTTAAACTTTTCTTTATAATGAACATAGTTACTCACGAATGTATCTAACTTTAAAAATTAACTTTGAAAAATTCGGTAACAGAGGATCTGCTCTCTCACACACCCTTCCCCCACTCTGCATTTGACTCAAATGTCACTACCTGGTAACACTTGCTATTTGCTCCTGGTTTTTTAGGGAAAAGAGATAAACCACACGATCCCTCTGCTTCCCCTCTTGGTGTCATTTCTGGCCCCCCGACATGGCTCTCCCAGTGTGAGCCCCATGATCTGAATGGTCTGCCTCCGATGCCTGGCCCTGCTCAGCGGCCGTGAGTCTGAAACGCCGTTGGGTCGGATGGTCATGCTGTTAAACTAACTCAGTCTGTCTTTCCTCCATGTTTCTGTGTCGTCCTGTTTTAGGTTCTGATATCTCTTTAGAACAGAGCACTTGAGGTAAAGATACTTGATCAAAACGTATGAACATCGTACAGTCGTACATTGACGGCACTGTAACCTGTACAGTGAAGCTGCCTTTGTGTCCTGACAAAGACTCCTGAGTCTGTCTAAGGCATGAAGTCTGCGGAGACTCTGTCAGCAACCCAGGACTTCAGCTCAGTCCTGGACAGTGTCTCCCCCAACCGCAGCCCAGAAATTCACAAGTCTGCCTGGCCGCTGACCGTGCAAGGGCACAGACAGGAGTTTACCACCCGCCAGACCCTCTAATTGTTTAATATCTTCCACAACGTCTAATATATCACGTCTTTACAGCTACCTGTCCATTTATTGTCACATTTTGAAAATCTGGACATAAGGCTGGTATATACTTATGCTCTAAGTATACCTAATGGTGAAATTTAAATAAGGACAGGGACCTCGCCGGTGGTGCAGTGGTTAAGAATCTGCCTGCCAATGCAGGGGACACGGGTTTAAGCCCTGGTCCGGGAAGATCCCACATGTCACAGAGCAACTAAGCCCGTGCGCCACCACAACTACTGAGCCCGCACGCCACAACCACTGAAGCCCACGTGCCTAGAGCCCGTGCTCCGCAACAAGAGAAGCCACCACACCGCAACAAAAAATAGTCCCTGCTCGCTGCAACTAGAGAAAGCCTACGCACAGCAACAAAGACCCAACACAGTCAAAGGAAAAAAAAAAGAACATCCTTTACCTTAAAAAATAAATAAATGTAAGGACGATAAAAGTGAAAACTGTACCCGTGGTTAAAAAAAGATGAACATATTTATGGCCAAAGTGCCTCCCAGAAATGCTGGTGGATAAACAGCGTGTGTCCGGCACTGTGAGAGCAGCCCCTGCACTGCTCCCCCCGATTCACTGAGGGGGCGAAAGTAAACACTTATGAAAGACAAGTAGAATCCTGCCTGGTCCAGAAAAGGCACTGTGTCTCTGTTTAAAATGTTTGGATCAAGACGGGCCTGGGGCTGTCGTTATACACGGTCACACTCGCTGCACTGAGAACACAGCCGCTCTGAGCTGCTGCCCGAGCTTCTCACGGCAGGAGAGCTCTGTCCACAGCCACAGTCTGGACTTCCAGATAAGGACCGGGCTTCAGTTCCCGCCTTCCTTTTCCCACAGCCGCCTTACAAGTAACAGCTGCTCGCTCCTGCCCTGGGATGGGGGACTGCCCTTCCCCGCCCAGTGCCCACCTCCGGCCCTACTCGTGGGATCGGTAAGTAAACAATCTTGTGTCTACCCCCTTACTGGGGGTACTGCACGCCTTCGACCAAAGCATCCTGGGGTTTTCCCTCCACAGGCTCCCCGCTGCCCCGCGTGGGTGCATGTGCCCTCGTTCAGCACCGTCTGATTCCTCTCCACACACCCGCCTGGGTGTCCAGCACAGCCCACCCGACCCTTTGGTGCTCTGGGTGCCGAGAGATCAGCAAAGTCCAACCCCATGGCCGAGGCCCCGAGGTCTGTACGCTTCTCAGGATGGCACTGCAGCCACTCACTCTTCTGTTTCTTAAGTAATAATACATTTCAGGGGCTTAGTGTACAGAGCTCCTAAAATCCCTTTAGATGAAAAACCATGGTCCCCGTGAACCTAGGTGACCCCGTTCGTGCACGGTGAGGCCGCGGCTCCACCTGGCTCTGACTTTGAGCCGGTCCGTTTACCTTCCCCCTCCTGCAGGGCTTTCTGATCCCCGACGGCCTCGGGCACCAGCTTCCCGTAGCAGTGTCCCTCACTGTTGGCAAACTTCACCGTGTCAAAGTAGACGGACCCATTTGAAACGTAGCTGGAAAACAAAGCCATTGGGGGAGGTATGACGAGGTGCTTGCGGGCCGGCCTGGACAGCCGCAGGCCATTGGGGCATCTGCTCCAGCCGTGAGCCTCCCTTGGTTCGGCCACGCTGCAGGGCAGCCAGGAGGCTGTTCAAACAGAGCTGCTGTGTGGGCTGAGAGGGGCCGGGACAGGGACTCCACACCCCCTGACAGCGTGTCCCTCCGCCCTGCCACTCACCTGGGTGTCACCACCCCGAGTGCCGCCCTTGCCTCTGTCTACACGCCACCACCTGCCCAGCCCGCCAGGCTCTGCCTCCTGGGAGCGTGGGGATTACTCCAGGCCGGGATGCCCTGTCTCCTCTCGCCGTGGCCCTGCCCATGTCACTCAGCTTGGCAGTCTGGAGTCGCCCCGCGGTGACCGTGTGGGGGGTGGTGGTGGTGCAAGGAGCTGCTGTCCCTTTGCGAGAACCCACAGCCCGGTCCCTGTGCCAGGCGCTTCCTGCTGCTCCAAGGCCCCCGCCCGCCTCACCTCGCGCGAGGGGGGTGGCAGCTCTCCTGGGCAGGGGCCTGGCATCAGCACACAGACGCCTGGCCCCCGTCCACACGTCCACTTGCTGCCTGTTTCTGAAAACACCGACTCAGAGACGTGAAAAGTGTTCCACGCAGGCAGATGGTGAGGACGGTAACCTGGGGCCAAATCCTGGCCCAGCAAGGATAAAGCCCACCCGCCTTGGGACCCGACACGAGGAAGATTCTGAGTGCCCACACCATGTGGCCTGCGTCTCCAAGGACCTGGAGGTGCCCAAGGGCAACAGCGTGCTGCTTTGGGGACCTGGTGACGTGTGGCCTTAACTGGGAGCTTCCCAGTGGACCAGGGGCCAGGTGGTACCTACAGCAACTCTCACTGTGGTCCCCAGGGCAGGCCATGGGCCTGGGCAGAGGTGCTGGCCAGCCCCTTGGGCGGGGGTGGCCCCAGGTCCTGGACTAGGCCCCAAGCTGTATGACCAAATCTGCCGGGGGCTTCGGGGACAGGCTGGGTGTAGCCAGCACCACCCTCTTGCTTCCCCTTCCTGCCTAGAACAAAGACATGGCCTCCGTACAGATAAATAGTTGTTTGAACGGCCGCCACTACCAAGGAAAACCCAGAGGGTTCTCTTACAAAGCACCTGGGAAGCTGAAAACCAAGTGGCACAGAGGAAAGGGGCTGCCGATAAGGCGAAGTTACGGCTCAACCGTGTCCTCCAAATCCATGTGCTGGAGTCCCGACCCCCAGCACCTCGGAGTCTGACTGTATTTGGAAAGAGGGTCTTTACAGAGGGAATCAAGTTAAAATGAGGCCATTAGGGTGGGGTCCTAATCCAGTACGACCAGTGTCCTTATAAGAAGAGATCGGGACACAAAGGGAGGGACGAGCGGCACGTGTGCACGCACACAGGGACCCCTGGAGCTGCGCACTGACTCTTCTGTGGTTTGAGCTGCCTGCCGTGTGGTGCTTTGTAACGGGAGCCCCAGGGCACCACCACCCTGAGCAGCAAAACCGTGCACTTCCCTGCTCCTGGTCTGGAGCCAGAGGAGAGCCAGAGGAGAGCTCTCCCTGGAAAATCTGCCTGGAATGCTGCGCACCCTTGAGCAGGGCCTCAAGCTCACCCATAACCGTTGTCCACAATCTTCCGGACGAAGTCCACGATCTCCGGCACGTACTCACTAACGCGGGTTAGGACATCAGGAGGGAGGACCTAGGGACGACGACAAAGTCCTGGTTCAAGAGAAGCTGCAGCACTGCTGGAGCCCAGAAGCCCCCCTCTCCCCGCCGCCATGTTCATCTTTAACTGAATTTACTTGCAAAGTGAAATGGTCTGGATCCCACAAGGCCTTCTGGTCATGGGGGATCCTCAGCCCAAGACAGCAAGGTCAAGACAGTCGGCGACACTTACGTTCAGGGCTTCCATGTCTTTGTGGAACTCCGCTTCCCAGAACTTGGGCAGTTTGGAGAAAATAGAATTGTCGCTCACTTCACTGCCATGCATGGAATCCAGCCAGTCGGAAAGCAGATCCTTTGCTTCTTCCAACAACACCTGAAGAAAAAGAAATAGAATATCCGTACACACGTGCAAGTTTCACGGGCTCACAGCTGATGCAGTCAATCTGCGTCAATCAAGGCCTCGGATGCACAGACGCGGACCCAGACCCAGGAGACCACAATGCTCCCACGGATGGCCTGGTGGTTAAGAGGCCGGAGTGTTCAGAGCTCTGACCATGTCGCTGGAGCATCAGGGTGGGCTTGGGGAGGCCCAGCAGTGCAGTGGGGCTGCCTGGGGCAGGGTGGGAGAGCATGTGGTGTGGTCACCCACAGCCTGGACACCTGAGTGCTCGAGGGGAGGGTCACAACGGGAGGCGGAGCCACCGTCCCGGTGGGAAGTCTCCAAGGCCATGCCGCCCTGCCGGCCACATGCCATTGACCAAAGGCCCCGTGTTACGACCACAATGGTGCAGCATGGGTACGAGTCATGTCCTGTCGCTGCAGCACTCACGCCACACACAGGAACGTCCATCTGAGACGTGATGTGACAGCATCAGGGCTGCAGCCGGAAGTCCCAAAGGCCAGGGGGACGTGGAGCTCTGCCCTGGAGGAATCTAGTGCTTTTGCTCATTAACCGGAGCCGACAGACGTGGGGACAGGCAGGCGGTCTGCGGTCCACTGGCAGGGGTGGAGGCAAAGACCAAACGGTGGAGGGAGAGGGCGCAGGGAACCTGGGCGTGGAAGCGGTGGCAAGGGCACCCCCTGCGGCAGCTCCCAGACAGAACAGAGCCGCTCATGTGCTGCTGCGCTGGGGGGCAGCAGGGGAAACCTCCCAGGACCAGGCTGGTGCCCAGGGGCAGGGCCTGCCCCATGCGGAGGGGCAGAAAGCCCACCCCCGCCCTCGGGATCGACACAGATCATGACCAAGCAGAAGAATGAGATTCCAATCAAACAAACTTCTAGATAATTCTTGGGTTTCGAAACAAGAAATCAAAATGGAAATAAAAAGCCGTTCAGAAGCAAATGACGTCAAAGTACATGGAAGCAGCAAAAATGCTACTTAGAGGAAGATTTATGGCCTCAGATGCTGAAACTGGAAAACGAGCTGAGCGCCTAAGCTGCCACTCTGTCCCGACAATGAGTGAACGGCTGTGCGACCACTCCTCTTAGATCCGTAAGGGAA
>NW_006792775.1:2421602-2445734 GCF_000442215.2 Lipotes vexillifer
GCAAACTGCCCCCCGAGAACTGGAGAGAGACGGGCAGGTACAGAGAACCGCCACTTACCGGGGCAGAAAGTGCCTGGGACCCAGTGACGGGCAGGGAGGCCGGAACTGAAACTGACCACCCGCTGGAGGCTCGGTGTGGACGAGTCCGAGATCAAAACTCCAGGGCGACCCAGCCCCACAAATTTGTGAGATTTACCTCTAGGAGCCCTGACGGTTACTCACAGTAAATATTGGAGAAAAATCCCCTCATGCTTCCGGCAGGGGGAGAGGAAAAGGAACTGCTCTGAAATATGACAAAGCATTCTGTTCTTAACAAGGCTGCCCTCAGGAGGAACCGGCTAACCAGAACCTAAGCTGCTGGGGTTCTAGCAGAGCCTAACTGACCTGGGAGAGGAAAACGTCCACCTCCAGGCCCCTCCACACATCCTGCCCCATCTAAGGGGGAGGGGAGGAGAAACCCAGAAACACCTGTGATGTTCACAGGCCACGGGCACAGGCCACTGAAGGACTGAGACCCATCACAGGACCACAGAGGGCGTCCTCCCCACACCTCGCCACACGACTACTGACAGCAGCTCCTTCTACCCAGTACATCATGTACTAACTATCATGAAAACAAATCACAAGCCGTACCGAGAGCCGAAACGCCACTTTTCTGAAGACAGAGAGAGCAACAGGACCAGACGTGGCAGGGATCCTGGGATTATCAGACCAGGGATTTAAAACAACCGTGACCGATACGCTAAGGGCCCTAGTGGACAAAGCAGGCAGCGCGCAAAGCCAGGTGGCGAATGTAAGCAGAGAGACGGAAATCCCAAGACAGGACCAAACAGAGATGCTAGAGGTGAAAGCGCCTAAATGAAAATGAAGAACGTCTCTGATGGGCCTGACTGGACATGACTGAGGAAGGAGTCTCTGAGCCTGAGGAGATCTCAGTAGCAGCCTCCAAAACTGAAAACCAAAAAGCCTTTGTTCTCAGAGGCTGACAAAAAAAAAAAACAGAACAGAGATCCCACTTGTCGCGACTAAGACTCGGCACAGCCAAAATAAATACATAAATAAATAAGTAAATAAATACTAAGGGCTTCCCTGGTGGCGCCGTGGTTGAGAGTCCGCCTGCCGATGCAGGGGACACGGGTTCGTGTCCCGGTCCGGGAAGATCCCACATGCCGCGGAGCGGCTGGGCCCATGAGCCATGGCTGCTGAGCATGCGCGTCCGGAGCCTGTGCTCCGCAGCGGGAGAGGCCACAGCGGTGAGAGGCCCGTGTGCCGCAAAAAAAAAAAAATTCTCATGAATACAGATGCAAAATCCTTAACAAAATTTACCACATTGAATCCACAAAAGTATAAAAAGAATTATATACCACAAGCAAGTGAAATTTATCACAAGTACGTAAGGCTGGTTCTACTTTATAAAATCAATTAATGTATATCATCACATCAACAGACTAAAAAAGAAAAACCACAAGGTCATACCAATAGATGCAGAAAAAGCATCTGACAAAATGCAACACCCATTCATGATAAAAACTCTCAGTAAATGAATAGAGGGGAACTTCGTCAACTCAATAAACAAACCAACAAAAAACAGCTACAAAAAGCCTAGAGCTAACATCAGACTTAATGCTGAGAACTCGGAAGCTTTTCCACTAAGATGAGGTATAATGCGAGATGGCCCCTCCAACATCATACTGGAAGTCCTTGCTAATGCAATAAGGCAAGAAAAGGGCAAAAAAAGAGGATTATACAGGATTATAAGCCCATCGTAAGTTGAAAATATCATTAAGCTGAAAGTGCATTTAATACACCTAATCTACCCAACATCATAGCTTAGCCTAGCCTACCTTAAATGTGCTCAGAATACATTAGGCTACAGTTGGGAAAAATCATCTAACACCAATCCTATTTTATAATTAAGTGTTGAAATATCTCATGTAATGTACTGAATACCGTTCTGAAAGTGAAAAACAAAATGGTTGTCTGGGCACAGTGTAACTGTAAGTGTGTCAGTTGTTTACCCTGGAGATCTGAGGCTCACTGCTGGTGCCCCGCATCCCGAGAGAGTACTGGACTGCATACCGCTAGCCCAGGAGAAGATCAAAATTCAAAGTATGGTTTCTACTGAATGTTTATTGCTTTTGCACCATCGTAAAGCCAAAGAATCCTAAGTCAAACTGTCAGAGGTCGGGGACCGTCTGTATATTGACTGGGAAAGAAGACAAAACTATAGGCCAGGAAATAAGAAGTGGAATTTGAAATTAAAACCACAATACCATTTACATCAGCATCCGAAATGTAACACTCACATATATGCCCTTCAAAATATGTACAAGATCTACATGAGGAAAACTACAAAACTCTGATGAAAGAAATGGAGAGACATTTCATGTTTGGGGATAGGAAGGTTTAATACTGTCAAGGTGTCAGTTCCTCCCAGCTTGATTTGTAGATTAGATTCAATCCTAATGAAAATCCTATCGAGTTATTTTATGGATATTGACAAACTGATTCTAAAGTGTACATGGAGGGACTTCCCTGGTGGTCCAGTGGCTGAGATTCCACGCTCCCAATGCAGGGGGCCCGGGTTTGATTCCTGGCTGGGGAACTAGATCCCACATGCATGCCGCAACTAAAAGATCATACACGCCGCGTCCAAGACCCGGCGCAGCCAAATAAATAAATAGATAAATATTTTTTTTAAAAAAGTGTATATGGAGAGGAGGCAAAAGACCCAGAATAGCCAACACAATATTGAAGGAGAACAAAGGTGGAGGACTGACACTCCACGACTTCAAGACTTACTGTAAAGCTACCGTAATCAGGACAGTGTGGCGTTGGTGAAAGAACAGACAAACAGAGCAATGGAACAGAACAGAGCCCAGAAACAGACTCATATAAATACAGCCAACTGTTCTTTGACAAAGGAGCAAAGGAGCAAAAACAGTTTCAACAAACTGTGCTTAACAACTGGGCATCACATGCAAAAACCATGAATCTAGACCAAGACCTTACGCCCTTCAAAGATGACCTTGGCTTTGGCAATGACTTCTTCCACACGATACCAAATGCATGATCCATGAAAGAAAAGAACTGATAAGCTGGACTTTATCACCATTAAAAACTTCTGCTCTGGGAAAGACACTGTCAAGAGAATGAAAAGACAAGCCACACACCGGAAGAAAATATTTGCAAAAGACACATCTGATAAAGGACTGTTATCCAAAATATACAAAGAACTCTCAAAACTCAACAATAAGAAAACAACCTGATGAAAAAAAGGTCCAAAGACATTAACAGACACCTCACCAAAGAAGACATAAAGATGGCAAATAAATATCAAGAGATGCTCCACATCGTGTGTCATCAAGGAAATGCAAATTAAAACAACGAGATACTCCGTACATTATTTCAATGGCCAAAATCTGCAACGCTGACAACACCAAAGGCTGGGGAGGATCTGGAGCAACGGGAACTCTCATCCACCACTGGTGGGAGTGGAAAATGGTGCAGCCACTTTGGGGGACAGTTTGGCGGTTTCTTCAACAATTAGGGGCTTCCCTGGTGGCGCAGTGGTTGAGGGTCCACCTGCCAATGCAGGGGACGCGGGTTCGGGCCCCGGTCCAGGAGGATCCCACGTGCCGCGGAGCGGCTGGGCCCGTGAGCCATGGCCGCTGAGCCTGTGCGTCCGGAGCCTGTGCTCCGCAACGGGAGAGGCCACAGCAGTGAGAGGCCCGCGTACTGCCAAAAAAAAAAAAAAATTAAACCTACTCTCAACACAAGATACAGCAGTTATGCTCCTTGGTAATTACCCAAAAGAGGTGAAAACTTATGTCCACACAAAAACCTGCACATGGATGTTTACAGAAGCTTTATGCCTAATTGCTAAAACTTGGAAGCAGCCAAGATGCCCTTCAGTGGGTGAGTGCGTAAATACGCTGTGGTCCGTCCAGACAATGAACTAACCTTCAGTGCTACAGAGAAGTGAGCTATCAGGCCGTGAAAAGACACGGAGGAACCTTAAATTCACATTACTAAGTGAAAGAAGCCAATCTGAGCTGGGCACATACTGCATGATTCCAACTCTGTGAAATTCAGAAAAGGCAAAACTACAAAGACAGTAAAAGGATCAGTGGTTACCAGGTGCTGGGGTCAAGAAGGGTGAACCGGCGACGCACAGAGGATGTTTAGGGCAAGGAAGCTACTGTGTGGAAGAGACTCTAAGGGCAGATAACGCATCACTATACATTTGTCCAAACCCACAGAATGCACAACACCAAGACAGAACCCTAATGTAAACTGTCGTGTGGGTGATGACAGCGTGTCAGTGTAGGCTCACCAGCTGTAACAAACATACTGCTCTGGGGGGATGCTGACAGTGGGTGTGGCTCTGTGTGTATGGGGGTGGGGTGGGGGGTACACAGGAAACCTCTGTTTTGCTGTGAACCTGAAACTGCTCTAAAATAATAAACTCTTAAAAAAATTTTTTTTGAAATAGAATAGAGAGGATCAACACATTCAAAGGTGGAGCTCTGAAATGATCCTTCAACATATAATATTGAAGGGCTTCCCTGGTGGCGCAGCGGTTGAGAATCCGCCTGCCAATGCAGGAGACACGGGTTCAAGCCCCGGTCCGGGAAGATCCCACATGCCGCGGAGCAACTAAGCCTGTGCGCCACAACTACTGAGCCTGCGCTCTAGAGCCCGCGAGCCACAACTACTTTGCCTGTGTGCCACAACTACGAAGCCTGTGTGCCTCGAGCCCGTGCTCCGCAACAAGACAAGTCACCGCAATGAGAAGCCTGCGCACCGCGATGAAGAGCAGCCCCCTCTCGCCGCAACTAGAGAAAGCCCGCGTGCAGCAACGAAGACCCAACGCGGCCATATATAAATGAATAAGTAAATAAACAAATAAATAAAACCCTAGCAGTATCTTGTATGGGACTCGACAAGCAAGGAGCATTCAAAACACACCTGGAGGGACTTCCCTGACGGTCCAGCGGTAAAGAATCCGCCTTACAATGTAGGAGATGTGGGTTCAATCCCTGGTCAGGGAAGTAAGATCCCACATGCCACAGGGCAACTAAGCCCGTGAGCCATAACTACTGAGCCCACACACCCTGGAGCCAGCGCGCCACAACTAGAGAGAGAAAACCAGCATGCCACAGCTAGAGAAGCCCACGTGCGGCAACCAAAGATCCCACGTGCTGCAACTAAGACCCCACGCAGCCGAAAATAAATTAAATAAATAAATAAATCTTAAAAAAAAAAAGAAAAGAAAACCATACCTGGTGAACAAAAACAAGGTGAGGCTTCCTACCTCTCCAGGCATCGGTGACAGACGCGGTGAGACTCACACAGGGTGGATAACCTGACCTATGGAATAGAACTGAGACACGACACACGACAGAAAGGGGCGGAGGAAAGGGGGGCCTCCCATATCTGTGCAGGGGAGAGGGGATTGGATCTCTACTCACACGACTTACAAAAACTAATTCTGGGGGATCAGAGACTTAAATGTGAACTGTACAACTTTAAAATCCTTAGAAGAAAATACTGGGGAATATATTCATGTTTCAGGGCAAGAAAGATTTCTTAAGACACAACAATGCCAAGTATAAAAGGGAAAACTGATAAAGTTGAATACATTAAAACTAAGACCCTCTGTTATTAAAAGGAAGTGAAAAGAAGAGCCAAAAATTAGGAGAAGGTGCTTGCAACACATTTAAATGAGAAAGGATTAGTGTCTGGGGAAAACCTAAGGACGCTTACAAACCAGTAAGAAGACAAACAGCCCAGTGGAAAACAGGACAGAAGATGCATGTGCAGAATTACAGCCAGCAAGTGAACATGTGAAAAGATACTCAGTCTCAGGAGAGGTTGGAGAAATGCGAATTCAAACCACCGTAATTACCACTTTACAGTATAGGTTCCATTGATAAAAAGGAACGAACCCAGCAACACAAAGTGCTGGTGTATAGGCAAATTAATAGGACACTGGAAGCATGTTAGTAGGAGGATACATTTACATGTAAGACATCTGGTCCATAAGACGTTTGGTCCACACCAAAAAGCCTTTGAAGTGTGGTCCTATCTAAAACTATTGGCATGGACCAGATAGGACCATGGACGTTTTGGATGGGACCAAATTTCAAGGACCTCTTGGCATGGACCAAATGTCCTGCAAAGTCAGGAAAACAGAAAAGCACAGGGGTTGACAAGGATGTGAAGACACTGGAACCCCTGTGCTCTACGGAAAACAGCACGGCAGTGCCTCAGAATATTAAAAGTTGAATTGGTGTACAACCTGCTTTTGGGGGTATACCCACAGAAGAATTAAAAGCGGGGACTCGAACAGATACTTGCACACCCATGTTTATAGCAGCATGATTCACAACAGACAACGCAAAGGTTCATCAAAGGATGACAGGACACACAAAACGTGGTCCACCCACATCACGGAACAGTGCTCAGTCTTAAGAAGAGAGGACATTCTGACACAGGCTACAACGCGGCTGAACCTGGAGGACAGTTTGCCGAGTGAAATAAGCCAGTCACAAAAGGACAAACACTGTGTGATCGCACTTGTATGAGGTCCCTGGAGGAGCCAGATTCATGGGGGCGGAAAGCAGACGGTGGGGCCCGGGCTGGGGGAGGGGAGGGGAGTGAGTGTTCCATGGGGACAGAGCGTCCGGTTCGGAAGACGAAAAAACTTCTGGAGGTGGACGGTGGTGATGTTTACGCAACAATGTGAACACATGTACTTAAAAATGGTTAAAGTGGTAAACTGTATGTTATGCATATTTTACCACAATTTTAATAAAAAGGACCTTACTGGAATCGTTGGGAAGAGAATTCCCAGCATCACTGCTGGTAACACGGAAATGTAACCAGCTTCCCAGGAGAAGAAATAAACGGCTGGGCCCGAGGGGTCCACTGCAGGGAGGGCGGGACCTCGTGTGGCCCATCTCAGAAGCACGCCCACGGGAAAGCCCTCGTCCCCAAGACCCCGTGCGCCTGACTCCTCACGAAGCTCAGGACAAGCACACCAAGCATCCTGCCCCGCGAGGCCCCAGAAGAGGGGGGCCCTGCAGGCAGGCACCCCCTTACACGTCCGCGCCCTCGGCCGCAGCCGCCGGGGCTGCGTCCTTCCCGCGGTTCTGCAAGTGGCCAGCAGGGGGCGCCAGCGCAGAGGAGAAGGGCTGTCAGGACCGGAGGAAGGCCGGGCACCCGGAGCCCGCCCTCAGGGGCAGAAGGCCGCCGCCGGGAAGGCTCAAGGCCAGCGGGTCCCCGCGGCCCTGGAGCTCAGGCCCACCGGCATCTCTCGCTCCGCCTGCCCCAGGTGCTGCCAGTGCCAACGCTGGACAGAGTCCCCGGCGAGTGTGGGAAACACCTTGAGAAGCCCGCTCCGCCCCGAGAGCACCTGCTGTTTCCCTGAAGGCAGTGGGGCAAAGGCGAGGGGCCGGCGGGACCCACCTCAGCCTCACCTGCACGCGGCCGTCCAGCTCCTCCCCCGTCAGGCCGCGCCGCGCCGGCTCCTCCAGCGGCTCCGCCGCCAGCCTCACCGCGCGCTCCAGGCGCTCCAGCATCTGCCTCTTGTCGGGATCCGAGGTCTCGTGTAACTTTGCTGAAAACGGCTGCGAGCATGAGGAGAGACCACAGCTGTTACGCCCGCTCAGCAGAACCCCGTGTCCAGAGGTGACTCCACACACGAAGCCAGTTCTGCCCACTGCCCGTGGAGACCCAGAGGTCTGTGTCCGTGGAGTGTCACCCCAGAGGGACCCTGGCCTGCGGCCCAGGCTGTCCTGCGCTGCCTGTCTCTCTGAGTGAGCTGGGCGTGGCAGCGTCCTAAGGCCGTGCCCTGGGCACGCGGGTGTGTCACCTGCCACCACGAAGGCTCCACAGCCCAGCGGACCCCCCCTCGTCCGCCTAGAGGATTGCTAAGCCCTAATTTTATTCCTACTTTTTTCTTCCAGAGATAAAACATGAAAAGCACAACAGCAATCGTTACTGCAATTACTAAAGATAACAATTATGGAAAAGAAGAAAATGCCTTTTCCTGACCTCACTGTATGACGCCATCATTTGTAATACTGTTTATTCAAAACAAAAATATTAAATTGGAAAGGACGAATTTCTTCAAATAATTCCAGAAATTTCCAGCACCACCCATTTGAGAAGTTTAGCACAGCTTCTGCGTCTTGGTCACACGCGTGTCACTTGCTCGTGAGCTCCACGTGGAAGATTCACAAGTCGGCGCAGATCGCCGTGACCGGTTGGTTCTGAGGTTCTCCCGTAAAACGGCAGCAACGGTCACCCAGCCCCCTGCCCCACCCGTGTGCGTCCGTCCTGGCGGCTTTCCCCATGGGCCAGGGGAGCACCACGACCGAGACGTCATGACCCTACACGTTGTGAAGCGCGCCGAGGACAGCCCCTTCGCTTGGGACAGGGATGTGGGGACGTAGGGACCCAGGAGCGGCAGGGGGCCCACCTGCAGGGCGGTGCGCACGTCCTCCAGGAGCTGCACTGCCTGGGGCTGCTTCTCCCGGTACTGCTCAAACAAGTAGTTCTGCCGGGCCCTCTTGATGATCTGGGAGCAGAGGAGGGAAATGGGGGTCAGCTCAGCACCTGCCGGGTCCCTGTGCAGAGCGCTGGGTGGTGCCTGAGCTCACACCCACACACACCACCCCGCCACCGACGCCGGAACTGTCCGAACATGTTGAGCCAGGCCCGGCCTCCGCACAGCGCCGGACACTATAGCACGTGCCTTCCCTGGAGCACCAGCTGTTATTAACATTTCCCCAGGTTTCCCAACAGCATCCAAACAGCTGAATACAGGACAACATCATCTGCATAAACCCTGATACAAGTCCCAGAGGGGATTCAAACAGCATGTGTTGGGCTGAGGGCACTCAAGCCGACGTTACTTTATTAACTTACCCAAAGTCATTTCTTCCCTTGTACCATCCACTGTATTTAAAATTTAACGTTGAAAACTCCCTTTACCTTATCATCAATGTCTGTGATGTTCATGCAATAAAAGACGTCAAATTTGAAGTAATCTCTCAGCACTCTTCTCAAGATATCGAAGGAGATGTAGGACCTAGAGCAATAAAAAGACAAACCTTTCCACACAGCACATCATGCACATCACCTTGGCTCTGCAGTTAAAACACGTACAAGGAAAATGATCCCCCGCATTTCCCCCCAAAGCCGCTACTCTCATGCCCACCCCACTCGTGACTGCGGGGCGGGGGACACTGCACACTGGCCACGGGTCTGGGTGTCGGGGATCCCAGCACCGGGCACCCCCCACCCCCCACCTCCAGAGCCTCGGATGAGGAGGAACTGCCAGGCACACGGAGGAAAGTATCTGGTCAGAGTCCAGGAGAGTAATAACACCGGGGCTGTGGGCTTTTCTTTTGGGTTCTCTGGTCTCTAGTTTTTCTACAGTGAATATGTAGTACTGACAGAATGAAAATTTTTCTTCTTAAAAATAAGAGGAGGGCTTCCCTGGTGGCGCAGTGGTTGAGAGTCCGCCTGCCGATGCAGGGGACGTGGGTTCGTGCCCCGGTCTGGGAAGACCCCACATGCCGCGGAGCGGCTGGGCCTGTGAGCCATGGCCGCTGAGCCTGCGCGTCCGGAGCCTGTGCTCCGCAACGGGAGAGTTCATGGCAGTGAGAGGCCCGTGTACAGCAAAAAATAAAAATAAATAAATAAATAAATAAATAAAAAGAAGAGGAAAGGCTGGGCGTTGAGCTTGCTCTCAGAGCCTGGGTCCCTGCAGCGGCGCCTGGTGCAGCCCTACCTGGCGTGCCCCACTGGGTCCCTGCAGCGGCGCCCGGTGCAGCCCTACCTGGCGTGCCCCATGTGGGCGGCGTCGTAGACGGTGGGCCCACAGCAGTACCACGTCACCCTCCGCCCATCTTGAGGTACAAACACGTCCTTGGTTGGAAATGAAGGAATGACTGTCACAAAGGATGCAGGAGGCACCGTGCAGGACCACAGCCGCCAGAGACAAATGGTTCATACACATTCCATGAGGACTGCTTAGTTTTACGGGAAAGTCACAGTCAACTGGGATGGGGGCAGGCCTCTTCCTCCCTGGGATCCCACTCGTGGACGCAAGCTGGGGGGTCAAGGAGACGGACGCTCCTGCTTTTGCTGCTCTAACAAGAGCAGCTTCCATTCATCAAGCACCTGCTGCGAGCCAGGCCCTGTGCTGAGCGCAGGGACTGCCCTGCCTTTGCCCCCAGGAACAACGTGAGCGGGGATGTTTCCTTTCACAGATGCCCGGGGGTCCGCAATCCCAGAGGAGCCAGCCTAGAGAGCGAGGCCTCCGGCTGACGGCCCGATGGTCTCAGACCAGTTCAGGGGCCGCTGTCACCAATTAAGTCCATGAAGGGGACCCCGTCTCCCATCTGCTCAGGGTGCTTGCTGACGGCAATCCAATGAGCCCTCGGCCGGAGTCCTTTTCAAAATCTCTGGAGCCACTGGCCTGCTGAGTGGCCCCGGCCGATACTGCCCTCGTCCCCACACCTGCTGGGCCCCTGACAGCAACAGGCCCTGCTTGGCTGGCACTGGGACACCAGCTGCCACCACGGGTCCCCTGCAAGAGCACGCTGGCTCCTGGCCTGGCTCGGAGCAGTCACGAGCATCTACACTCGGGCCCTGAGCACAGCCAGAGCCAGAGTGCCGATAGGCAGGCCCCTTGAGGCGTGCCAGGTGTGCTTCCGAGGACAGCCCTGCCCCGGCCACACAGAGGACGCTCACCGACTAGCTAAGAGCCGCCGCCCCTGCCCCCCAGGCCCCCCTACCTTCCTCCGGGTCAGGCTGTTGTACAGGCGGAGCTGGCACGGCTCGGACCTGGCTGGAGGAGACCACGGGGGCTGTGTGCGCCGGCCTCTACCTGCCATGGAGAGAGCACAGCTGGGTCACCCGTGGGACAAGGGGAAAGTGGACCCTGAGAGCATCACCCGCGTCCAGCGCTCGTGCCCCCTCTCTGCCTGCTCACGTCTGAGTGGCGGCGCATCCCATAGTCCCAACCCCACGGGGCGGGAGAAGGCCCATTACACCCAGCCTCCCCTCCGCCGGCTCCGAGCACAAGGCGCCTGACCCAGACGGAGGGCGCACGGGAGGCGCGGGCCCTGCACATGGGCCGGCCGCACGCCTGGACCGCAACGCAGCTGGCCACCCCCCCAGGAGGACGGGCTCCGTGGAGGCTTCACAGGACGTGGGCCACCTCCAGGCGCAGAAGCCAGGTCAGGACGGAAACAGCTGCGGGCCAGTGGCCGGCTCCCCACGCAGTTCCTGCCCCCCGCCCGGGCGACATGTAGGCTACCGGACACGGTGCTGATGCCGGCACTCACGGCTCCACATGGGCCCCGGAGGCCTTTGGGAGCAGCTCCGGGTCCTCCCCACGCTGAGGTCAGGGGCTCACGGGGCAGAGCCTCGTCCCCCGGCAGCCCCACCTCCTCCTCCTCCAGCCCCGCCCCCTGCCCCTGCTGCTCATGCGCACACGCCTCCCGCTGGGCGAAGGGCAGGCCTTACACAGCCTGCGCCCCAAGAGCCTGGCGGGGTGCAGCTCCAGTCCCTGGGCTGGGAAGAGCCACCAAGCTGAGTCTTCACATGCCCTGGGCATCTGGTGACCTTCCAGCTACCCACAAGGTGCTGCTCCTGTACCCAGAACCCAGCTGTGCTCCACAGCCCTCTCTCGGAGCCAGCGCGGGCTGCACACCGCCTGCACACCTGGGGGCACAGGTGCCCACTCTCGGCACCACCCCTAACCCCGACCCCTGCCTCTGTGTCTGCAAAGCGATTCTCCCTCCTCCCGGCACAGAATCCATGTCCAGTGTGGCCACCAGGCGACCACCCGCTGCTCCCTACTGCAGGTCACAGAGCACTCAGCCCTGGGCCTGGCCACGTGCCACCCAGAGGATGCACGCAACTGACCGGTGAAGGGGGTGGGAGGTGGCTGTGTGTGTGTGTGTACATGTGTGCAGGCGGGCAGAGAGCGGCAGACGGGGAGGGGGACAGACGGCGCTATCCAGCAGCTCCTGACCCCAGGGAGTGCCAGCAAACTCTCAGGTGGCCAAGCCCAAGTCCCCCTGACACTTCGAATGCCTCCTGAGGTCAGGCATGGTCTAAGGGTTCACTGTAAATGCAGCAAACGATCTGATGACTCTCCACCTGCCCCTTTATGACTCCATCAACCCCTCCCCTTGCTTAGATGCTGCGGCTCCCGACACAAAGACAGCTGCCACCTGGGACAACAGGGGACGCTGGCGAGAGCTGCCCACACACTGATGTGAGCCTGACGACCACCGTGCTCGCCCTGAGCCAGGGGCCGGGGTGGGGGGCTCGGGGTCCGTGGGACCGAAGGCTCATCCGAAAAGACGGCAGTGACAGGACACAGCTGAGGGTGCAGCCAGGGAGCCCGGCCAGCGGGACACTGTCCAGGACACCGGGTCACACCTGAGCTTCCTTGCTCCCCAAAGCGTGGCTGCAGCCACACAGCCAGTGACAGTTCAAGGAAACCGGCACACACAACCCCCATCTGCCAAAGGGAAAAATCGGGAGGTGTTACCTCAGTTTAACAAGAAGTAAGCTTCACCAGAGTCCCTCCGCGATTCCCTGCCCCGACAACCAACAACCTGCACTGACGGTACCCTCCTCTACCCCGACACAGACCTCCTGAGGCGTCTGCCCTTCCTCTGGTTTGTCTGAAACACTGCGAATGCCTTTGCTCGCTAGCACCCCCAGTCCTGCCCCGGCTCTGCCCCAGGCACGTGGCTGCTGTGGGGAAACAAACCCCTGACCTTTGACAACATAACCTGCACGTGCAGCTCAGGGACGCCCTGAGAACGAGGCTCTAGGCAGGGAGGGTGCCGAGGGGATATGGAGGGAGATGCACCAGCCAGGTCCCCGGTCCCCTGGGCGCTGCGCACACCTCAGCCTCGGAGGAGGGGCAGCAGAGAGGTTCACACCCCTGAAGACCCCACCCAGCCGCAGACAGACCCACGCCCTGGGGGATTTAACACGCCTTCTTCAGTGAAGGGCAGGCCCTGAAGATCCTTCCCAGGAGGGTGGGTAGGGGGTGAGGGCGCCCGTGGGAGGAGGAGCCATCTGGACTGAGCCCCGCTCTGGGCGAGGGGCGCTCCAGACACAGAGCACAGCAGGGCCGAAACCCTGAGCACAGTGGACCCTCCCTGCTGGGGCCGCAGAGAAGAGGCGACAAGATGGGGAGGGGGTGAGAGAAGGAACAGAGAGGTGGGGAAGGGGCTTAGGCAGAGCCCTGGTCCACCTCCTGTGTCTGAGTGGCTCCCCGGGGCTGCTGAGGCCCATGGCCACGGCAAGAGGCACAGGAACCTAGGCTGGGCCAGCACAGAGGACGGTGACAAGCCAGTTGTGGGCATATCGGTGCTGAGATGTCCAGCTGGGGGTCTCGAGCAGGAGTGGGACATGGAGGGAAGGCCAGCAGGGCGCTGGGGATCGAGGGGCTGGGAGAGGGGGCACTCCCGTCCAGGACAGGCTGGAGAGATGTCTGAGACGGGCCAGCGATGCGGGGAGGCGGACGCTCGGTCACTGGCATCCAGGACGCGGCCTAGGACACCGACTCTGGGGGTTCTGGACACCAGCCCACCCGCCGTCCCCGGCCACTCGGGGTCCCTGCCGGCCCCCGGGAGGCATTGGTGATGGAGGACTTGGAAATGGAAGGAGGTGAATAGTCCTGTCGGCGCCATCCAGGTGCCTCCCTCACCACCCTGGTGAACCTGCAGGCCCCCCGACTGGCAGGGCAGAGACCCGCCTTTCCCTCACGTGTGTCTGCATCACTCTCCCCACAAGTTCCCCGGACGGAACACCAGACAGGCCGTGCCGAGGCCATGCCCCCAACCCACCCTGACTTCCACCCCTGGAGGCCGTGCCTTGGGAGGGGGGACCTGGGGGACAAGGTGACAACTGAGCCCTGGGAGAGAAGCACCTGCCACCACAGACACCCCTGGGTCACCGCCTGGAGGCATGGGGAGGAGACAGTCTACACAGCAAGGCTCCCACCTATGCCGGGGAAGGGGTGTCTGCTGCAGGATCACCAAGAAAACCAAAACACGTCCCATGCTTGGAGAAACGACATCCCACCTCTGCCCCGTTACAGAGGGGGACCCAGCAGAGACCAGGCAGAGGTGTAGGAGCTGGGAAACGGTCCAAACATCCCAGCCGAAGGGATGTGGAAAAGGCCCCCGCAGGCTGCCCAGCCCAGCAGGGACCACTCAGACGGCACTGGACCCCTGTCGCTGCTTGGGTGTGTGCTCGAAGCCCCCCTGGGGAGGCTGAACCGCTTGAGGGCACCGGCGATTATGGGAGAAGCACCTCGATTCACCGGAGGAGAGAGACCAGCCAGGAACCATGCGCCCCAGAGACTTTCCAGAAGCACCCCCGAAATGACGGGGTCCAGACACATCACACCGACAGGTGGGGGCCAGAGCTGCCAGACTGGTCTTATCTCAAAGCCCAGAAACGCCTTCTCTCTGGTTTCCAAAGAGTTCATGTCCATGAATACTTCCTTAAGATCCAATAATTCTAAATCTGGTGGACACACACCCTGCAATCTTAGGGAGAGAATGAAGGAAAAGAAGCCAATCAAATCCGAGCCAGGTCGGGAGTGAGCTGACGGCCAAGGCCGGCCCTGAGAGGGGCACAGGTCTTCCCCCTCCCAGAGGCTCTGCTACGGCAGCCGCCGGGGTCGTGATCCTTGGGGGCTGACCTCTCGGCGTTTTGTCCTCATCTCCCCTCGGGGGGCGCTGGCAGCCCCCCCAGGCTGCTTGCTCGAGTGCGGGGACAAGCGCCAGCCCCGCGGGCTCCCCCGTGGGCGCCTCACACCCTCAGGGCCCTGACCTCAGAGGGAGGTCACACTCGTGGGCTCCCCTAGCCCATGAGTGTGAACAGAACTTCGAGGGGAGGTTCTAACAGCCGGGGAGCCGCTCTGCTACTCACTTGCTTGGAGCCCACAGGGTGGGGCTGGGGCGCGGGGGCTGCCCAGGATCGCGGCCACGTGCCTGAACCACCGAGCCACGTGGAAGAGCTGCGCGTCGGCAGGAGGGCCTGAGAGCTGCCTGAACGCGTCCACGTCCGCCTGGGACAGGGAGAAGCCCTGGACATAGCTACGCGTGCTCAGGTGCTCGTTCAGGGCCCGCACCCTGGCTGCCTCGTCACTAATGCTCAGGACAGACCTGTAGTCGGGAGCTGCAAAGACAGAGGCACACGCGTCAGTGGGGCTGGAGGCCTGAGTGAGTCCAGAGAACGGGGTCCCAGGGTCACGCTTCCGGCTGGGAAATGTCCAGAACAGGCGGGTGCCCAGGGCTGGGGGACGGAGTGGGGAGTGACTGCCAGTGGGTTCCCATCTGGGGATGAAAATGTTTTAGAACTAGACAGAGGGGGTGGTCGCACAACATTGTGAATGTTCTAAATGCACTGAACTGTGCACTTTAAAATGGTTAGTTCCATCGTTGGGGATTTTCACCTCAATTAAAGAGAAACACACACGCACACACCCTTTTGTGCACTGGGTGCTGGGAGGGCTGGTGCTGACCAGCCCCTGGGTGGGCGATGGGTGGCACGTGAGAACTGAAGAGCTCTTCAAACCCGGCACCAGTGAGGGCTTCTAGCGGCCAAGGCCCAGCTCCTGGGAGGACCATGGCCCCGCCCCTGGAAATGCCTGCCAGAGGGGGCCAACCGTCCAGCCAGCACCTGGCACAGGCCTGCCCCCCTTCAGGGACCTGAGGCCACTCCTCTGCCTTGGAATTCTCAGGAAGGATGTGGGAGGACGGAAGCCCAGCCCGAGTGAGGACCAGGCAGCAGGCACAGCCGGCAGACGGCACTGACTCCACTGAGCCCCTCCTTCCCCCCGCTGCCCCTGAGACCCTCACCTCCTCCCTGCGTCCCCAATCACTGCTCCAACTACCCTGTGGATGCGTTCATCACCTGCTGGCTGCGGGGGCGCAGCAGTAGATCAGGGGGGAGGGGCGCAGACCAGCCCCTGAAGCTGCAGGAGGGAGCCTGGTCCCCTAGTCCATGAGTGTGAACAGGGCCCAGCGCCTGTTCCCTTCCACACAGACACACCCTGAGCCCCGGAGTCAGCTCCAAGTGGGACAGCATGAGCCCAGCTTCTCACTCTCCCTGGGAACGGGGCAGACACCCTGACACCGCAGCCCTTCGCAGCCAGCTGCCTGACACCACGAGGTCCCTGGGTCACCATGCTGGACCCAGAGCGGGACGGCTCCGAGCGGAGAGATGTGGGCCAACGCCGGCCAGGCCTGGCACAGAAACAGGAACCTCGCCCCGACCAAGCCCACAGGACGCCTGCAAACAGGCAGCAGAGCACACGTGCGGGGAAGCAGCTGTGCACACAAGACCCTGCTGCACCGTCTCCACGGCGGGAAACCCTTCCGTCAGGGCCCGCCCGGGGCTGCCTTCCCGGGCACGGGGCTGAGAGGAAGGGGCCAACAGAAGAAGGGCCGAAGCTGGCAGCACCTCCGGGTGCCCTGAGGTGCCCCAGGGAGGGGCTGCGACCACCCAGGGCCCAGCCTCCCGGAGGCTGGCTTCTTGGGGACCTCCTGAACCCCGACCTCTTCATCCCCAGGAAAGGCGTGGGCACCAGGGAAATGTCTTCCCTGGGCTCTCAGGCCCAGGCTTTCCAGGAAGACTGGCTTGCTTGCCTGCCCACTGCACCGCGGGGGCGCCAGCCCAGGGTGGCCCTGAGGCGCACGGCTAGGAATACCCTTCTGCCCGTTACAGAGTACCCTCAGAACACCCAGGGCCACGCCCTTGGACAGTGCAGGCCTCCACCTCTAAACGTACCCGGAACCCAGCCCTCTCACCCCAACTGCCATGGCAGGTCCAGCCCTTCTCTCGCCTGGACCCTGGGACGCAGGCGCCCCCGCTGGTGTCCGGGCTTCGCAGGGCGCCGTGGCCAGAGTGGCCCACGCTCCTTCTCTAGACCCCCGTCCCACCAAGAGCGGTCCTCGCGCCGGCCAGGAGGGCCGCCACACCCTTCTGACCTCAGCTCCCGCCCCCGCCCCTCATGCCCCCTGCCCTGCCTGCCTGGAAGCCTCCCCGAGACACAGCCAGCCTCCTTCCCTTTCTCGGGGCTCCACGGGTGTCCCCTTTTCCGTTGGGTCCTCCCGGGCACTGTTCCAAGTGACCCCCCCCGCGCCCCCCGGGGCCCCGACCCCTTCCTGCTTTATTTCTCCATAGCGCTTATTTCTAACACACACACTTCCCTGCTTTCTTTCCTTTATTGCCTGCCCCACCCCCCCGGGATTTTATCCGATTCATTCACTCAGCATATGCTCAACCTCTAGAACCAAGCCCGGAACGTTCTGAAGACACTCAGTGAATTTGCTGAACGAATGGATGGGCGGCAAATGTACCTCGAAGTGCAGGCCTGCCCGCGGGAGGCCGGCATCACCTGTCATTCCGGGGCCTCGTAAGCCCTCTCCTGGGAAGCGCCCGATACACAGGAACCAGGGTGGGGACCCGGCTGAGTCTAAGAAGGCTTCTAACCCCCGTGGCGGGCTGAGCTGGAGCCCTGCTGCCCAAGGGCACACGCCTACAGGGGGGGCTGCTTTTGTTCCACTCGTGACCTACCAGGAGAAGCAGATACTTTCCACCCCAGTTCTTGGAAGTGTCGGAGGAAGCAAAGAGAGACACAGAGGCGGCCCCTCCCGCCCAAGGTGCCAGTGGGAACCCTGGGGAACCCACGAGCGCCCTGGAGCAGCGCCAGCCAGCTCGCCTTCCTTCCCGGGAGCAGGTGGCTGGCTCTAAGGACCCAGCCCGAGGGCTCGGATCCCCTCTGAGACAGTGAAGGAAGGCCAGGTGGGTCTGTGCCCCCCACCCCTCTCTGACAGGACAGCTCTCTCCCACCCAGGGAGAAGGAAGGAGCGCCTGCCAGGGCGGTCCTGGGCACCGGGAAACCTAACTCTACATAAATTCCTTGGCACCGAGTCTTCCTTCCAGGGAACTTTACTGCACCTGGCACGCTTCCCCGGCAGCCCTGCCAGCCTGTCAGGAGTCGGGAAGCAAGCTCCTTTCTCGTGATGGAGAAAATTCAGTTCACGAAACCTAAGTCAGAGGACCTGCCAGAGGGTGGACAGAGCCGGGGCGGTGGGGGCGGGGGGGACGCATCCCCAAGTGGGCCAGGCCATCCTTCGGCAGCTGGCCACCCGACACCGAGCCTCCAAGCTCCCTCTCCCCGTCTCCGTCTCCGAGCATCTCTCTGGTGTAGCCATCTACGCCAGGACGCAGGAGGGAGGGGAAGGGAGCAGAGGTGACAGCCCCTCTCTGAGAAGCCGTGTGGTCTCCCAGCTCCCCCTGCCCCTTTACCCCCGGGACAGCACTGGACAGACAGACTTCCCTCACTCCGGAACTACTCCAGGGAACAGAGACCCCCGGGAACTTGCCTGACCTTGACGATGGCTACCCTGGAGGAGTGCGCTCACAGGGCATTTTATTTCCCTCTGTTTCCTTCGCTGCACACATTTTCTACAATAAGCATATGTTTTCTTTACAAGGAGAAAACCACGTCAAGCGTTCTACCGACAGGATGGCTTTAAAGCACTACTGAAGCAGCTGGGGGACAAGCGCTCAGCGGGCTCCTCTCAAGGGTAAATCAGGCTCACACAACACACGCCTGGTAAAGCTGTTGAGCATTAGTGAAATTACACTTGTAAACTGTTTGAAATACTGCTGGGCACACAGCCAGCGCCCAGCAGTTGCCATTGCTATTATTTTAATCGCTCCTGTATTACTACCATTGAAATTGCCCTGGAGGAGTTTACCCAGGGATCACACACGCATTTAAAAAGCCCCGTCTGGAGCTGGGAGCCCGCAGGGCAAAGGGGGACAGTCATGGGGTCACTGTGGCAGCTGCGTCTAAGCGTAACTTGAGGAAACAAATTTAAAACTTGGTCAGCTTTCAAGTGGCCCTGGGTTTGGGCCAGACTGCGGTCTGGCTATCAGCCCGTGATGCCAAGATGACAGGAGATGGTTCCTGAGCAGGGCGCCCACTGGCCACACTGGCCCTCCCCAGGGAGCCCCACGCACGCACCACGCCCACCGCCAGGTCCACTGCAGGTCCATCCAGAAACGCATCGCAGGACACACACCTTCTGACTGTGGGAAGGCCCTAAACATGGACCGTGGTCTTCACAGTTTAGAAAACGCTTACTGAACTCGCACAAACGCAAGAACCAGGTAAGGAACCGAATTCACACCAGGCCGTCACCTCCCCTGGCCCCTTCCCATCAGCATTCACACCTGCTGGACAACAGCCCCGTGGCCTGCCTTCTCCCACCCCCTTCTCTGCTCCAGCCAGGCTCCCGCTCAGTGAGGCTCCTGCGCAGTGGCAGCAGGGCCAGCTCCTGGAAGCACCCCATTCCAGGCCCACCTGAGACCTTTGGAATCGGAACCTGGGTGGGGCGGGTGCAGAGCTCAGCTGCCAAGAGCCCCCAGGCGGCGCGCTGAAGCGCAGGCCCCTTCACCGCAGGTCTGCCTTCGTCCTAAGCTCCCAGGCCCGGCGCAGAGGGGGTCTGCACCCCTCCCGCACTTGCTGAAGGCCTCTCGGGTCCACACCTTGCGAGGCCCCGGCGGCACCCGGCCCTGTGGATCAGGTCCTTTCTGCAAAGGCTCCTCCAGCTTCCCTGGCCCGCCTCTGCAGCGGCCCCTCCCCCTGGGCCCCTCTTCAGGCCCAGTTTTCTTTCCTGTGGGGCTTCCCAGCCTGCCCAGGTGGCTCTCAGAACGGGAACTGGAAAAGCCTTCTCGAACGAATGCATCCCCTCCTCACACGAATCTCATAAAGGACAGAGGTGCGTGCACCTGGTGGCAATGCCACCCACTCCCAGCACCCAGGACCTCCTCCCACAGGTCCTCTCTAGCGCCCCCCTCTGTCCTGAGCACCAGCCCCGGAGGCCCAGTGGTCACTTGTCCACAGGGTGCTCCCAAGCATCATGTCTCGCCCTCCAACTGGGTGCAAGTCCGGGAACGGTACAGCCACCTTCCCCACTGGGTCTGAAGCTGGGTGGCTGTTTCTTTCATCCCACGGCAAACCCAGCACCTGCCCCGGTCCTCCCCAGACTGTCCACTTCTCACACCCACCACCGCCACAGGCCCAGGCCACCGGTTACCACCATCTTGGGTTCTTCCTCCTCTCCCTGCCTTGGTACACGCTGGGGAGGGGGCAGACATCTTGCCAGAACGCAAAGACAAGACCCAAATTCCGCAAATGTGCGCAAGGCCCTTGCAGACCTGGTCCTGTGGCCCATGTCCAGCCCCCCTCCACCCTCTGGCCTCAGGAACTTGCTGGAAAGCAGTGCTGCTGGCCCTCAGGTCTTAGTGCACAAGGTGCTCTCTGCCAGGACTCCCGCTCCCCTTTTTTCTCCAGGGTCAGCTTCCAACCTCTCTCGGGAGGCTCCCTACCTGCCCTGCAGCCAGGCCCTCCCTCAGGAGCAGAGCACAGGGGGCTCCCCAGATCCAGGCCCTCTGCCTCGGGGCTCTGGGGCCGGGCTCAGCCAGCAGGCTAACGCCCACAGCAGCATCAGGACCTGGCCCGGCAGGGCCTCCGGTGTGATTCCCTGCACTCCACCCTGCCCACGGGGCAGCTGGCAGAGGAGGACCCGGCCAAGTTTCTGGCAGATTGTGGCGCCTTAGAGGGAAGGGGCCTGTGGGCCCTGAACCACCTCCGTAGACTCAGGCCACCCGGCAGCACACGCACTGGGAAGTGACCAAGAGTGGAATGGCCCATGCAACCTGGGGAGGCATTGGGCTTCTGGGCTCCGGCCACCCCGCCCCGCTGGACCGTGAGGCTCCTCCAGGCATGCTGCATCTCCACGCCCAGCTACTGAATAAATAAAGTGACAGATCTATTTAAGGAATTTATTTTGAACCACTCACGGGCAATTTCCCACAGAAATAGCAGATGCGAATCTTTCACGTGGGATTTTTAGGTCATGAGGAGCATCGTGACCTGATGCCCTGAGGACACACAGGTGATCAGATGGCACCACTGCCCGGGGACAGCAGTGTGGACACTGGGAACGGTTTAATCTCCCCCCGAAGGGCACTATCTCTCACAACTCTTAAAGTGTAAATACCAGGAGACTGTGGGTTCAGGGATGAGCAAATGTCTGTAGTCTGTAAATACGTACATTTCATTTTTTCAATGGGAAACACAGGAAAGTGTATCAGCTCCCTCCTCTTGTCTGCCTTGATGTACTCTGGAATTGGGGCGCTTGCTGTTCATCTGAATAGAGTCATCAAAGGCAGCAAGGCAGAGCAGTCAACATCCCTGCTGCAGTCACACAGGCCCTGCCTAGCTGTGTGACCTTGGACAAATCACTTAACTTCTCTGAACCTCAGGATTCTTGCCTGCACAGGAAGATAAGGGCAGTATCGATAAGGGTTGCTCTGAGGATTACAGGCCCCCCGCAGATGTATTTAGCGCAGACTCATGCTACGAAAAAAAGCTAGCTGTATTGTTATTACGAAGAACCTTTGAAGTAAACTGCATAAAAAATTAAACTGCAAATCTGACCTAACACACAGCTACCAAAGAGGCCCGATCTGCAGGGCAAGGCCTCTGAGACGCGCTCCATCCACCCCGGGGTCCTCAGGGATGAGACTCGTCTTTCTAAAAAAACTGGGCCCTGGAACAGGCTGCACATTCAAGCTACAAAGGAAAAGCTTTAACCCCAGTGGCAGGGAACCAAATGAACATTCTGAGCCAACTTAAGGAAGACGACCAGAAATGGGAAGAATATTCTAAACGAGGGTCTCCTTTAAAAGTCCGGAAAGATGGTCACTTACGATAAATCCAACCTTGAGAATGAAAAGCATTCAGAACCCGGAAACCAAGAATATCTAGAACTCTGGTATCAATCTCCAGAAACAGGCCAGTTCTTACCAAGGCTCTGAAAACCTCAAGTTCCGAAGCAATTAAAAAAACCAAAACCCCCAAATCGAATACGTCAGTTGTGTTCACAAATGAAAAGGGAAGGAAGAAAGAGAGAAAAGAAACAAGCTCGGCCTCTCAACCCGGACACAGCGCCCGTTTCATGCCAAGTGTTCTTCTAAAGCCTTAACCTCTACCAGCCCCTTTAATGCCCACTACATCCTCTGAGCGGAGACGTGTTACCCTGCTGCACATGAGGAAGGGGCAGAGGTGGGCCCCCAGCCCGGCTCGCTCAGAAGACTGGGGTGTCAACCACGCTGCTATTTTACAGGAGTCCGGGTGCACTTCTGAGGGCTGAGGGCCGAGGCTCCAGGTGGGTAGAGATGGTGCTGGAATCCAGGCACACCTGTCGGGTGGAATGCGGGGCGCCCGGAAGGTGGGTACCACAGCAGCCCTGTCATCAGGGGCCTCCCACGTCACTGGGTTACCCAGGTGGTCAGAGCTCCCCGCCTGGAAGCCCAGGAGCAAGAGGGATCACAGGGCTCCAGGAAGCCTGCACAGCCTAAACCCGGCAGCCCGGGCAATAAAAACTACACACTGAGAGTTCTTCCTGAAGAAAGTCTGCTCCAGACTCGGGAATCCAGGGACAACCTCCGGTCTGTCTGGCACCTACAATCTTGCCTGAGGGAGGGGAGCAAGGGCCCAGCGCTCCTTGGAGTCTGCCTGTGGGCGGCGTGTCTACCGGCTGGCGACACGAGTGACTCTGGTGGGCAGAGCCAGAGCTGCTCACGGAACCTCGGAGGCGGCAATAACGCTGTGACCACTCAGGTCCCAATGGCCACTGTCTGCAGCCGCAGATGAAAGCCTTCGTAAAACCCCAAGCCCTTTCCCGTATGTCCGCGTACCCTGTTTCCTCGGCCCCATTTTCCTAAGTGCCAACCCGGGTGCTGCCCGGGCTGGGCGGAAACGAAAACAACCCTAGGGCTGTGCCCGTTCCCCAAAGTCCAGGGGACAGGAGGGGCGAGGTCCGGCCCAGGGACCGGCGAGGGAAACGCACGGCCACGTCCTGGGGTCAAGGCGCAATGGAACCTGGAGGACCCAAGGAGGGGACCGGGGCTGGGGACGGGGTGGCCTCGGCAGTTCCGGGTCCGGAGCCGGGTCCCCGCGAGGTTGGAGGAGCTGGGCCTGCCGGGGGGGCCCGGGGGTCGCGCCCCGCCCTCTGCGCGCCCTCAGACCCGCCCCTCAGGGACCTGGCGCCCCCTCAGATCCCCGGTGGCCCCTCCGCCCCTCGGCCCGGGGTCGCCCCCGCTGGCCCGCCCGCCGCGCGCACTCACCGTGCTCCGCGGAAGAACCTGCCATCGTTGGAATGCCGCACTCACCGCCGCGCCGACAGCTTCCCAGAATCTGACGCAACCACCGCCCCGGAAGTCCCGCCGGAGCCGGCGCGCCTTCCGGGACACGCCCGGTCGCTAGGCAACCGCCGCGGGCTCGAGACGCCGCAGGCCGGGGCTTGCTGGGAGTTGTAGTTCCTACTGCGCTGCGGCCAGTGCCCTTGAGCAGGGGTCCCCAGCTCCCGGGTTGCGGACCGGTAGCGGTCCGCGGCCTGTTAGGAACCGGGCCGCACAGCAGGAGGTGAGAGGCGGGAGGGCGAAGCTTCATCTGCCGCTCCCCATCGCTCGCATTACCGCCGGAACCATCCGCCCACCCACCCACTTCCGTGGAAAAATTGTCTCCCAGGGTCCGGGGAGGGAGGGAGGACCAGTCGGAAGGAGGCTTAGAGGAGGGGATTGGGAATGGGTGGGAAGTGCATTCCATGCAGAGGGTACTGTCCTGCAAGTGACACCAACAGAGAGCAAGCCACTGAGAAATTCAGCCTGACCGCAGGGCAGGCTGGAGCAGCCCTGGCGAGAGATGGGGCTTGGGGCAAAGGCTTGGGCTGGCGCTTCTTGAAGCATCTTGTAAGCAAAGTCAAGAATGGCAGAGACCTAGCAGGCTTGACTGGATTTGTGCTGTAGACCTCTCATTCCAGCTGCTGTGTGGCGGTGGAGTGGATTAGGGAAAGCCAGGAGGAAAGCAAGACTTGACAGGAAGCCTTTTCGATAGTCTGTAGGAGAGGAGACAGTGCCCTGGACCAGCAGGGTGAGCAGGCAGATCTGGGAGAGCCATGAGGGGCAGCAGATGCTGGGACTGGGGTG
>NW_006792775.1:2445907-2453306 GCF_000442215.2 Lipotes vexillifer
GGGGGCGGGTGAGCGAGATGGAGGGCCAGGATGACACCCACGTTTCTGTCCTGAGAGAGACTGGTGGTTATGGCATTTCCTTTAATAATGAAGTTGAAGACACTTGGTGCTGGGTGGAAGAAAGCAGCTGGTTTGTGAGCATTTCCAAGGACTGATGATGTTTGGCGTGAGTGAGAAAGGGGGGCAGGGTGGAGCGCACACTCTGTATGGACAGGGTTGTCATTCCCAGAGACAGAGGCCCCGGGGGGAATAACACAAACCAGGAGAAGAGGCTTCTCTGGCGTTTAATCCCCATTCTAGAGTCCCTCAGCCCACAGATCACATCCTCAGGGCCTGTGCCTTCCTCTGGGTAAGATACCATCTCCCAAGGACATCACACTCAAGCTTCTGCACACACAGGGAATGAAAAGAAACAGTTAGGATGGAAATTTTATTAGGTAAAGAAAAAGTATAAAAGCAAGTATTGCTAAATTGTACAACTTTTTGGCAAAAGCTTTGGCCATTATCTTTGGCATTAAAACTTTAACAGTTTAAGCTACTTTTCTAAAGAATTATGCTAAATGCAAAGAAAAAAATCTCATAACATTACATACTGTGTGATTCTAGTTATTTAACATTTTGAAATGGCAAAATCATAGAAATAAAGACAAGTGAATACCAGAAGTTAATGCGGGAAGGTGGATGTGGCTACACCTGAAACAAACACAACATTGTCAATCAACTGTACTCCAATATAAAATAAAAAGTTAAAAAAAAAAAAGGGCAACATGAGCGGTCCTTGTGATGATGGAAATGTTGGGTATATTCACTGTGTCAGTGTTGTTATCTCGGCTTTAATATTGTACCATGACTGTGCAAAATGCTAGCATTTTAGGAAACTGGGTAAAGGGTGAGGAGATCTCTCCATATTATTTCTTACAGCTGCATGTAAATCTATGATTATCTCAAAAAGTTTATAATGATATCCATTCCTTAAAAAAATAGTTTCAGATACTTAAAAAAGGTCTCTGTGACTGTCACCATGCCCCACCCTGGCTAGTTCTGGTTTAGGAAGCTGGGGCCTGGTCACATTCCAATCTGATCCTCAGATACAAGAGCAGAGGGATAGTCTTATGTTTTTTTTTTTTTTTTTTTTTAATTGAACTATAGTCGATTTACAATTTTGTGTTAGTTTCAGGTGTACAGAAAAGTGATTCAATTATACATACATATATATATTCTTTTTCAGATTCTTTTCCATTATAGGTTATTACAGGATACTGAATATAGCTCCCTGTGCTGTAGAGTAGGTCCTTGTTTATCTATTTTATATATAGTGGTGTGTATCTGTTAATCCCATACTCCTAATTGATCCCTCCCCTCTTTCCCCTTTGCCAACCACAAGTTTGTCCTCTGTGTCTGTGGGTCTGTTTCCGTCTTGTAAATAAGTTCATTTCTGTTATATTTTAGATAGCACATATAAGCGATATCATATGATATTTCTCTTTCTCTGTCTTACTTCACTCATTATGACAATCTCTAAGTCCATCCACGTAGCTGCAAATGGCATTATTTCATTCTTTTTTATGGCTGAGTTAATATTCCATTGTACGTACACCACGTCTTCTTTGTTCGTTCCTCTGTCGATGGACACTTAGGTTGCTTCCATGTCTTGGCTATTGTCTATAGCGCTGCTGTGAACATTGAGGTTGCATGTATCTTTTGGAATTAGAGTTTTCTCCAGATGTATGCCCAGGAGTGGGATTGCTGGATCATATGGTAACTCTATTTTTAGTTTCTTAAGGAACCTCCATACTATTCTCCATAGTGGTTGCATCAATTTACATTCTCACCAACAGTGTAAGAGGGTTTCCTTTTATCTACACCCTCTCAAGCATTTGTTATTTGTAGACTTCTTGATGATGGCCATTCTGACCGGTGGGAGGTGATACGTCGTTGTAGTTTTGATTTGCATTTCTCTGATAATTAGTGATGTTGAGCATCTTTCCCTGTGCCTATTGGCCATCTGTATTCTTTGGAGAAATGTCTGTTTAGGTCTTCTGCCCACTTTTTGTTTTGTTTTGTTTTTTCTTCTGCCCATTTTTAAAAATTTAATTTATATTTTATATTGGAGTATAGTTGATATACAACGCTGTGTTCGCTTCAGGTATACAGCTAAGTGATGCAGTTATACATATACATATAAGCATCTTTTTCAGATTCTTTTCCCATATAGGTTATCACAGAATACTGAGCAGAGCCTTCTGCCCGTTTTTGATAGGGATAGTCTGGTCCCAGGGCCAGGTATGGACTAGCGTCTCTGACTACTCAGAGCGGCCTGCGGGTTGCCTGTTTTCGACTTCCTTGTACCTATTCGTGGAGCACCTGCTCGATGCCACGCCCTGTCCCAGGTCATGCAGACATCACAGTGACTCTGAAATCAAGGAGTTGGTGGGGGCAGAAAGACAACCACAGAACTCTCCTGGCCGCAGAGCCTAGGGAGAGGCTCCGAGGAATGTGAGCCCAGCCAGTGCAATCAGCAGTCCCCTGGGATCCCATCTCTGCCACACTGGCCACAGGCAGTGCCCCTGACAGAGAAGCACCTTTGCTTGCGGGCAGAGCTGATGTCCCCATTGGAAGTTTATACAGAATCTATTTGGATAAGGACCGCAGTTCCATCTGGGATTCATGAAGTTTCTGGTGGGATGAGAACTGGAAAAGAAGCTCAGATCCGGGCTTCCCTGGTGGCGCAGTGGTTGAGAGTCCACCTGCTGATGCAGGTTCATGCCCCGGTCCGGGAAGATCCCGCATGCCGCGGAGCGGCTGGGCCCGTGAGCCATGGCCGCTGAGCCTGCGCATCATGTGATGTATTTAAAATCAGTTTTCTGAACAGAGTGCCCAGGCTTCATAAGACTAGCACAAAAAAAAAAAAAAAAAAAAAAAAAAAGAAGCTCAGACCCTACCCATCCAGGACACTGCGTAAAGTAACAGCCCTGTGTCAAAAACGAGTTTATTGGGAGCTCTCTGCATGCCTACCTAAGATACCTTCTGCAACCAATTTGTTTATAATTTGCAAACATATATGTAGCTCCATGTTATGGAGGGCAGCCATGAGTTTAAATACAGAAATGTCCCTCCCTAGCCCATTTCTCCGCCTGAGGAGCTCTTCCAAATCTCCTGGATGTTGGGGTTCCCATATCTCGTCATTTTCTTCAAGTCCAGTAAACCCCGTAACATCTTCCAGTTACTTTCTGGAACCTCATGTCTGAATTCACAATAGATCTTATTGATGGCTGAAAAAAATAAAGGCAAAAAGGGAGAGTTTGTTTACATTCCTGGGAGGCCGGCGGAGCATCCTCTGTAACTGGGCTCCCAGGAGTGTGGAGGTGTTTCCACCTGAGCCCACGACCTGGAAAGCCCTGTGCCAGCCCAGATAATCCCACAGAAGGGATCAGGCCCAGGGGCCAGGAGGCCAAGGTCTGGCCATGACCTGCTGTGTCTCTTGACACGCCTGTTGCTCATTCATTGCTGGTGCCAATGAACCTGGGAGAAGGAACCAAGGAACCCCAGGCAAGTCAGAAGCCCTGTGGATAAAGTATCTGCTGACGTCCGCCCTGCCCTGCCCCTCTCACATGCCACGCAGCCACGGGCTGTGAGGTGCTCTGGATGGGTAGGCCTCCTGGCATCAGCGCGGGGACCAGGTTAGGCCTTGAGACCTGGGGCAAGTTTTGTAGCCTCTCTGAGCTTCGGATTGTCGTGTTTTAAATCTGTAAAATGGGGGCAGTCTCCCAGAGCTGTTAGAATAAGATTATAAAAAGCACCTGGCATACAGCACGTGCTCGATAAATCTTGACTTTTTTGCCCCTAAGCCCGTAGCATCCCAGCCGTGGGGACCCACTGATCTAGGGTTAGATAAGTATTCCCATCACCCACTCATACTTTCTCTTAAAAACAGGAATGTATAATAAAATAAAAACAACATCCAATCTTTGTTTATGAGCCCCACAAAACTTATATCTGACAAGTATCTGTTTCTCTACTGTCATTGGTGAATATGAAAAAGTGGATCTCAAGTCCACAGGAAAGTTCCCTAAGCTTCGGGTAGGCAGGTGGTCCCCCGTCTCGAAAATAAAGACATTAGGCCTTAGCATTCATGTCAAAGAAGGAAGACTTTTAAAAATATATATATTTATTTATTTGGCCACACCAGGTCTTAGTTGCGGCACACGGGATCTTTGTTGCAGCATGTGAGATCTTTAGTTGTGGCATGTGGGATCTATTTCCCCAGTAAGGGATTGAACCCAGGCCCCCTGCATTGGGAGCATGGAGTCTTAGCCACTGGACTATCAGGGAAGTCCCAACAAGGAAGATTTAGCCTAAACAAATAAACGAGAAAATTTGTTTAACAAAACTTTTGTTAACAAAAAAACCCAAAAAAATGTTAACAAATTAAAAAAGAAAATGAAGAATTTAGACTACTTACCACCACAGGAAACGTCCTTCAAAAAATACTTTTGTTCATATTCCTGCAGAGAGAAGAGAATAAAATGGTTCCAGGAGCAGAAACCTGTGTGGCCTCTTAGAGGAATTCTACTGAAATAGAACCAGAACCTGGTTTCTTGTGGGAGCAGTGGGTGGGGGCTGGTGGGCCTCTATGAACATGAGAAGACCCCTGAGTCAGCCCGTGGGGAGTCCCCCCACTCCATCCCCCCACGGGTAGCAGAGACCTCACAGCCCAGCGTGTCCTCTGGGTCACGCTCCCCCAGGACGCTGCCTGGGCGTGCGGGTGACGACACCGTGCCGTCACGGCTGCCCCTGCTTGGGCGGGCGGGGGTCCCTGCTGCTCTGCATGTATTCCTGACTCTTCCCAGACCCAGGCTCTGCTCCTTCCCCCCTGGGGGGTGCGGGTAACAGCTGAATGACGTCACCTGGCGGTGACCTGCTCTCTGGATAAGACAATGGAGAGGACACACACACAGACATGCACTGTGGACAAATATTAGTGACTTATCCACACAGCCTCCTAGTTCAGGGAAATCTGAGCGTGGACGGGACACCAGACAGATGAAAGCTGACCACCCGTCTGAAGGAGCTGCCACGAGCACGGGGTTCTCCCTGGATGAGGCCAGGCGTTCCTTGAGGTGCCTGGGCCTGAGGCCAGGAGCCTGACCATGTGGTTCAAATCTCAGCTCTGCCTCTGCCCACGGCCGGCAAGGACTCACCGCTCTGTCCCATGGCTGGTAAAAGGGTAAGAACAGCTGCCCTGTTACAGCACAGCCCCAGAGGGACACCCAGGGACCGGCACGGCACCCTGACCTTACCCTCGGCAGGGGCCCCAACTTCTGCATTTTATTCGTCTCAGGAGCCCTGGAGAATCCGACAAAAGTCACAGGCCGGCTCCCTGAAATGATGCATAAGGGCGCACGACCCATGGAACCTACAGTCTCCGGACTTCTCAAGCCCCATGGCTGTGCAAGGGTGGCCCAGGGGTCCATGGTCTCCTCCCAGTCTCCCCTTTCTTCAACCCCTGACCTTGCCCTGCCTTAGGGTTCCTCATCGCTCAGCAACCCGGGCCCTCCCCCACAGGGCCACTTAGTGGGTGTCTGATCATTTGTCAAACCCCATTCAGGTGTCACCCACTCGGGAAAGCCCCCAGCAGCCCCACAGCGGAGGATGGGAACCGTCGCTTCCTGCTGTGCACGGCTGGACACGGCCCACCGGGCACAATCCCACCCATCTCGGGATCCATCCCACACCCTGCCCCAGCAGCCCCGTATTCTCCAGATGCCAAGCCCGGCACCCAGGGGGTGCTTGGCCCAGCTCTGCTGACAGACAGCACAGGAGGCTTCAGGGTCCAGCACCAGCGGGCTGTGCCTCCTCGGCCCTGCTGTTTCCCAGCCCTGGGGCCCAGCGAGGACACACGCCGAGCCTCTGCGCCCGCCGGGGTGCCATGGTCCCCTTGTTACCGAGTCCAGGCTCGCGCTGCTCACCGCACACAGGCCAGTAAGTCAGACATGAGGTGTCGAGACAAGGAATACTTTATTCGGAAAGCCGGCAGACCGAGAAGATGGCAGACTTATGTCTCAAAATAACCACCTAATCGGAGTCTGGGTGCCATTTTCTTCTATAGAATCAGACAGGGAAGTAAAGTAAAAAGGCAGAATAGAGAGGGAGAGGCGGTGGGGAAATAAAGTAAAGAGAACCGTCTGTCTTGCACATCATCTCCTGGAATTGAGGAGGGGATGCATTAATTTCTTCTTTCTTGCAGCCATTCACAGGTGGGCGGGGTCAGATTGTCTCCCTGTGAGCTGAACAGAGGCACTTTAGTTTAATATTCAGGCAGAGGGCCAGGGTTCCCTGAGGCAGGCCATTATGGATGATTATAGTACCAAAAGCAATGAAAAGCAAAGGCTAACGTCAAAGAAACAGATCCAACATGGAGTCAGAATTGGCTCTTCCCTGTTACACCCTCAGACAGCAGGTAGGGTTGGGGAAGGTTACGGGTTGAACTGTGTCCCCGCAAAGGTTCTGAAGTCCTCCCAGTACCTGTGACTGTGACCGTATTTGGAAACAGCATTGTTGCTCACGATCAAGTTAAGATGGGGTCACTAGGGTGGCCTCTAATCCAGTATGACTGGGGTCCTTACAAAAAGGGGAAATTTGGAGAGGGGCTCACACACAGGGAGAAGGCCACGTGAAGATGAAGGTAGAGATGGGGGGATGCTCCTCCAAGCCAAGGAACCTCAGATTGCCGGAAACCACCAGAAGCTGGGAGAGGCCAGGACCAGATTCTGCCTCACAGCCCTCTGCTGGGAAGTGACCCTGCCGACACCTTGATCTCTGACTTCCAGCCTCCAGAACCATGAGACAATAAAAGTCTGATGTTTAAACACCCCCCTCCCTGCCCCTGGGCTGTGGGACTTTTGTTATATCAGCCTCAGGAAACTCAGACAAGAACTCTGCAAGAGCGCCACACACAGCCCTGCACTCAGCAAGCGCTCAGCGAGCAGGGGCTTGGTCATCATTCAGACCCTCCCAACGGTCCACTTACCTGCTCCGGGCTGTGGAGGGAAGGGGACACCTCTGCTTGGCCTGGGGGCCTGGGGGCCTGGGGAGGTTGAGTCTGTTGTTGTAGTGTCTGCTCTGGGGCTGCTGGACTTCCTTCGGCCCCCAGCTCCTGTAGCTCAAGGATTTCCCCAGCATCCTTGGAGGACCCCGGGCGGGTCCTGGCCTCAGGCGCCAGGGCTGAGTCCTCTACCTCCACCATCGGCCTGGTCTCCACACCAGGGGCTGGTTGGCCCCTCTCAGGGTCCATGGGCATCTGCATCTCCTTGGGCTGGCTGCTTCTAGGTGACTAAAGAACAAAGTCATTTCTTCTGGTGACAGGAGCCTGCAGGACAGGCCCTTCCCAAGCCACTTT
>NW_006792775.1:2454953-2478366 GCF_000442215.2 Lipotes vexillifer
GGAAAGAAATGCCAACTGTCTGATAGGTAAGCAAGGCCTGTGCAATTTTCGAGAGGAACACTGCACGGGGTCAGGTCCCTTCTCTGCCAACGACTCCTCGGGGGATCCCAAGAGAAGCCTGTGGTGGGTTGAATGGTGGGCACCCAAGGATAGACCCACATCCTAATCCATAGTACTTGTGAATGGGACCTATTTAGAAATAGGGTCTCTTCAGCCGAGGTCATACTGGATAAGAGTGGGACCGGTATCCTACGACTAGTGCCCTTAAAAGGAGAGAGATTCAGAGACACACGGGGAGAGGCTGTGTGAAGACAGCAGAAATTGGAGTGACGCGCCCATAAGCCAAGGAGCGCCAAGCAAGTCCAGCCCCAACCAGGGGAAGCGAGGAAGGACCCGCCCCTAGAGCTCCGAGGGGATCAAACCCGCCAACCCCTTGATTTCGGATCTCTGGCCTCCAGAACTGTGGGACAGTAAAGCTCGTAATGTTTTAAGCCCCCCGTCTATGGGGATCTGTCTCAGCAGCCCTGGGATACCAAAGAAAGCCTTTTGTCCCCTGTGCCTCAGCAGAACTTAAATCTTCCAGCACAGATGTTCCAGGGCTCTGCTAAGGTGGGCGCAGACACCACTGCACAGGCTAAATGTGGACGCAGCGGGGAAGGCCTGGGGCTGTCCCCCACCCCTCCACCTCCTGGGGCTTCACTGGACAAATCCCAGGGTGATACTTACAGGGCTGCCTGGCTCCTCTGGATTTTCTGCAAATCAAAAAGAAGAGAGAGAACAGAAAACAATTGATATTAACTATTACAGCGACTTCTGTGAGGAGAGGAAATGCCTCGAATTCACAGTCAAGAAAGTGGACTTACGTTTCCCAAAACCGACAACCGACTGGAAAAACCTCGCAGCTGGGAAAACACAGGACGGGCACTTACTTGGTAAGCTTCCCCAGCACCCAGGGACTGCCTCCTCCAAGACCCCCTGGCCGGAGCTGCACCCGTCTCTCCTGGCTTCCCGGCCCCTGGCGCCCTGGACACCTGTCCCCAGCAGCTGCCCTGCGATTTTTTTTGTTTGTTTGTTTGCGGTACGCGGGCCTCTCACTGCTGCGGCCTCTCCCGTCGCGGAGCACAGGCTCCGGACGCGCAGGCGCAGCGGCCGTGGCTCACGGGCCCAGCTGCTCTGCGGCATGTGGGATCCTCCCAGAACCCGTGTCCCCTGCATCGGCAGGCGGACCCTCAACCACTGCGACACCGGGGAAGCCCTGCCCTGCGATTTTGGTCTCAAGCCCTGCACGTTGGGGAGCACGCGAGCCCAGACACACGCGGGGCCCCCGAGATGGAAAGTGAGCAGAGCTGTGTTCCAACGAGAGGCTCCCATCAGGAACCACTGACCCCAGGCCCCCACTTCTGAGCTCCTGGTGCTCTTGCTGACCTGGTTTCCTCAAGGATCAACGTGACTCTGATTTACCTCTTCTGCTACAGCGGCGAGTGACGGCGATGATGATGGCCGTGGTGATGGAAAGGACCACGGTCGCAGCAAAGGGGATCCACAACCACTTTAGGTTTCCTGCAAGGAGGCAAAACAGAGATGCTGTCGCAGTGTCAGGCACGCTTACCCCATCCAAGTGACGTGCTGCTCTTGGGCGTGGTGGCAGCACCGCCATTCTCCAGGCCCCGAAGTGCTCTCTTGATGACTGTCGCCACGAACCTCCCCGGCAGGAGGCACGACAGGCTCATCCCTCCTGCTCAGACAGGACCTGGGGTCAGAGGCCCTGGCCTTGGAAGAAACAGGTCTGACCTGCCAGCAGAGCAGCAAGAGGCCCTGGCATCCTGGGATGGGGCTCAGGTGTGAGTGGTCGCAGCTGCAGGATTTACTCCTGGGCCAGCAGCAGGCAGAGCCCGGAGGAGGCTGGGAGGAGGGAGGGGATGGCCAGTCCTCATGGCAGTAGGGCCGGGCCACGCTGGCCCAAGGGACAGGGCAGGGTCCACCCTGGGGAGACCTCTGGCGTGACCACTGGGGTGTCTCCGTCTCACCCTGCTGAGCTCCCAGCGCCGACAGGAGCCGTAGATGCACAGACACGGGGGGCGGGGCGGGCCCATCAGAGCCGTGGACGCTCGGCCACCCTGATGCAATCTGTCACCAAGGACAGAGGAGGAAGGAGCGAGTCTTTCCCGTGGTGCCACTGTTCTGCTTAAAGGCTCTTTTTATTCTCTGATCAGAGGCCCTTCCTCATTCTGCCTTCTGTTTTGGTGTTGTAATAGCCTTTAAAAGTGTTTGCGGGTTACAGAGAGAACCTACCTCAACGTAATAAAGCCCATACACGAGAAACCCACAGCAAACATCATACTCAATACTGAAAAGCTGAAAGCACTTCCTCTAAGATCAGGAAGGCGACAAGGATGCCCACTCCCGCCACTAGTATTCAACAAAGTCTTGGAAGTCCTCACCACGGCAATCAGAGAAGAAAAAGAAATAAAAGGAATAAAAATTGGAAAAGAAGAAATAAAACTGTCACTGTTTGCAGATGACATGATACTATACATAGAGAATCCTAAAGATGCCACCTGAAAACTACTAGAGCTAATCAATGAATTTGGTAAAGTTGTAGGATACAAAATAAATATACCGAAATCTCTTGCATTCCTATACACCAACAATGAAAGATCAGAAAGAGAAATCAAGGAAACAATCCCATTTACCATCACATCTAAAAGAATAAAGTACCTAGGAATAAGGAGGCAAAAGACCTGTATTCAGAAAACTATAAGATGCTGATGAAAGAAATCAAAGACGACACAAACAGATGGACAGATACACCACGTTCTTGGATTGGAAGAATCAATATTGTGAAAATGATTATACTACCCAAAGCAATCTACAGATTCAATGCAATCCCTATCAAATTACCAGTGGCATTTTTCACAGAACTAGAAGAAAAATTTTTACAATGTATATGGAAACACGAAAGACCCCGAATAGCCAAAGTAATCTTGAGAAAGAAAAATGGAGCTGGAGGAATCAGGCTATACCATACCATAAAGACTATACCATAAAGCTATAGTAATCAAGACAGTATGGTACTGGCACAAAAACAGAATTATAGATCAATGGAACAGGATTGAAAGTGCAGAGAAAAACCCACGCACCTATGGTCACCTAATCTATGGCAGAGGAGTCAAGAATATGCAATGGAGAAAAGACAGCCTCTTCAATAAGGGGTGCTGGACAGCTACACATAAAAGAATGAAAGTAGAAAATTCTCTAACACCATACACAAAAATAAACTCAAAATGGATTAAAGACCTAAATGTAAGGCCAGATACTATAAAACCCTTAGAGGAAAACACAGGTAGTACACTCTTTGATGTACATCACAGTAAGATCTTTTTTGAGCCACCTCCTACAGTAATGAAAATAAAAACAAAAATAAACAAATGGCACCTACTTAAACTGAAAAGCTTTTGTCCAGCAAAGGAAACCATAAACATAACAAGAAGACAACCCTCAGAATGGGAGAAAATATTTGTAAATGAATCATTGGACAAAGGATTAATCTCCAAAATATATAAACAGCTCATGCAGCTCAATATTAAAAAAACAAACAACCCAGTCGAAAAATGGCTGGAAGATCTAAATAGACATTTCTCCAAAGAAGACATACAGGTGGCTAAAAAGCATATGAAAAGATGCTCAACATCACTAGTTATTAGAGTAATGCAAATCAGAATTACAATGAGCCATCACCTCGTACTGGTCAGAATGGCCATCATCAAAAAAATCTACAAACAGTAAGTGCTGGAGAGGGTGTGGAGAAAAGGCAACCCTCCTACACTGTTGGAGGGAACGTAAACTGGTACAGCCATATTGGAGAACAGTATGGAGGTTCCTTAAAAAACTAAAAATAGAACTACCATACGATCCAGCAAACTCATTCCTGGGCATATATCTGAAGAAAACCATAATTCAAAAAGATACATGCACCCCAGTGTTCGCTGCAGCACTATTTACAACAGCCAGGTCATGGAAGCAACCTAAGTGTCCATCAGCAGATGAATGGATAAAGAAGATGTGGTATATATACAATGAAATATTACTCAGCCATAAAAGAGAACGAAATAATGCCATTTGCAGCAACATGGATGGATTTAGAGATTGTCATACTGAGTGAAGTAAGTCAGACAGAGAAAGAGAAAAATCATATGATATCACTCATATGTGGAACCTAAAAAAAGGGTACAAATGAACTTATGTACAAAACAGAAACAGAGTTACAGATGCAGAAATCAAACATGGTTACCAGGGGTAAGTGGGGGGAGGGGTAAACTGGAAGATTGGGATTGACACATACACACTACTATACATAATAACTAATGAGGACCTACTGTATAGCACAGGGAACTCTACTCAATACTCTGTAATGCCCTATATGGGAAAAGAATCTAAAAAAGACTGGATATATGTATAGGTATAACTGATTCACTCTGCTGTACACCTGAAACTAACACATTGTAAACCAACTGTACTCCAGTAAAAATTTAAAGAAAAAAGGTCCTTGCATTTTATTTAAAACAGAAGGAAACTGATAAGCTGATTTTTAAATCTCAGTGGATGTGCTGAGTCCAAGGGTGGCCTGATGACCCTGTGGAAGGAGGCAAGGGGACTTCAGCTCCAACGTCAAGGCTGGCAGGAAAGTGGCACTGGCCCCAGAACAGACAGACAGGAAGCCCAGATGGACACGGCGCTCAGTTATGACCAAGTAACGCTGAGGGCGGGGAAGGGATCGTCTTCAAAACACAAAACGGGGTAGTCGATATGTGCAGTGGGAAAACATACACTGAACCTAGACCCCTACCTCACACCTTGCAAAACACCAATTCCAGGTTTGTGTAGAGTGAAAAAGAGAAAGGTTAGACCACGAAGCTGCTGGCAGGTCACAGAGCAGAATACTTTCTCCGGGTGAGTAAAGATTTCTCACCCGGGAGAGGAAGAGCACCAAACATAGCGGAAAACAGCCACAAACTTGACCTCATTAAAATGAAGGACCTCTGTCCACAAGAGACCCCATAAAGCGAGTAAAAAGGCACCCTCGGGGGCAGAGGTGGGTGCAGATATCCGATACAAAGGGCTTGTATCCCCAGCTTATAAATAATTACCAATGTTTATAAATAATCATCAAAAATAAGAAAATGAAAACCCCAGACAACCGAATATAAAAATGGGCAAGACATCTTCAGCGACCTGGGTGGACCTAGAGATGATCACATGAAGTGAAGTAAGTCAGGCAGAGAAGGATAAATACTGCATGAAATCACTTATGTGTGGAATCTAAAAATATGACACAAATGAACATGTTTAGTAAACAGAGGCAGATTCACAGACGTAGAAAACAAACTTATGATTACCAAAGGGTAAGGGGGGATGAGGGGGGGATAAATTAGGAGTTTGGGATTAACAGATACACACTACTATATATAAAATAGACCAACAACAAGGTCCTACTGTATAGCACAGAGAACTATATTCAGTATCCTGGGATAAACCATAATGGAAAACAATCTGAAAAGGAATATGTGTATGTATGTATGTATATATATATATAACTGAATCACTTTGCTGTACACCAGAAACTAACACAATATTGTAAATCAACTACACTTCAATAATAAAGAATAGGGCTTCCCTGGTGGTGCAGCGGTTGAGAGTCCGCCTGTCGATGCAGGGGACGCGGGTTCGTGCCCCGGTCCGGGAGGATCCCACGTGCCGCAGAGCAGCCGGGCCCGTGAGCCATGGCCACTGAGCCTGCACGTCCGGAGCCTGTGCTCCGCAACGGGAGAGGCCGCGACAGTGAGAGGCCCGCGTACCGCAAAAAAAAAAATTTTTTAAATAAAAATAGTGCCTGAGCCGACACGGCCCCAACATGGGGACAAGGATGGCAGAGCCACAGCTTGTCCCCAAGGATTCTATTTGTTTACTCAAGACAGGAGTGTATGAACGGTGACCCATGGGCCAAATCCTGCCCACTGCCCACTGCTATAAATAAAGTTTTATTCACACACAGCCAAGCAACAGCAGCAGAGTTGAATTGTGACAACAGGGACCTTAGGGCCCACAGACCCTCAACTTTTTACTTTTATGGATTTAGGAGACAGAATCAGACCCTTACCAGCCTCTGGATGAATTTTTACAGCACAAACTGTATCCCTTGTGGCGTTGCAGGGTTGAAGGATGGTGCTGTCTTCACACCTGAGAGGAAGAATAAAGAAACCCTGAGCATTACTTCTCTCCAGGCCCAGCCCAAAGCATCCTTCTTAAAACCCACCCGTCAGGGGTTCGAGGGACCAGCCCCGGGTCCTGTGCTGCCCCACCAGACTTCAGGCCATCAGTGTCTGGCATTTCCTGGGCTATCTGGCCCAAAATGGCTCAATGAGAATAAAGCTTGGGGATTCTCTGATATATAGGGGAGGGGCCTCCCTCTGTCTCTGTTCCCGGATAGAGATGTGTGTGGCTGTGAGGACTGGACCTGCTGTAGCCATATGTCTAGCAAGAGGGAAGTCAGCCTAAAGATGAAGCTCATAGAGAAGGGGACAGGCAAGCAAGTCCAGAGAAGCCAGAGCCCTGATCAAACCGGACCTGACGGCAGCCCTTACTTTGCACTTGTCCAGTTCCCAAGCCAACAATTCAACATGGTCTGAGTTGTATTTAAGAGTCTACAAATGTAAGCGATTTTACAAGTGGCTTTACCACTGTGAATGTCTTCCCCAGAGTCCCCCCAAAATCTATGCCCACCCGAAACCACAGAATGGGACCTTATTTGGAAATGGGGTCTCTGCAGATGTAATCGTGTTAAGATGAGGTCATACTGGATCAGGGGGGACCTGAATCAATGACCAGCGTCCTTACAAGAAGGAAATTGTATGCAGGCAGAGAGGAGGCCACGTGAAGGTGCAGACACAAAAACGCACAGGGAGAAGACCACTTGGAGGTGGAAGCAGAGATTGAAGTGATGCGTCTACAAGCCAAGGAGCGCCAAGGACTGCCGGCAACATGGAAAGCTGAGGAAGCGTGGGAAATTCCTCCCTGAGAGTCTTCGGAGGGAGCACGGCTGCTGACACCTTGATTTCGGACTTCTGGTCTCCAGAACCGTGAAAGAATACATTTCTGTTGTTTATTAAAAGCCACCCACTTGTGGTGCTTTTTTACAGCAGACCCAGGAGACTCTTACCGTGACAGTGGGCATCCCACCCTGCCTCAGGACGTGGTACTGCCGTCCTCTCTGCCTGTGGTTTTCTTTGCCGGGAGTTTCCTCCCTCCCTCCCTCACGGGGCATCTGCTCTAGAGAGAGCTGTCTCTAGCATCCCCTCTGTCCCTCATGGGCTTGTCACTGTATAGGTGTTGGGATGGTCTCCACCATGGCTGGGGGCGCCAGGCCTGCCATAATACCTGCAGGCCACAGCGGGGCTCATGATCACACCTGAAGGAAGGAAGGAAGGAATGAGCATTGACTCCAGTCCGTCACCAGGTGGAAACATCCAGGTGACTTGTCTGACTTAATTTCAGGACACCTCTGTGGGGCAGGTGCTACCATTAGCCCCATTTTACACATGGGAAAACGGAGGCTCCGGGAAGGGGGCGAAAGAATAAGTGACCCAAAGCCAAAGAGGCAGTGAATGGAGGAGGGGAACCCACGCCCAGGCCTGTTTGTTCAGCTCACACACCCCAGGCCAACACCTTTTGCACCGGAAGCAGCTCTCTGTGCAGTCCATGGAATCGCAGTAGAAGCCGCCCTGCTTGCACTGGCATAGCCGGTCGCTGGTTGGGAAGCATTCAGTCACCACCTCCTGATCTGCTGGAGGGAAGGCCGAGGGTCAGTCACAGGGGCCTGGACTCTGTCCTGCCCATGCCGGCCACGTCCAGGTTTGTAGTCAAAGCCTCAGAATCTTCACCCCCCCTCCTTCCCCAGCAGGGATGGAGACAGGGACCAGCCAGACCTCATCCCCTGCATCTGGAGTGGGTGCCCCTGCAATCTGGGCTGGGGCACAGGGCCAACTGCTCAGAAATACCCCCAAATCATTCTGTCCATCTCGTTTGCCCCACAAAGATCAGAAGAGCACTGCTCAGTGTGGACACTGAACGGTCTCTCCCAGCATCACTGGGGGATTCCGCCTTTCGCCTGTGACGGGCTCGCTCGTGGGGCCACACCCCACGTTTCACATCTACGGGGCTATTTCCACGGGGCCCACTGTCCACCCCTACGTGAATATCACACTGCTGAGCTATCTCTCTGTACAGAGTCCTAGTACTTGGGGGAGCCAGTGTGCTATCTTGTTTTCCTCCTCTAGGAAAGAAGGAAGCTGTTTTGGCAACTGTCAGCATAGCCAGTTTTATGAAATCTCCTATTGGGATAGTTTACTTTTTAAAAATAAAAATTGTATCTACTTAAGGTGTATGGCATGATAAGTTGATACATTCTGTTGGGATTTTCATTGGGAATGCACTAAATCTAAGAACCATTCCTGGGAAAACTGATACTTTTAAAACACTGAGGGAGTTCCCTATCTGTCCAGTGGTTAGGACGCAGCGCTGTCACTGCTGTGGCCCAGGTTCAGTTCCTGGTCAGGAACTAAGATTCTGCAAGTTACACCGTGCGGCCCAAAAAACCCCCCAACAAAACGTTGAGCCTTCTTGCTTACTATCTTGTGGTATTCCTCTCCATATTTAGACTTTCTTAAATGTTGTTGGTTCACTTACACATTTATACATGCTTTGCTAGATTTATTCCAAAGAATCTTGTTTGTTTGCGGTTTTTTTTGCTAATGCAGGTGGTATTTTTCAATTACATTTTAAAAAACAATGTCACCGATATACAGAGATTTGGAAGAGCTTCTGTATATCATCCTTATACATAGCAACTCTGAAATCCTAATGACATGTAGGTTGATTCTTTAGCCAATACACACAGCATCACGATAAAAGCAAGCACTTTGGGGCTTCCCTGGTGGCGCAGTGGTTGGGAGTCCGCCTGCCGATGCAGGGGACACGGGTTCGTGCCCCGGTCCGGGAAGATCCCACGTGCCGCGGAGCGGCTGGGCCCATGAGCCATGGCCACTGAGCCTGCGCGTCCGGAGCCTGTGCTCTGCGACGGAAGAGGCCACGACGGTGAGAGGCCCGCGTACCGCAAAAAACAAAACAAAACAAAAAAACAAGCACTTTGTGATGTCTGCTCTAGCAGCCCCATCCCCGTGTTCCTCTGTGATAATTTCCTTTGGGGAGGTTCCCACAGGGCCAGTCGACAGGGGCACGTTGCCTGGACGGCAGCCCACTCACCCTCCCGGCACTGGGAACACGGCACGCAGCTGCTCTCCTCACTGGGGTGGGCCCGGAAGCTTCCAGACTCGCACTCTCTGCATTCTCCAACGCTGTGGGCCTGGTCTATGTATTTGCTGACATAGTAGCCTGTGGCAGGTGGTACACGGAGCGGAGGTGGGTGTCCAGGGCTGTCCTGCTCTGCCGCAGACCCCGCCTGGTCTCTGAGGCCTCTGCATGAGGAGGTCCCAAGGCACCTGGAGGCCGGACCCCCTGCACAGTACCCACCCCTCTCCTCCCGTCTCCTTGGAACATTCTGGACTGATCCGAGGCCACAGGTGTCCCAGAAACCGGGGACCTGAATTGCCCCTTGGCTTTTACTGATGCCCTGCAGTATGCGGATGCTGGGCAGAGGTCACAAGATTTCATGTTGGACCAACTGTGTCCCTTTCTTTCCTACATGTGGTTCATGTAGGTGTGCGTGTGAATGCATGGATGTGTGTGTATAAATGTATGTAGTGTGGGTACTGGTGGGTGTGCGCGGGTGTGTGTGGGGAGGATACGGGGCTGAGTGTCCAGGTTTTGGGTGTTTGGTCTCTGAACCAGGAGCCCCGGAAGGCACACTTTCCCGGATAAAATGAGGCACAGGTGTGTGGCTGGACCCTTACAAGAGGAGGCCATGAAGGGACTTTCATTGATCACGTGGGCACACCTGTCTGAGTGTGGATGGGGTGCGGGTGAGAAGGTGGGCGTGTCCAGCCTGGGCATGGGCCCCCACTTCTGTCCTCCAAGCCCTGCTGACTCACCTCACCCATCTCAAAACAAGCACACACCACTCTGTTCACACGAGAGCTCCCAAGGTGGGTGCAGAGGTGGGGCACTGGGCAGCTGCCCAGGAGAGGCCCTCCCACCCACAGACAGCCAGGTACTCCCCACAGGCAGCCCCCAGCTCTGCTCCAAGGGACTGCGGCCTCCCTCCTCCCAGGAAGGGTCTGCCCCAGAAGGCTCTGTAAGTGGTCCCAGACTCACCAGCCGGGCAGAGTTTGCTGCAGCGGCAAAGGCTGGTAACCTCATACTCGCCCGGGTTACACCGGGTCTCCCCGGTTGCCATGGTCACCTTCAATCAGAAAGAGGAGATTGGCATTATCAAAAGATGTCTCTGCTCCTGATGGAAGCAGACACCGAGACCCCTGAGCAAGGAGGGGCAGTCACCCCCCAACCCGGAGCACTGCCTCCCTCGTGGAAGTGGGCTTTCTCGGGGGAGCATCTCCGTGCTGTTCCACTCGCGATACAAAGCAATATTATTTGGGGGGGAATATGTTCTTTAGTTCCCAAATGCATGTGGATTTGTTGACTGCTTCGATGGTGGGCGCCTATTTTATTTGCATGGCCAGAACTAGACCCTTTGTGGTAGTAATCCCTTGGAATTTAGTATTTGATTTTTTCTAGTCTATAGTTAATTTTTTCACCGGTTGCATATAGACTGTGTTAAGAAAGGATATTGTCTATGGGTTGGGAACGGGGATCTGAGTGTGTATGTGTATCTGAATGTGTTCATCTTTGTATTATATATTTGAGTTGCGCGCGCGCGCGCACACACACACACACACACACACACACACACACACACACACACACACTCAGCCAGCCCCCCGCAGCCCCGGCCCTCCGCAGTCCCGTCCCTCGTATGCCCCCCCAACCTCCACTGGGGCTCCCCGCGCTCAGTCGCCAAGGATGTGCAGCGGGCTCGGCCCCGCCTGGGCCTTTGGGTGCAGGAAACTTCCCGTTGAGACCTGCTCGGGATGGGAATCCGGGTGCGGGATGTCCCGCCGCCCGCGTCATCCTCGCTCCGGACGCGCGCCCAGGCCACAGCCCCCTTCCCGTCCTCAGAGTCCTCCCTCCCCCGAGCCCCTCCGCCGCCGTCCCACCTGCGCCGCGAGCAGCAGCAGCACCGCCAGGACAGCGCGCGCCCGGGGAACCATCGCGACGCCTCTAAGGACGAGCTGACAACTGCGGTCACACTTCCAAGCCTGGCTACCCGTCGATCCCCGGGCCCCATTCACTGAGGAGTTTCTGACTTCACAGCCAATCGGAGGGGAGCTTCTGACCAAGGTACCCAATCGGAGCGGACGGCCTTCCCCTCGTCCTACCCACGGGCTCCGCCTCCCAGTTGCCACGCCTCCCTGCTGGAAACGGTACCTTCCGCTCCCCCGAATTCCCGTAAGTCGGCCACGCGGAGGAGACGCCTAGGACCGGTGGTCCTAGACTCGCGTTTCGGCCCCGCCCGTCCCTGGCCCCCGCGCCTCCCACCTCAGATGCCGAGGTCTTCCGCCCAGGCCGTCGCCGCGCCTGGGCCACCGATGGGCTTCGGGCTTCGGCGCCCCCGGGACGGCCATTCCCGGCCCCTCCCCCCAAGTTTAACTTGTTGCCCAGTCGCTTCCGAGGGGGCGGGGGAGGGCAGGGTGTATGCACAGCCCCCGCTGCAAAGGAAAGGACGGAGCGCCTCGCTTGCCGCGCCCCCCTCCCCAGCCCCTCCTGGGCGAGCACGCTGCCGACCGCCGGTCCCCCCTCACCCGCCCCTCCTGCGCCCTCGGCCCCAGATGCCCCAGGGGCTCCGACCTGGGCTCGGGTGGCCGCCGCACACCGAGCGTCTGTCTCTCCCTCCCCGCCTCAGCCCACAGCATCTTTTGAGCTGCCCGCGGGAGCGACGTTGATGAGGGAGGCGGGTGAGGTGGATGAGAGGGATTCAAGGGGAGGTGACCCTTCCTTCGTGGGGAGAGCAGGATGCAGCCCAGGCACATCCACAGGGAGCTTCGCGTACTCCAGGGGGCCCGCTCAGCTGCTTGAGTCTCTCAGCCCTGCCCGGGACCCAGGTCGCTTCTGCTAGTTCTTCCTCCTAGAGGTTGCTGGCTGTTCACTCAAGGAGGTGACAAGGTGAGGTGACTGTCACCGTGTCCCCAGGAAGTGCATCTCCTCAGCCTCTCTCTTTGCTGCTCTGAGTCTCCTAGAGGGTGAGGTGGGGCCCCCGCACAGGCCCTCCTGAGCTTCCACTCTCCTAGTCCAGTTGCAACGTCCTCTTCCTGCCCAGATGCCCTGGGAGCCAAGCCAGACACGCTGTCAGTGGGGCGGGGAAATGGGTGCTGAGTGGACGTGAGAGTGGGAGGCCCAGCTCTGGACCCTACATCATTCTAGATTTAACCACTAGCATCTGGACACCCAAGAGTTGGCTGATGGACCCGGAAACCACGTCCAGGTTTTTACTGCACGGAGGGGCTGTGTGATGCCCTTGCAGCCACCCCTCTGGGCATTGGCCACCTGTTCCCCTGGGACGATGCCCACCCAGCTTTCTTTTCCTTGTTATTTAGAGTAGTTCTTGGCCCACCAAGGACATAAAGAGAATTCTGGAGGAGATTCCGAGGCTGCAGGGGTCAGGGGTTGGAGGGGCTGGTGGATCAGGCTGCAGCAGGGTGGCCCCGTCTGGCTCTGAAGGGGTCAGGGTGCAAGATAGGTGGCCCAGGGCTTTGGGTCCAGAGCAGCCTGCCTCAGTAACAAGGTGCAGAATACTTCCACCTGGAAAGCACCCACCCTCAGCAGGGACGGACAACCACATGGGATCCAGAGCCAGTCTAGGGGGACTGCCCTCGATGCGGGATCCTGGGAGTCCCGTCTGCTTAGTGCAGGCGTGAGGGCTGGGATGGCAGTGCCCACCTGCCCCTTCCTCGGCCCCAGTCCAAGTCCATCCTGTCCTGTGGCCTCTCCCTCTGTGTCTTTCATCCTTCATGAACTGTCAGGGCTGGGCTGCAGTCTCCCTGTACTGTGGTGCATGGGGTCTGCGGTCAGTTGTCCCCACCCTCCCCTTCAGGGGCATCCTGGGCTGTCCCAGAAAAGGGAGGCGCACTCACCTGGCCCTGGTGTTGGTGAGTACTGGGAATGGTGGCCACAGTGGAACTGAAGGGCTGGGCTGGGGGCAGCAGGACAGGGAGGGGGCTGTTATTGTGGAGAAGGGACCAGGCCAAATGGGCTTGAGGGCCACCCTGGAGGCCCCGGTGGGCAGCGCCCCTCCCGTGTCCTCAGCTGGCTCAGCGGCTGTTTGACAGGACCCCAGCTTCCTGGCGCTGGCTCAGCAGGGTGGGCTGCTTCTAACTGCTCCCTGCAAACTGCACCCCCATCCTTCACGGACCTCCTCCCTCCATCCTCAGGGCCTCAGACCCTTCCCTGGGCCCCTCCAGCCCCAGACAGCTTCTGCTGGCATTGCGTTTCTCCCCTGAAAGACATCGCACCCCCACCAGGTTCCAGAAGTTCCCCAAGAAGACAACACACACAATATGTGTGTCTTGTTTATTTCAAGGGATGGAGCAAAGACATGTCCCCAAACTGGGGGAGGGTAAGAACATGGGTACATAACCTGGACAATCAGCTCAGATGACACCGTCACAACATAGTTTAAGGCTCCGTGTGTATCTATATGTGCAGATGCTCACACACACACACACACACACACACACACACACACACACACACACACACACACACACACACACCCTCACGTGTCTGTTGTTGTGTCTCCCTCTCCCTCCCTTCCTCCCCCTTTTCCTCCCTCTCTTACACACACACACACACACACACACACACACACACACACACCCCTGTTACTTCCTTTCTCAGAGAGAAATCAGGTTAAGATCATGAGTAGGGGAGTTAAAACATAAACACACACACACACACACACACACACACACACACACACACACACCCTGGCATTTGACACAGGAATGGAGGCCAGACGCCAGGCGCTGTTCGCAGCCTGCCTAAAATATTGCGATTGCGTTTATTAAAAACGTGTGGGAAGAGAAGACCGTGCAACAATCTGAGCAAAGTGTCCAACTCAGGCCCCGGGCCAGGGACGCTGTCCCCAGGTGCGCCGTGCTCACACGTGCCCGCCCCAGCTTGGCACGTCCTGGCTGAGGGAGGTGGGGCAGGTCCTGTAGGTATATGAACTGGGCTCTGTCCAAACAGCACAAAGGCAGAATAAAGCCCCAAGCGCCCTCCAGGGCGCCTCCAGCCCACCTGTGGCCCCTCCAGGGCAATGTGGGCAGGGTCTCAGGAAGGGATGGCCTGTGTGTTAGGCCCAAGGAGGGCCTGGGGTCCCGGCTTGCTCCTCAACGCCCCCCACTCACCCCTGCTGGGGAACAACATCCAGAGCCCTGCAGGCTCTCCTGCCCCTCCACCATCAACCCCCTGAGGCTGACCGGGCATGATGGGACGAGGTCACCAGGGAGTGCAGTGCACGACGAATGTGGCATTTGGCTTCAGCATTAAGGCCAGCGCCTCCCCGGGAGGACCCCGTGTGGCCTCCCAGGTCCCTCCTGCTGTTGTGCCGCCGTGGGCCCCTCTGTCCACAGAGGCCGTGCTCACTGGGTCTCTGCCTCCACGGGGCTGGCTTAAAGTGCTAGGTGCCTGGGAGGGAGGCTGGGGCTGCCCGAGTTCTGCAGGCGATGCCCACGCCGTCCCCCAGGGGCTCTTATTTGAGGATGTAGTTAATGAGCAGCTGACACGCCAGGAACATGCAGAGAAGAAACCACGAGCGGGGACTGTGCAAGAGGCCCGGGGCCGGTGCCTGCCTGGCCTGTGCCGTGGAGCTCAGCACGGCCGAGAGATGCCTGGAATGAGAGGGCGCCGCACTTCAGCCGGGGCCAGCCCAGGCAGGATGGCACATCCCTGCCCCGGGGTGCAAATGGCGGGGGGGAGGGACCCAGGGCACAGTGGCTGCACCGCGCTTCCTGGGCACACATTCCGGGGGGGGGGGCCCTCAAGGCTGGGGGAGCTGGGCCTCTTACATCCTCCCTCCCACCTCCATTGTTATGGGCTGAACTGTGTCCCCCAAAGTCCTCTGTTGGAATCCTGACCCCCCAGCGCCCCAGAATGCAACTGTATTTGGAGATGTGACCTTTAAAGAGGTGAATAAAGTAAAATGCGGCCACTAGGATGGGCCCTAATCCCGTAGGACCGGTGTCCTTATAAGAAGAGGAGGTCAGGACACAGGCACACACAGAGGGACGACCCCGTGAGGACACAGGGAGAAGACGGCCGTCTACACGCCGAGGAGAGAGGCCTCGGGAGGACCCAGCCCTGCACTGATCTTGGACTTCCAGCCTCCAGGACTGGGAGAGGTAAATGTCTGTGGCTGAAGCTGTTTCCCTCTGGTACTCTGTATGGCAGCCCGGGAAACCCAGAGCCCCGCCCTGGACTCTGACGTCAGTGTGTGTCTGGACCTCAGCAGAAGCTTCCGGCGGTTCACCCGCCTTGCAGCTAGTCTCCTCCTGTGGTGCTAGATGGCCACCCCGACCCTCCCGGCTCCCACGGCCTCTGGGCTCAGCTCCACCATCTCCGCCCCCTCACCTGGCTCGCCCTTCTCCGGCAGCGGCCCACGTGTGGTGCCCTCTGCTCTCAGTGCTGGCCTCTGCTCTCCCTCTTTGCAGCTCCTCCCTGCCCACCTGCATCCTCCTCCAGGAAGCCCTCCCTGACCATGGAGACAGCATTCCTCTCCCTCTCTCAGCCCCACACAGCCTGCAGTGGAGTGGGGTGCTAAAACGGCGTGAAACGCCTCTATGCCACATATGGGTGGGTCACAGGCATGAAATTCTAGGCTTCCGAGGGCGGCTCCGATGCTAACAGCTGGTTAAGTGATCGCTGGGTGCCAGGCACAGAGCTCAGCCCTCTGCTCCATCTTCTTCCCGCCCCAGGGCCACTGCTGTCACCCCAGTTCACAGATGGGGAGACTGAGGCAGGGACAGCCCGAGGTCCCACAGGCCGGGAGTCCTGCAGCCCTGCTGGAGCCGGGAGCCTGGCTCTGGGGCAAAGCTGGCAAGCAGGGCTCTGCCTCCTGGTGCCGGCAAATAGACTGTGTTCCCAGTCTTCCCCGAGATGACTCACCCAGCTGTTCCTGAGGACCCACTATTCTTGGAGCTGGGGCCACCGCGGGGCGGTAGGAGGCATCCTTGGGGGAGCCGGTGCTGGCAGCACCTCCTTCCAGCTTCTGTCTGCTCCACCCGCCACAAGCACGGGCAGCCCTGCCCTGGTTCACCTGGACTCCATCAAGCCCCCGCCAGACCCAGCATCCTCCTTGCCAGCTCAGCCTGTTCACACGCCACGTTCTGCCCTGCCCGCCCCTCGCAGAGGGCAGAACCCAGAAGGTCCCCTGTCCTTGCCCAGTAGCCAGACCGGCTGAAGTCCTGAGGGTTCTAGCCCAAATGACAGTGCAGGTGAACGCCTGCCCTCACCCCCCGCCGGCTCTGGCTCTCCTGCTCTCTGACCCGGAGCCCCGGCTGGACCCCCGAGCATGGCCCACCTATGTAGCTCCTGCTGGGCCTCCCGGATGGACAGGATCCCCTCGTGCAGCAACTGCAGCCGCCACGCCTCCTTCCCACACCGAGGGCACGGGCTCTCGCAGCCTGGGACGCAGGACCCGGGGGACAAGGGAACACGGGGTGGGGGGGAGAAGTGAGGATGAGCGGGGATGTCTGGGGAGCCGGCAGGTGGGGTCGTGGGGCCGTGTCCCACCTCACAGCAGCCTTCAGGTGAAGCTAATAATACAGGGAGATGGTGCCGAGGGATGTTTCCAGAGGGAACCCCGGGCTCCGCTGGCCTCTGATTCGCCCAGAGGCGGGGACCAAGCTGGGGAGACAGGCACGCCCTTGAGGGCAGGGGGCAGAGAGGCAGGAGCCAATCCGGAGAGTCACAGACAGATGGACAGGTCACAGCCCCGCCCGTCGCCCTGGCCCCGCCCCCTGAGGGCAGACTCGGGAGCCCTGCCCCCTTCCACACCCCGCTCTGCCCTTCGGCTTCTCTGTCCTCCCGCCCTGAAGAGAGCCTGGCCCAGGAGGGCTCACCGGGAGCGAAGTCACGGTCCTCCTCCTCGTCAGAGAGCTCTGGGCAGGACTCGGGCGTGGAGCCGCTGCTCTCGGTGGCCTGGCTGTGGCCAGACGGCTGGTCGCTGGCCTTGCGGAGCCGCCGGTCGGGGCCAGACCCCTGGAGGGAGATGGAGCAGCTCTGGCCGGGAGCTCACCCACACCCACCGCACCCTCGTGCGCCCGCCGTGCCCTCGGGGACCTGCTGGGGTGTCGCTGGCCTTGGAGACGTGGTGGTGGGCTTATGCCAGGGCAGCTCTGGAGGAGGTGGCCGGCAGAGGCGGGAACTGCTGGCTCTGGGTGCACAGAGGAGGTCTGGCCCTGGCCTGCCTGGACTGGAGCCTCACTCCCCCCGGGCCTCAGGGGTAATGCAGACTGCTGGCCCCTCTGTGGCGGCCTGGGGACCGTCACGAGGTCCTGCCCAATACATGCGGAGATGATGGGGGTGGGGCTAGGGACCCGCTCAGTGTGTGAGCTGAGGGCTCCCCCATCGTGGAGGGACCCCCAGGCTGGCTGGCCTCAAACAAGCCCCCTGAGTACAGGAGTGGCCAGGTGACAGCAGGCCTGTGTCCAACAGACGGGCCCAGGATGGTGCCTGGACACTCTGCATTAGGGCCCTGTGGCTCTGATGTGTATCAGCGATGGGGGGGGTGGGGTCAGCGATGGGGGTGGGGTCAGTGCTGGGAGGTGCAGACAGAGATGGAGGGTGGGGCAGTCCACCCAGGTGGACTTTGCTGCAGGGACAGGCTTTGGGGTTTGGTGGGGCCCGAGCCGACTGGAAAGGCTTAAGTGAAGGAGGAGGATGCAGAGGGGCGTCAGGTGGACACGTGTGCGAGGGGCTGGGGCCATCTGGTCGAGGCCGAGGGGCCACGGAATGTGGCGGAAGGGTGGGTGGGACACACGTGGCTGGTGAGATACTGTGGCCCCTGTTTGCTGGGAAAATTGGGGCCCCTGCGCAAGATGAGGAGTCTGCCCCGGGTGGGCTGTGCCCCCCAGCCGTGTGCACAGTGGGTGCCCAGCTGGTGTAGCGTGTGCTGTTCCACACGTGGAACCTGCCCACGTGGTGGGGGCCACTCCAGGCTTCCCTCAAAAGGCACCTCTGTCTGGAGCTCTCCTTCCTCGTGTCTCCTGGAACCTCCCACCTGCCCTCCCCCACGCCTCCCACCCTCTCTCCCACACTTTTGAGGCCCAGGCATCTGGGTAAATGCGCCGTCTCCTCCTCCTACTTGGGCGAGTCCCTGGGCTGCCCAGAGCCTCCGTTTTTTTCATCTGTGGAATGGGATAGCATGCTGCCCGCACTGCAGAGGGCGGCTCTGGGGGTTGATGGGCCAGGACCATACACCCTGGCACAGTGCCCTGAACACCAGGGTGCCCTGGGAACTGAGCGTCCTGCAAATCCAGGCGTCCAGGCCCCATGCTGGGCAGGGCAGGGCAGGGCAGGGATGCAGGGGGATGCCAGAGGAGACCCTGCTAGGACATGGGTCAGAGTGTGCCAGGGTGGGGGACCCAGAGGAGGGGGGCCAGGCAGGTGGGTGTGAGGGTGGGCATGGGGCCACACGTGGAGGGACCCAGCAGGGGCCATGGGGGTGGTGCTGACCTGGTGCCTGGGCCCTGGGCTGCCCAGGAAGGTGGTCTGGTGGGCCATGGTCTCCCGCTGCAGGGTGTGCAGGACCCCGTCTTGCTCAAACTGGGCAATGTCCTTCAGGGGGTCCCAGGGGCTGTGGCTGGAGGGTCCAGAGAGTGTCTGTTGGCAGGGGCGGTGGCCCTCAGAGTGAGGGGGCCCCAGCCCGGCCCAGCCCTCAGTCTCCCAGCAGGACCGGAGACCCCCAGTGGAGTGACCGTTGCCTGCACCTGTGTACAGCCCCTGTGTGACCCTCCCTCCCCATCACCCAGGGCCAGGATTGTGGGGGTCTGCTACCCAGCCCACCACGGGGCCCAGGCCGCTGTCTGCCAGCACTCACTCCTCGTATCGGTAGCGCCACTCCTGGGTGGTGGGGTCCAGGTGGAACAGCTGCGGCGTCCAGGGCACCAGGTTCTGCTGGCGCTCTCGGGCCTGATGCCGTTGTGCCTCCTCCAGGGCAAACTTCTCCTGTGTGGCTTTGTGCTGGTCACCCTCGCTGATGGCCCTGGTGACGTGCTGCCAGAGCCTGCGAGCGGAGCACACACTCTGAGCTGGGGGACCTGGGCAGTCCCGTCCCCTCACACTAGAGGGGAGTCTCAGAGCAACCTCCACTTGATTGCCTCCAGTGACAGGGAGCTCACTGCCTCTCAGGGTGCCCGGGTCTCCTGGGCACTGTTGATTTACCCTGAGATGGTTCTTTCTTACGCTGGACGCACACCTGCCATCAGCAGGGCCCTCCCCGTGGACTGCAGGTCATCTGCCCCGGAGCATGCTCTTCCCCAGGCCTCCCCTGCTCTCTCTCCAGCTGCCCACAGCTGGACGTGTCCTCTGCCAAGAAAGGTCCACTCAGGTCCATCCTCCCTGCCACGGACATCCAGGGGACGTGCACCCAGGAGACAGCAGCTGCCGGCCCGGCCACCCCAGCCGTGGTCAGGGGTCCTGTGGCGCCCGGGCCTTACCTCTCCGACTCCAGCTCTGTCTGCTCCTCCAAAGGCACCGTGTGCCGCTTCAGCCGCTGCCCGCGGACCTCCTCGCTCGGGTTCCAGAAGAGCTCGGCGCCTCCTCTGCCCTCCTCCTTGATGAACACTTCCCTGTCCTGCCCCAGACGGCCGGGCAGGTCAGAGGTACCGGCCGTGGCCTCTGCTGCCCCCGGGCCCACCCGCGCCTGCCCTGAGGCGGCCTCTCACCCAGTGTCCCGTGAGCCGCGCCAGGACCTCTTCGCCCGATGTGATCTTCCCGGAGATCTGGTTGATGCTCGTGCTGCCCCCGAAGAAGGGCTGTGGGGACACACCCGAGACGATGCCCTTACGACGCTGGTGAGGGCGGCAGCCACGCCCCCCTCGTGGAGCTGGAGAGGAGGGGCCCCTTCCTCACGGGTGGGCGGGAGGTGAGCTCCCAGCCCCAGTGCATGGGGGGCCAGCTGGGACGGGACTGAAGCTGGAGGTGGCCACGCTCGCCCACGGTCCAGCCTGAGCTCAAGGGTGCTGGGTCCCTACCAGGGCTTTGTGCCCCGTGGTGGGGAAGGGGCCTGGGCCTGTCCTAGCTCTGCTGTGTGGCCTGTGGGCAGCCCCTTCCCCTCTCCGAGCCCCGCTGTGCTACAGGGAAGCCAGGAGCTGCTCGTCCATGCGCACCTGCTCAGGAAACCATCCCTGGGGCACTGAGAGGGCAAGCGGGGGCCACCCAAGGCCTCGACTCTCCCCAGCCCAAGCCCCACGCCCCCCAAGGCCCCTGGGTGGCCGAGGTGCTGTGGCCAGTGCTACCTTGAGCTTGAATTCCAGCTCAGCCTGGAAGTTGTTCTTCTCACACTCGACGGTCACTCTGCCGCCCAGCTCCATGGTCATGGTGCCGTAGAGAATGCCTGGAACACAGCCGCACTGGGGGGTCAGGGCCACTCCCTGGCCAGCCGAGTGCCCAGACCTCTGCCAAGTCCTGACCCAGCAACACTGAGCCGGGGAGGCCCCTGTCAGGGCCCGGGGGGCGAGATGGGAGCAGGGAGGGGGCAGGCGCTCTGGGGGCAGTGCTGCCAGGAGGGGGAGAATCTCATTAGGTGGGCAGAGCCCGTGACCGGGCCTGATTCTGCAGTGACCAGCTCCCCGCAGCGAATGGGGTCTCTGGCCCCAGGGCCCTTGCTCATGTGAGTTGCTAAGTCTGGGAGACACCCCCACCCTTTACTAGGTCACCTCCTCCAGCAGCCCCTGTTCCAGGCTCCCAGGAGCCCCACTGCCCCCCGGGAGACCCTCGTCAAGGTCTGTCACTCCGCTCCGTAGATCCTGCCCCGATGTGGGTGCCTGCATCTTCCCTGCTCACTGCTGCGCCCAGGACGGGCCCACGTGGTTTTCATTTTTTTTTTAACTTAATACATATGTGTTTTAATTACTGAAGGAAAGCATGAGTCTTCTATTTCTGGTCTTATGGAGGGCTTACTCTAAAAGAAAAAAAGAAATGAGGGAAGGAAGGAAGGAAGGAGAAGGAAGAAAGAAAGGATCATTCTCACTCGAAAACACTTAGAGATGTGGGATAAAATAAGTCTTTCAAAAATTAAAAAAACGGACTTCCCTGGTGGCTCAGTGGTTAAGAATCCCCCTGCCAATGCAGGGGACATGGTTTTGAGCCCTGGTCCGGGAAGATCCCACATGCTGCGGAGCAACTAAGCCCGTGCGCCACAACTACTGAGCCTGCGCTCTGGAGCCCACGAGCCACAACTACTGAAGCCTGCGTGCCTAGAGCCCGTGCTCCACAACAAGAGAAGCCACCGCAGTGAGAAGCCCGTGCATGGCAACCAAGAGTAGCCCCTGCTCGCCGCAACTAGAGAAAGCCAGCACGCAGCAACGAAGACCCAACGCAGCCAAAAATAAATAAATAAATAACTTTATTAAAAAAAAAAAAGATTTAGCACTAATTAAAAGAGAAAATTTAAAAAGACAAGCTAATTGAAATCGCAAAAAGGCTGGAATCACCCCCCAAATCCCCCTGTGCACAGGGTGGAAAAGCTACATGGAAGGGAGTTGGGCCTCTGAGCTTGCTCTGGTGTCTCTCCAGGACACACCAACGCAGAGTCAGAGAAGCAGCTGCAGGGCCGGGTGTGCAGGGCCCGATTCTCTACTGCGGGGGGTGGGGGAGGAGGTCTGAGAGACCCTAGAACTGTCTATACCTTGTTATGTAGTTTTGACTTTGGAACCAGGTACATATTTCATTTACAAAATTATTTAAAAAACGAAGTTAAAAGAGCAATTCCTAAAAATCCAAAGTGAAATGAAACAAAAGACCAGAGTGGGCGTGATCCCAGAGGGGTATATCTGATGACCTTACAGATCCCAGAGGGATCTACTCAGGACAAGAAGCACAGACATCACAGCCCACGTTGCCTTCAGACATCGCCCTGTTGGTGGTGGGGCTGAGTGTCAGCCATCGCCCTGAGTGGTGGGGCTGTGTGTGCTACTAGGACAAAAAGCGTGCGTGGCGAGGTCACGGAAAGTGGCTTTCCAGCGTGGGGGGAGACATTTCACATGTGAGGTGAATGGGGCGTAAAAAGACCCTCCGTCTTGAATCTGGATTGGAAATGTCAGTGTGAACTCACCTGTTTTAATCTTAAAAAAAAAAAAAAAGATTCTATCTTCAGCTCACTGGACGAAAGCCCTAGAAACGATGATCAAATCACTCGTAGGAAGCAGACCTCGCCTCCAGACAATGGTGTCTAAATACCATTTCCTACTGGCAGGAACCTGGGTGTCCCAGGAGAAATGCCCGATTCAAGGTCTAGAGCAGGAGACGTCAGGGTCTCCCGGGGTCACAGCAAAAGGAGGCAGGCCACTTGGGCTGGGTACAGAGGACACAGGGGCCAATCTGAGGGCTCCTGCTGGTCAACATGGCACAAGGAGCATGGAATGTTCTAGCTGGAATGTTCTGTATCGATCATGCACGTTCTGATCAAATAATACTCAAAGCAACAACGACCTCACCAAGGATCCTCTTTGGAGGAGCCAGGGGCAAGGGAAGGAAAACTCATGACTATTTTGAAGAACTCTGGCATTTATCCTACAGGTACTGGCCTAGCGGGTAAGCACATGGTAGGCGAGGGCGACTTTCTCTTCGCTGGAGGCTGCCTGCTGGCTGGATGAAGGAGCGATGGACCGTCACCAGGTTAGAGGGACCAGGAGCTGAGAATCCACATCACTTAAGATCACAGACGTGGAGCCAACCCGACGTCACGAACCCCATGGCAGGAGGACGGGAAGCCACCTACTGTTGTCTTGTTGGAAAAACTGTGCCTGAAAAGTGATCAGACCTCCAGGGATGAGGTCAGCTTCCAGTTTACAGAGAATACGTTCACCTACACCACAGACACAGCCAGTAAATCCAGACTAGAGGAAACCCCACAAGAAAATGACCTTATTCCTTCCACAAATACAGTTCAAGGGAATAAAGGGTAAAGGTTCACACCAAGCACAAATTGTGACCCTTATCTGGAATCCTGTTCAAACGAGTGAATCATAACATACGTGTGTATGTACGTATGTAAACATACATTTTTTTATGACAATCAGAGAACTTTGAACACTGACTGTATACCTGATGGTATTAGGGAAAG
>NW_006792775.1:2478376-2517140 GCF_000442215.2 Lipotes vexillifer
GGGAAAGAGCCTTGAGGTTTTTTTTTTTTTAATTTTTGGTGTAATGATAGTCCCGTGGTTGTGGTTAAGGAGGGGAATCCTTATCTTTTAGTGACACTCTATGAAACGCAGAGATGACGTGATATCTGCGATCTACTCCAAATGAATGAGGTGGGAGGCGTGTGGGGATAAAGGAAACGATTGGTGCTCGCTGTGTTTTGGGTACGTTGTGTGTGTGTGTGGGGGGGGGGAAGTCACTGTCCTTTCACATGTGTTTGAAGTTTTCAATAATGAAAAGCTGAAGAAAAGGTAATGCTCTTTTAAATGCACTGATGAACAGACAGGCATGCCCGAAAATAAGGGCAATCTTCTGGGAGAAAAAACAAACAAGAAGGAGAGGGGGAGAAAGAGGAAAAAAAGCATCTGTCCTCCGAGCAGAGAGGACTTTGCTGACCTGAGCCCTTGGTGTCCAGTGGGGTGCAGGACAGAGGGGCTTGGGCCAGAGCGACACGGAAAGTGTGTTCCGAGACATTTCCATAAAACCGGGACTCTCACATCGCTATGCTCTCAGCAAAAGGAGAGTCAAGGGAGCAGTTGTATTGGGAAGGGTTCTAGGGGTTAAAAATATCCCCACCCCCTACATCGCTGGCCTTCAATTTGTAAGGTGAGTTTGGGACTCAAATGGAAACTTCCTGTGTGGCCCAGAAACAGCCTACTATACATGACAGCCTAGTATAGGGGAAAACCCCCAGCAGAATTAGAATCTCAAGGTCTTAATATATACAGTCATCCACTCAACAAATGTTTATCCAGAATCTCACTGCTGTGGGCAGTGGGGACACAGCTGCAAACTGGCTAGAATATCAGGATTCCTAGATAGAGAATAGAAAAGAATTGCGTTTATCATGTTTACAGATCTATGAGAAGAAATTGTGAACTTGATCAAGGAACAAGATACAAGTATAAAAGAACAGGCAGGTTTGAAGTGGAATCAAGTAGAGCTTCTGGGGGAAAAAAAATCCAAAACTTCGAAATTGAACTCAGTGGATGAGTTAAATATTAGGTTAATCGTAGTTAAAGGTAGATCTAAAGAACTTATCTAGAACGCAAAGATGTAAAAGATGTCAGATGCAGGGCACAGAGTGTCTGAAGTTCCAGAAAAAAATTGAGAAATTGGAGTGAGGCAGTATTAAAAAATAATGGCTTAAAAGCTCCCACACTTGATCAAAACCATGAAATCGCTGCTTAAAAAGTTCAAACGAACAAAAGCCCTTACAAATAGAAGAAATAAAGAAATCCAGAGCTGTCAAGCCACCGAAAGGCATGGAGGAATCTTAAATGCATATTGTTTAGTCAAAGACGCAGGTTTGAAAAAGCTACATACCCTGTGATTCCAACTCTATGACACTCCAAGAAAAGCAAAGCTATGGAGACAGTTAAAAGATCAGCAGTTACCAGGGGTTGAGGGGAGTGGGGAGGGATGAATAGGTGAATGCGTCTATTCACGTCTAACCATAAGAGATTTTTTAGGGTGGTGAAACTATCGTGATACTGTAACGGTAGAAACGTGCATTTGTCCAAATCCATATAATTATACGACACAAAGTGTGAACCCTAATGTAAACTATAGACTTAAGTTAATAATAATGTGTCAATATCAGCTAACCAACTGTAGCAAATGTAGCATACCAATGCAAGATGTTAACAGTAGGGGATCCGTGTGTGTGTGTGTGTGTGTGTGTGTCTGTGTGTGTGTCTGTGTGTGTTGGGATGGGGGGTATATGGAACTCTCTGCACTTTCTGCTAAAATTTTTGTAAACCTAAAACCACTGTAAAAAAGAAAGTCTGTTAATTAAAAAATAAAAAAGAAATCCTATAATTGAATCACTCTGCTGTATACCAGAAATTAACACAACACTGTAGAGGAAAAAAAAAGAAATCCAAACCCCGAATTACTACAGTGAAATTGCAGAAAACCAAGGACAAGAGAAGATCTTCAAAGCAGCTACAGAGAAAAGCAGAACATGTAACAAACAGGCCAACAGCTGATTGATCACCAACCACAATGGAAATTAGAAGGTGGTAACAAGCTTCCAAAGAGGACAGAAGGACAATCTGCCTGGAATTCCATACCCAGCTAAAAAGTCATGGAAGAGTGAGGGTCAAATAAGATACCTTCAAATAGACAAGAACCAGGGTGCTCTCCCTGAGGGAGCCGGCCTGGGCTCTGCCCTCCAGGGTGGGGGTGCCATGGCCTCTCACCTTTGCAGTGGGCGTAGGGCATGGTAAGGGTGTAATTCTCCACCCGGTTCAGGAAGGTGAGGGTGGCCTTGCCGTCCAGCAGAGCTGACAGTGAGTTCCCTGCAGAGACGGGGCAGTGGGACCAGTGAGATGAGACTGATCCTCGGGACCTGGGCCCCCACCTCCACCCCAAGTCACAGGACCTGAGCTCCCTTCCAACAGGTGGAAAGAGTCCCAGGCACCTCCAGCTGTGTGACTGTGGGTGGGTTGCTTAACCTCTCTGAGCCTCAGATTCTGTAAAGGCCCCGTCCAGGTCGTACAAGTCATTCATCCTGAGGAGTTACCTAAGTTGCCATGTGTTCATGTTTATTTCACTTACTAAAGCAGGGATTCTTAGGGTGGAGGCTTCGAACCTTTTCAAACTAGGGCCTCTGCTCTGATTTTAAACACCAGCGGAGAGTGGGTACGGCCCGCTCAGGGCTGAGAGTCACAGCCACAGTCAGTGACGGGAGCGCAGGGGTGGAAAAGGTGGGCCGAGCCTGTACGCCCTCTGCAGTCTGCTGGGCACACAGAGCACCTGCCCACCAGTGAGAACAATACAAAGGTCGACAGGACGGGAAAATGCAGACAGACCCACGGTGCCAGGCTCTCGAGGGGTGCTGCCCGATAGAATGTCGTGTGATGATGAAACTCTTCTATCCCATGCAGCACGTGGATACTTGCACTGCGGCCAGAGCAACTGCGGAGCTGCCTTTTAAGTTTTATTTCATCTGAATCAATTAAAGTAGCCACATGTGGCCAGTGGTGCTGAATTGGACAGCCAGCTCTAGATGGCACCTTCACATGGCTCCTTCCCGTAATCCTCCCAGCATCAGTGCAAACTCTATGGCTGAGGGATGAGAGGCCGGGGGGAGGGGGCTTTGGAGGGCTCTGCCTGACCCCAGGTTCTGAGCACTTTACCCCTCGTGGGCCCTGGCTAGGAGAGGCAGAGAGGGACACGAACATGGCCACCGTGGGAGGCCTTGGTGACCACCGAGTGCAGCAGGTCAGTCCTCCCCCCATTTCTTCGAGGCCCAGGGGAGCCCCCCTCACCGTAGAACCGGGACTTGGCTGTGATGCTGCCACTGATGCAGAAGCCGTCCTTTCGGTTGCTGACGTGGAAGGCGGACACGGGTGGGTGGTGGGACACCTGTGGGTGGAGAGGTGGCTCCTGTGACAGCCCCAGTAGCAGGCAGGCCCGGTCCCCCACCACATCCCTCCCAGTGCCAGGAGCAGGCGTGAGGGCAGTCCCCATCTCTCATCCCCAGCATCCAGCGAAGCCAGGCCTGAGTCCTGGGGCCCGGGGTGGGGGGAGCTGAATGCAATCCCCGCATCCCCCCAGGAAAATGGGATGCGCTGTCCCCCCTCCCTAAGGGAACACTTTCTGCTGTCACAGCCGAGATGGTGCCTGCGCCTCCTGGGAGAATCCCCGCTGGCAGCAGTGAGGTCAGAGCTCTTCCAGTAGTCGAACGAACGTGGAGCCACCCAGAAACGTGCCTGGGGGTCAGACTCCCCCTGCCCTCTGCCAGGGCCCCGCCCGCTGCAGAGCCCAGCAGCCAGCCCCGGGTGGCCGGGCCCTTGCCTGCTCAGCTATGTAGAAGGTGTGGCTGTGGTTCTGGGGGTGGAACCAGCAGCAGCGGAAGGTCTCCCCCAGAATGGGGTTGTAGGGCTTCTTGATCCCCTGCAGGCAGTGAACAAAGAGGCTTGTGTGAGAAGCTGGGGGTGGGGCACAGATGCCAGTTGGGACGGAGTGTGGACCGAGGGACAACAAGAGGGGCTGCCTGCTGCCCACAGCCCCGGGGAACCTGCAGGGAGGAGGTCTCTAGAAGGGATGTCTAGTTTCCCACCAGCATCTGGGAACAGCACCCCACTCCTGCTCTGGGGAGACTATGCTTTACCCTTGGTTTACACTCCGGGGGGATGGCCTACGAGGTGCCCTGTCCACGTCTTGGCTCTGAGGGGCACGTGAGACCCTAACCACATCAAGCTCTCCCCGGACCTCAGGGGAAGCCAGTGCACAGCCCACTCAAAGCCCCCTGTGGCTTCTAATGACCTTTCAAGTTAAAGCCCAAATTCTCCAGCCCTGCTATTTCAGTCACTTCCCTGGGTGGGAGGTCAGGGCTTGGTCCCCCATCTCTGGGGACCTGAGACCACTGTGGGGACGACCAGGATCCTTCAGGGTCACGCGAGGTAGGGGATGGCCTTGGGCTCTGGGTGAGGTTGGGTGCCAGGGCGCAGGGCTGGGCTGTAGCTGCGCCCTCCCCGGTCGGCGCTTCTCACCTTGGGCTTCTTGTAGAAGCCGGACAGGTACCACTGCAGCACGAGCTTGATCCGGCTGTAGGCGTCCTCCTCCAGTGCAGCCCTGCGATGGGGTGGGGGAATGCCCTCGCTCCAGATCGGGGGACCTGGGCCACCCTCTGCCCTTTCCCGGCGCCCTCTCTCCTTCCGTTTCAACCTCCATCCACTTGCTGAAAACCCAGGCCCCTCCCCAGCTGCCCAGCCCCCCAAAAGGAGGAGTTTCCCACTCCCCCCGCCACTCCAATCGGGTTTTCCACGGAACTGCAAAATGTCAGGGTGGCTCCAGTGCTGGGGCCGAGAGGGTGCCGCCTCCAGGAAGCCCCCGGGATGCTCTCGCCCTCACCCAGCTCCCTCTGCGGGGGATGCTGAGCCTGCAGCCCCCCTTCCAACCTCAGCCTTCTTCAGCTTGAGGGCACCAATGCCAGGGCTCAGGTGCACAGAAGGTGCTGGGCTCACCTGTGACGGTGGCCCTGACCGGACGTGGGGCTGCCCTGTCCTCCCTGTCCACCAGCTCCTCCCATGGCGGCCGGGCCCCTTGGAGGCAGAGGCTTCAGGGACAGTTTCCTGGGGAGCCTTAGGACGCGCTGTGGGGCAGGCAGGGGCTGAGGGAGCCCGGGGGGAGGGGGCTGTGTCTGGGCACCTCCCCGTCGCTCACCTGGAGAGCAGGTCGGCGTGGTAGTAGTAGTCGGAGAGCTTGTTGAGGAAGGAGCGGGGCTCCAGGACGAAGGTGGGCAGCACCACGCGGGACAGGTCCATGCCCGGCCGTAGCTGCTTAAGCAGGACCCACATCAGACTCTTGTGCTCGTCAGACACCGTCTCTACCTGCGATGCCTCGCCCAGCTGCCGGCAGAGGGACCGTGGTCAGGCTGCAGCCAGAGCCGGGCAGGGAGCCTGGAGGGGGTGGGATGGGGGCCGGGCCCCCACACCCAGTGGGCCTGTCCCAGCCCCACCGGAGCCCTGCATTTTCCAGCAGGCCCGAGGGGCAGCTGCTGGCCCAGGCCGGCTCCCATCTGCCTGGGCTCCTGGCCAGCCTGGGCCCTCCCTACGGTTGGTGCACATCCACCGTGGCTGCTGACGCCTGTGTGGACTTTGCATGATCGGTGCCGTGGTGGCGGGTGCCGTGTGCTCGAGGAGGCCTCCTCCCACGCCCAGCCCGTCTTGTCTTCATGGGGTGACAGCCGCTTCAGGCCTGCACCCCCTTCAGAAGGGCGTCTTCACTTGTCCAGGATCGCAAGGCTAGAGGGGGCCGCCCTGGACCCCTCCTCTCTTCCCTGAGACCGAGGCTCCGAACGCGTGCCACAGAGAGACTGAGCCCCGGAGCTTTGGGCTTTGTCTGGGCAGGGGGAGAGGGGGCAGTGTAGCGGGGTGGGGGGGCTCCATCTCCCAGGCCACACCAACCAGCAAACCCTCAGGTGGGCAGAATGATCTCAGAAAGGGTCATGCATCTGTCTAAAGACAGCTGGCTGGCGGGGCAGGTGCTCCCAGGCAGGGCTGTGCATCGGGGACCGTCCACTCTCGGGAAGTGCCACTGAGCCGCAGTTCCTGGGCCAACGCCAAGCCCCTCTCCCCTCCCCATGGACCCCCATCCCCACCCCCCCGGTCTATGGCTCCAGGGCCTCGGGCCTGGGGTGTGGCTTGACTTGGCTGTGGATCCCCATCCCCTGACCCCCCAGGGAGGCAGCAGAATGGGGTGCCAGCAGCCAGCCCTGCATCACGGCCCATCACCACCCTGCCGGGCCACCTTAGGCAGTCACTCTGCCTCTCTGTGTCTGCACAGCTGTGGCGGAGGCCTAGTGGCACTCGCTTGGACAGCTTGCCTGGGCACTGAGGGGAAGGGAAGCCCCCAGAGGCAGCGGTCATGTCTGACCCCCATGAGGCTGTGGCTCCCTGGCTTTGATGTCCAGGCCAGCTTTGGGGCGCGCATGGCAGCTGCCACAGCTGGGAGTCCCCTGCACCCCCATCCCACCCGCACTCTCTCTAACCCTCTGGCTTCTGCCCCTCGTCTCCACCAAAAGTGCCCCGGTGAAGGTCACCACCACCCCCGTGTCACCCTGTCTCTCCTCCAGCTCCCAGCACAGCTGCCCCTGAGACCACCCCTCCCCTCTCTGCCACGTCTCCCAGGGTTCCTCTTCGGAGCCCCGTCTGTGCTCAGCCTCCGAAGGCTGGGGTGCCTGGGCCCTGGGCCCCTTGGGCTGCCCACCCAAGCCCTATGTCCAGACGGCCCCCTGAGCCCCAGACCCTCCCGTGCAGCAGCGTCTCCCCTGCACATCCAAGCCTGGGACACAGCCGGGTCCCACCCCCAGCCTCCAGCTCTTTCTTCCAGAGCGCCCATCTCACGGGTGGCATCGCCATCAGGCTGGGTCCTGCCCGTCTGCCTCTGGATGCGCCCTGAACCACTTCTCCCTTCCCCACCCCGACCCGGGCGCCGTCAGCTTTGTCCAGACAACAGCTCCTCCTTAGCGGGTCCCAGGCTCCACCTCTGCCCCTTGACCTTCTGAAGATCTCACCTGGACCCCGGCAGGCCGCCACCTGAACCTGCCCTGTGGCCCTCCCAACACCCTCACCAGAGCCCCGCGGCCCTCCCGGCTCTCCCTGAGTCCTGCCATCCTGGCCTTCCCGTGCCCCTGGCCCTCTGGGTGTAGCAGACCCTGCGGGCTCTCCCCGAGGGGACGGCCAGGCGTTGCCTCCATCGCTTCAGGGATGCGGGGTGGGTGCTGGGCGGCGCCCGAGCTCCAGGCAGGGCGGGCTCTCACCTCCCCCAGGTCCTCCTGTTCCTGTACCACGTACGTGGTCCCTCTGTGCGCGGGGCGCCCCGGGGCCTCCAACTGCTCACTCCCGCTCTCGGCCTTCCGCCTGCGGTCCTGGGTCTCCTTATCTGAGTCCTCAGCATTCTCTCTCTCTGACTTGTCTGAGAAAGCGTCGTTCTCCAGGGAGGACCCGTTCAGTCTGGAAGGTGGACGGCGCCCGTGGGTTGCTGGTCACAGGTGAGGCCCTGGCACGCCCACCTCTGGGCACAACCCCTGGTACCCTCACCCGGGGCACCCCTCGCTGCCGGGCGCCTCAGCCCCATCCCTGTGCTGAAAAGCCTTGGTGATGGGCATTTGACACTATAAGCCCCAGTTCACAGGCGAACACCCTGAGGCTCGCCGGTCCACCTCGAGTGGAGGAGGCCTGCCTCCTGGCCTGGGGTTTGGGCAGCCAGACCTCAGCGGTGTTTGCCCCCCATCTTCTCCCCACGTACAAGGAGACCCCGTGCGGTGGTGCCAGGGAGAGCCTGGCCTAGGAGTCCCCAGCAGGCTCCCGGGAGGGGCTGGTCCCTGCCCGCCACGCCCCTGCTCACGGGAACAGGTCCTGGTCGTGGACGGCTGCCGAGGGGGGCAGCCCGCAGAGCGAGGAGGGTGATGCGTCTGGCGAGGACCCGGGCTCCCCGTCGCGGCCCTGCCTGCATGTGCTGAGTCGCAGGAGGCTGGAGCAGCGCAGTGCCAGCTCCAGGGCGTCCAACCAGCAGCGGCCTGGAGTGGGGGGGCGGGGGTCAGGGGCGATGAGCAGCCCCCAGCTGGGGAGGCACCCACTGCACACTGGGGAGCTTCCTGCCCCTCTGTCAGGGAGCCTGCCCGCCCCCATCCCTCCATTCCTCAACAAGGAGTCCCCCACCGGACCCCCCACTCCCAGCACACCGTCAGTCACCCACGTCACAGACAAGGGCTAAGGCCAGGATGGGTAAGTGACCCCCTCAAGGTCATACGCGTAGCAAGCTCAGGCCACTCTGCACACAGAGGCCCTGCGAGCTCCCACCTGTGGCGTCAGGGTGAGGGCCCTCCCTGATGGAAACTGGCCTCCACGGGTCGGGGCAGGAGGGGGTCTCTGCGCTGAGGGCTTTCCTGGCCTGGAGCACAGGGCAGGAGGGGGGCTGGCAGGCTGGGGAAGGGCTGCTGAGCCAAGGCCGCAGACAGGCAGCCCCTGGTGTTGGAACAGCTCCGGGAAGAGGGGAGGGCCAGGCGGGCGGGGAGGCAGGTGGCCAGAGCCAGCTGCCTCCAGCCCCCAGCCCTTATCCTCAGCCCCCTGCAGCCCTTCTGGTAGAGGCCACCCGCGGGCTGGACCTGGGATTGAAGGACCTTGAACTCGGTTCTTTCCTTCTCCAAGCTTCAAAGTGTCTCCGTCTTGGAGACAGTGAATTTCCTTCCCTAACTCTCTGTGGTGCAGCCCAGGGCCTGGCGTTGGGAGGGGCGCGCTGGGGATCGCGGAGGAGGGGCTTGCAGGGAGGGTGGCTCCTGGTTATCAGGAGGACACCCTGCGTCCTGCGGCGGGTTTCACTGCAGGCTTGGCTGGATACCAACCTTCCAACTTTCAGCCAGGGCTGAAAGGTCATGGTGGTGGAAGGTGGGGCGCTCACGGGAGCAGAACCCGCAGGCGAGAGCTGGGAAACCCACCCCTGCCGAGTGGGGCCTGGGGCCCTGACGTGCGTTTTCTGTGGTTGCCACAAGGGACTAGACATCCTGAATAGCACGCATCCTTCGAGCCCATTCCTCCTCCTCCTCCAGGAAGCCCACCCTGATACCCACAGGGGCTGTGGATGCTCTTCCTCCCTGACCATGGCCCCCCACCCCATCAGGGACTCAGCTCATGCTTCAGCCCAGTTGGCCTCGTCTGCTGGTTTGATGGTGTTCTCCCGCACTAGATTGCAGGCTCCATGGGAGCACTAGCTGCCCATCCCATCCCAGGGCCCACGAGGGGCCTGGCACCGAGTGGGGGGCTGGGGAAATGAGAGTGGCATTCAAGGGACTCAGGACGGCCCCCTGGAGCGTGGATGCAGCGTCTGGCCACCAGGGGGTGGCGTGGCACCTTAGGGACGGCCCCCTTCCCCCAGACTCCCAGCCGGGAGGGCCAGAGCCCAGTGGTCAGGCCAGGCTGCCTCGGGCAGGGCCTTGCCTGCCCTGGACCGCTGGTGGGGTGGGAGTCTTACACCAGATCCCTGGGAGGCGCCGGCCCTCAGGGCTCGGCGATGGGGCGGTGTGTGTGGGGTGGGGGGTGGGGGGGGCAGCCGCGTTTACTCGGAACAGCCACTAGAGGGCGCTCCGAACACGTGCGCTGATTTGGGAACCTGGCTCCGTCCCGGCTCCAGCACTTTCTCACCTGCAGTTCACCCAACCTGTCTCCGCATGTGTCAAACGTGGATGGTAACAGTAGCATCTGCTGATTCAGTGGTGCCTGGCACGTGGTTGGCACCCAGTAACTGTTATCTGGTTGCTTTTAAATAAGGTCATCAGATTTGCATAGCAACTGGGGAGACAGTGCTACTGTTCATCTTTTGCCCACGGGGAAGACTGAGGCTCCAGAGAGGGCGCTGGTGAATGGTGAGCTCGTCCACCAGGCTGCCTCCTTGGATGGCGGTGGAGGGGTCCGAACCGGGGTCCCATACAACCAGCCTAAATCCCACCAAGGGCGGGGGGTTCTTCAGGTGGGGTCACCGTGGAGACCAGCAGAGCAGGAAAGTACTCACCGTCTGACTCAGAGGCGGCCCTGAAGATCAGGTAGCTGCTGGGGAGGGGCTGTGTGATGGAGCCCACGCTCTCACCTTTGGGGCCCTGCAGAGGCAGAGACCTGGCGTCACCCGAGGGATGGGCCGGGGATGGGTGGAAACACAGGTCGTGCGGTCATGTGGACCCACACTCAGACACGCGTGGACGCTTCCGGGGCCTCAGGACCCCTAGGCAGGGTCAAGCACCTGACCATGCAGACATGGCAGGCAGCAAGAGAGGTGAACGGGTGGGGTGCTCTGTCTCCCTTCTTAGCTGGTGGTCCCACCCTTGGCTTTCCAGCTCTGAGCCCCCCACTTTAGGGTGGCCAGAATCAGCATGTGCAGATCCAGGACACCCAGTTAAATCTGAATCTCAGAAAAATTACATACATAGTATAAGTATACCCCATGAAATATTTGGGACATTTTTTTTTTTTTTTTTAGATTCCATATATATGTGTTAGCATACAGTATTTGTTTTTCTCTTTCTGACTTACTTCACTCTGTACGACAGTCTCTAGGTCCATCCACCTCACTACAAATAACTCAATTTCGTTTCTTTTTGGGACATACTTATCCTAAAAAAACTTTTTTTAAAAAAAGATTTATTTATTATTTATTTATTTTAATTTATTTTTGGTTGCGTCAGGTCTTAGTTGTGGCACGCAGGATCTTCATTGAGGCACGTGGGATCTTTCATTGCAGAGCGCGGGCTTCTCTCTAGTTGTGGCATACGGGTTTTCTCTTCTCTAGTTGTGGCGCACAGGCTCCAGGGCGCGTGGGCTCTGCAGTTTGCAGCATGGGGGCTCTCTAGTTGAGGCACGTGAGCTCAGTAATTGTGGCGCGCGGGCTTGGTTGCCCTGCGGCATGGGGGATCTTAGTTCCCCGACCAGGGATTGAACCCGCGTCCCCTGCATTGGAAGGCGGATTCTTTACCACTGGACCACCAGGAAAGTCCCTAAGAAAACTTTCTGATCTTCCTCTAAAATCCAAATTTAACTGGGCATTCAGGATTTCACTTGGCAACCTGACCCCCTTTGGTCCTGGGCTGGGCAGCCCCCGGGTTATGAGGGTGAGGTCTGGGTTCAGAGCAGCTGCCCTCACATGGCCGCGTTCCTCAGCCTCTGGACACGGCTTGAGGCGTGATCTCATCCCATGGGGCCCCAGGCCCTGAGCGCCCCCAACCTCCGGTGACCACATCTGATCCCCTGGCCACTGAGTGACTTAACCCTTGGAACTGTCAGCCCATTTCTGGACTCCGTGCCGCTGGGGCCCCAGGATGAGCCTCCTGACTGCCCATCTGTGCTGTCCTCCCACACAGCCACCTGCCCCCGGGGGCTCTCTCCTTGCCTGACCCTCCCGAGCCCCAGGGCTCGCACTGTGGTACCTTCACGGCCCAGACGGACTGGTCCAGTGGGTGGAACAGCTTGAAGCAGAAGCCGTCCTTCTTAGAGGGCCTCTCAATGAGCTCGCAGCAGTGCAGCAGGACCGTGCCCACCCACTGGCCCACCTTGGGCGTCTTGTAGATGAGCAGCACCCCTGGCTTCAGCACGCACCACAGTTTGGTCCAACTTTTCAGGGTCCCGCGGATCTGGGGGGAGGGGCGCTGCCGTCCATGCCTGCCCAGGACCCAGGGGCATCTGGACGGCTGGGGGAGGGGCAGATACACAGGGCTCTGGGCTCCGGGCAGAGTTCTCTTTTAGGATTTAACAGGAACTCTGAATGATGGTGAATCCAAAGGAAGATGCTGTCGCCAGATTTACTGGTGAAGTCCACAGAGCTCAAGTTCAAGGCCCTGCCAGGGCCCTGGGGGGGACTGGCAATCGGATGTGACTGTTGCAATTGTCAGCTTTGTGATTTTGAACCCTGTGATCATTTCTTTTCTCATCCTAAATATTCACTTTAGTACTTAATTTTTTATTCATAATTTTGTGGAGCAGAAAAAAGGAGCCACGCGGGCCCAGGGCTCTGTAGACGCCCAGGCTCCCTGGTCCCCTTGTCTCCTCTGCCCCTCGTGGCAGCCCCGGGATCCGGCAGCTTTTCCCCCTCTGTACGGAGGGGGAAACCGAAGCTTGGGAGCTGAGGGAATCTCTCGCTGCCTCAGTGAGGTCTGAACACAACCCCGGTCCTTTCTCCCAAAGTCCGAGTCTCACCTCCCTCCTGTATCCCAGCAGGGGGCTCTATGGGCACTCTGGGAGCCCCGCCAGCAGGTCAGGGCCCCCCACCTTAATTAGAAATAGGGTTTCTGCAGATGTGACCAAGTGAAGATGAGGCTGCACCGGAGCAGGGTGGGCGCTGGTCCAATGACCGTGTCCTTATAAGAGGAGGAAAGGACACAGACACAGGAGGAGGCCAGGTGGCCACAGAGGCAGAGGCTGGAGGGACGCGGCCACAAGTCCAGGGAGGCCTGGGGCCCTCAGAAGCCGGCAGAGGCAGGAAGAACCCTCCTTTAGAGCCTTGGGAAGGAGCCTGGCCCTGCCAGGACCTTGACGTTGGACTTTGGCCTCTGGACCTGGGAATCATCTTTGGTTGTCATAAGCCACCAGCTTGTGGTCATTTGTCAGGGCAGCCCCAGGACACATACAGTTTGCAGCAGCCAGCATGCCTAACCGTCTCCCGAGTGGCTGGTGACCCTGCACTGTCCCTGGGGGAGGCCTCCCGAGGGAGCCAGGCCAGTGCTGGAACACACACGTGCTCACCTTCAGGCTGTCGGCCATGATGACTACGCTGGGGTCCGTCAAGGCGCTGAGCAGCTGCTTGGTGGCACGTTTCTTCTCCTGGCGGTAGCTCTCCTTCTGTGCCTGGGCCCAGGGCACCCGCAGGTGGGTCAGGGGAGGAGGCCCTGGGCTGGCCCTCCCGGGGGGCCTTCTACTCGCAAGGGCCTCCACCGTCTAGCCAGGGGACGAAGAGCGGGGCAGGGAGAGGACAGGAAGAGGGGGTGTGGAGGTGGCCAGGGTGCAGTCTGTCCCCCTCCCTTTGGCAGGCTGGGGTGGAGGTGTGGCCTCACTGGCTGGGGTGCCCACTCATCCAACAAACGACACACCGTGCCCCTTCCCCAGGCCTGGGCCCACCTTGAGAGCTTCCTTCTTGGTGACCTTGGCTGTCAGGGACACACATTCCCTGTCGGACCCATTGCACAGCCTGTATTCCGCCTGCAAGAGAGACTCAAGTTGCTGGAGGGAGGGGAGGAAAGGACAGGTGTGCGGTGAGGGGTGGTGTCGGGGCGCAGGAAGCAGGAGGTGGGAGAAAGGCGTCCCTCCCCCTCCCTGCCCCGGCTGGGGGGGGCGGGTGGACAGGCCTCAGGAGGTGGGCACGTGAACACGAGCTGGGGTGGGTCACCGGGGGCATGTCTGCGGTGGACCCCCTCCCTGGGGGCCTGCACTGGGCACATGGCAATGACCCTCTCCGTGGTGCCCGGGAGGCGTCCATCTTAGCCACCACCTGGCGCCCAGCCTCTGGTCAGGGAGGGCGCACGTATGCAGTGGGGACCCCCATCCCTAGTGCCCTGACAGCAGCTCCTGGGGGGGGCAACGCCCAGGCCCCCTCTCGAGCCCCCGATGCTTGCAGGGAGGAGGTGCAGCCGGCCACGCCCACCGGGCAGCTGCATCCAGGGATCTGGGAGCAGATGGGGCCTCGGTCCTTTAACAGACGGGGAAACGGCAGCCGGGGTGGGGGAGTGGGGAGAAAAAGCCAGGACTAAAGGCTATGGGCCTGCTTCTGTGGAGCCTGCGAGCCCAGAATGGGGTTTACAGTTTTTTTTTTTTTTTTGGCCATGCTGCACGGCTTGCAGGATCTTAGTTCCCGGACCAGGGATTGAACCCATGCCCCCTGCAGTGGAAGCCCAGAGTCCTAACCACTGGACTGCCAGGGAAGTCCCAGGTTTTACATTTTTAAGGGGATGGGGAAAAAAATCAACGTAAGATGTGAAAATGATGAAATTCAGATTTCCGCGTCCACCAATCAGGTTATCGTGGCCACCGGATGCGCCCATTGTTGGCCTGCTGTCGTGGCGGCATTGGCGCTAACGGCCACGGCAAGTTCTTGCAACAGAGCTCGTGTGGCTGCCGAGCTTTAAACGTTCCCTTTCTGGTCCTTTGCAGAAATTTGCCTGCCCTGCTCGTCCTCTGGGCTGAGTGCCTCCACCCCGAGCCTCCAGGCAAGGAAGGGAGGCCCGGAGGACCAGAGGCCAACGGCCCTCAGCTCCCTCCCTGCGCGAGGTGAGCAGCTTGGCAACGCTCTCGACCGCTCCGCCGTTGCCAGGTCCTCTCAGGTCTTTACTGCCTTTGCTCACCTACTTCTCACGACCACCCAGGAGGCGGGCCCAGTTACTACCCCCATGCGATGGATGAGGAAACTGAGGCACAGAGAGGTGCAGTGTCCCCCGAGGCTGCAGAGCCAGGGGCAGGGCTGCGGCCGGAACTGTCCTGGGGACTGGCTGTCCCCACGGCACTACGTGCCAGGCATGGCCTCGGGTGCTGGGGTTAGAACAGAGGGACAGGCCGCCCCCAGGGAACAGGGGGTGAGAGAGGGGGTTGGAGAGCACGTGTGTGCACGGGAACCACCGCATCTTCAGTCATTCTTACTACCCATACCCTGCAGGTGAGGAGGCTGTGGCACAGAGAGGCTCAGAACCTGCCAGAGGTCACACAGCTCGGGAGGGGCCGAGCTGGGGCTGAACTCAGGCAGTCTCACTCTGAGTGCACTCTCTGAGACAAGTGAGGACATTCGGGATCCCAGGAAGACAGGGACATGGGACGAGGCGCCTGGGGGACTCTGCTCTATAAGCACCCTCTGTGTTGAAGCAGGAGTGGTGAGAAGGAGCTGAGTGACAGGCCTCTGGGGGCTGGGCTGACCCTCCAGCTCCCGGGGAGCTGGGATTCTTATGCCTGGTGCCCCCAGCTTCCTTAGCACATGCTGTTCCCCCAGCCTGAATGCTCTTCCCTGTTGCTGAGCAACCCCTGCTCCTTCCTCAGGCCCCGCTGAGCTGCTTACCCGGGAGGAAGATGGCTCTGCCCACCCTGCTGGCATCAGACCCTGATGACACCAGCCACCCCTGGCCGACTGAGCATCTCCTGCAATTACAGCCACACAGACGTTTCTGCTTACTGTCGAGAGCTCCGCTGGGCTTGGCTTCATCCCAGCATCCCCTTGGCACCAGCAGCTGGGAGCTCGGTGAGCATCTTGGATGAATGGATGAGTGAATGAATGAGTGAATGAACCCTCTGCCAATTCCCTGCCGCCCAGCTTTCCACCAGATGCGGCTGAAAGGAGCTTGTTGGGGGCAACAGAGGAAGAGAGAGGTGCTATTGGGGACAGCGGGGCTGGGGGGGTGGACAGGATGGGGCGTCTGTGCCCTGCGACCCTCTGCTCCTGGACCCCCCAAGGCCCACTGGGCTGGGTCACTGCAGACAGTGCCCCTACTCCTCCATCCTAGAGCCATGCTGGGGACCCCACCCAGGCCCACCAGACCCCCCTGCTCATTCCCGAGGGCCACTGAACCTCAAGGCACAGTGGGGCGATGATGCAGCACCCCCAGGAGTGAGACACGCTGCTCAGAACCATGAACGCGGGAGTCTGACCAAAAACTTAAAAATTCCTTTAAGGGCTTCCCTGGTGGCGCAGTGGTTGAGAGTTTGCCTGCCAATGCAGGGGACACGGGTTCGTGCCCTGGTCCGGGAAGATCCCACATGCCGCAGAGCGGCTGGGCCAGTGAGCCATGCCCGCTGGGCCTGCTCATCCGGAGCCCCGCAAGGGGAGAGGCCACAGCAGTGAGAGGCCCGCGTAACGCAAAAAAAAAAAAAAAAAAAATTCCTTTAAAAGAGTGACTTGGGGAGCTTCCCTGGGGGCGGGGGGAGAGTCCGCCTGCCGATGCAGGGGACGCGGGTTCGTGCCCCGGTCTGGGAAGATCCCACGTGCTGCGGAGGGCTGGGCCTGTGAGCCATGGCCGCTGAGCCTGCGTGTCCGGAGCCTGTGCTCCGCCACGGGAGAGGCCGCAGCAGTGAGAGGCCCGAGTACCGCAAAAAAACCCAAAAAAACAAAAAAACACCACAGTGAGACATCACTTCACACCTACTGGGTTTAGAAAAGAACAGAAACAAGTGTTGTTGAGGATGTGAGAAACGGGAATCCTTACGCTTTGCCAGTGGGGCTGTAAAGTAAAATGGGCAGCCACTGTGGAAAACAGTTCAGCACTTCCCCCAAAAGTCAACTATAGAATTTTCTAGAATTCCATCTTGCCACAGAGTTTCCGTGATGGCCCAGCAATTCCACTCTGAGATATAAAGCCAAAGAACTGAAAACAGGGACTCAGATACTTGTACACGCCATGTTCGTAGCAGCTCTGTTCCCAACAGCAGAAAAGTGGAAATGGCCCAAATGTCCTCCCACTGATGAGTGGACGAGCCGCCTGTGGTCCATCCATCCAGGGGCACTGACACCTGCCACAGCCTGGATGGGGCTCAGGGAGACAAGCCTGGCACAAAACCCCACACATCGCATGGCTCCGTTTATATGGAATGTCCAGAATAGGCAAATCCGTAGAGAGGGAAAGCACAGTGTTGGCTGCAGGGATGACTGCTAAGACGGTGTCTGTTTGGGGTCATGGAAACTAGACAGAGGTGATGGTTGCACAATATTGTGAATGCACTAAATGTCACTGAATTGTTCATCAAAAATGGTTAATTTTGTGTTATTTGAATTTTATCTCATGGAAAAACTATATAATATATATACACATATGTGTGTGTATATACATAAAGAACTGCTTGTATATTACATATCTGATATGTTACTATACGTGATATTATACTGTGTTATGCTATATTATATTGTATATGATATCTAATATTAATATATTAAATACTTTATATTTATCATTTATATATTAGAGTTTGTATCTTTCCCCAAGCTATGCCTTTTAGAACAGTCTCAAGTCGCTCTTAAGAGTCTGGGGGGCGGGCTTCCCTGGTGGCGCAGTGGTTAAGAATCCGCCTGCCAGTGCAGGGGACACAGGTTCGAGTCCTGGTCTGGGAAGATCCCACATGCCGCGGAGCAACTAAGCCCGTGCGCCACAACTACTGAGCCTGCGCTCTAGAGCCTGCATGCCACAACTACTGAAGCCCGCGCACCTAGAGCCCGTGCTCCACAAGAGAAGCCACCGCAATGAGAAGCCCGCGCACCGCAACAAAGAGGAGCCGCCGCTCGCCGCAACCAGAGAAAGCCCACTCTCAGCAACAAAGACCCAACGCAGCCAAAAATAAATAAATAAATACATTTAAAAGAATTGTTAAAAAAAAAAAAAAAAAGAACCTGGGGGTGTCCAGAGCTGTCCTTTCTTTCCTCCCTCAGCCTCTGACACGTTCTAGACTTTACTTGTTTTGTCTGGTGCCTGTCTTCCCTCTAGAACATAAGCTCCAGGAGAGAGGGACTTTGTTTTACCGACGACTCCATCCCCAGCACCTACAGCGGTGCGGGCCTTGCCCAGAGAGGATGCCCAGACATCATTTCTGAATGGGTGAAATCTGAAATTTGAACCGAGTGTTCCTGATAGCATTTGATGTGGTCTTATTGGGTTTAATGTTTTATTGGGCTGTAGAAGGAAGAGCCATGTTTTCATGAAATAAATCTGTGTCTTAAAAAAATAAATGTGTCCGTAGACAGATGACTGGACAAACAAAGTATGGTCCAGCCACACAGTGGAATATTATTCAGCCTTAAAAAGGAAGAAAATTTTGACCCAGCTACAACCTGGATGAACATGAGGACATTATAGTAAGTGAAATAAGCCAGACACAAAAGGACAAATACTGTGTGATTCCACTCATAGGAGGTCCCTAGAGGAGTCACATTGATAGAGACAGAAAGTAGGACGGCGGGGCCCAGAGCTGGGGAAGGGGTGGGACGTGAGTGTTTAATGGGGACAGACTGTCAGTTTTATAAGATGAAAAAGTTCTCGGGATGGATGGTGGTGATGGTGACATAATGATGTGAATGTACTTAAACTGTAGACTTAAAAATGGTTAGGATGGTACATTTTGTTATGTGTATTTTACTGTAATCTAAAAAAAATTTTTTAATCAAAAAAATTCCACACACACAAATGCAGGCGCTCCAACTGCACTCCCAGCAGCCGGCAGCCCTGGGGACCGAGGCGGGGAAACGCTGGCTGAGGTGGGACCCACGAAAGGTCCAGTTTCTTCCCTGCCCTAAGTGGACACAGGGAGGACCGCCACACACTCCTTATTTGACAGAGGAGGGCGTGGGGTCCCAGAGGAGCAGGCAGTTGTCACTCTGGGTCTCACGGGGCAGCCAGGGTGGGGAGAACTGGCCTCTATGTGCCCCCAGTCCCCCAGCCGCACCGCCAGAACTGGGGCCTCCAATCTGGGGTCCGTGGCTCCCCTGGCTTGAGGCCCTCGGGGGAAGGAAGGGCGTGTCTGCAACCTGGCACCTGTACGTGGGGCCCCACACCCTCCCTGGACCAGAGCTTCTGCCTGGAGGTGCACGGCTGGGCCCCAGCTGAGAGGCGCTGGGCTGGGGAGCATGTGGTATGTGTGTGTGTGTGTGTGTGTGTGTGTGTGTGTGTGTGTGTGTGCATCTGTGTATGTGTATCTGTGTGTGCATCTGTGTATGTGTATCTGTGTGTGCATCTGCGTGTATGTGTGTTATGTGTGTGTACATGTACGTGCGTGCATCTCTGTGTGCATGTATGTTGTGCATCTGTGTATCTGTATGTGCATTTGTGTGTGTATCTGTGTGTGCGCGTGCCCTTTCCCCGAACTCAGTGTTGCCCTGGAGAAGGTGCACGGTGGAGGGCGCAGCACAGACACAGGCAGAGGGAGGATGCGCTCATACCTGGGTGGGCTCCCTATGACAGAAGAGCCCGGGGCCTCCTTTTACTGTGATTTTCTGTCCCTGAGGCCCCCTGGCAGCCCCAGCCTCCTCCGGGCCCTGCATCCCCAACCTGTGCTACTCAAGAAGGTGGCTTTGATAAACAACTCACAAGCTCTGTGACTCCGTCCCCAGCTCCAGCAGCCTCCCTGACTCAGAGCCAAGGGCTGGGAATGGTGGGTTCGGCCGGCGGCCCTGCTGTCCCCTCCCTCCAGCCACTTCCCATCGTCCCCAGGGCAGGCTCCCTGCCTTGGGTCCTCCCACAGCCGGGCTCCTACCGGTGGCACTTTCGTGGCAGAGCCTGGGGTCGGGGGCCCTTCATCCCTGGGCGGCGATGGGCTGTTGGGCTCCATGTCCTTCCCTGCAAGAGAGTGGCTGGTATGAGGACCAGGGCATGGCTGCCGGGCAGCCCCTCCGCCGCTGCCCAGTGTGTGGTGGGCGAGGCACGGGCACCGGCACGGGTGGCCTGGGCGGGGCAGGAAGCCAGCCCAGGCGGTGGCTGCGGGACCAGAGAGCTAATGAGCACCAGCCAGCGTCATGAGGGGGTGTCACCGCTGGGAGAAGCCCGGGTGCCCTGGGCGCTGGTGTGGCACACCCTCTGGGGTCTGTAAGACAGGCCCCCTGTTTTCAGTTCAGGGTACCCAGACCTCGCCTGGCTTCCCCCCACGCCCCAAATCCGCTGGCTGGAATTCCATTGCTCCCCAGTGCTGGGCTCTCAGAGGGAGGTGGCCAGACACTGTCCCCAAGCCCCTCCCAGCAGACTTCCTCTCCAGCTTGCTTGAGGGGAGGGAGGGGGGCATGAGGTGTCTGGATTCGACCCTGTGGGGAGCGGCTGCCTGTGCCCTGCTCTGTTTTTTTTTTTTTTTTTTTAAACATCGTTATTGGAGTAGAATTGCTTTACAATGGTGTATTAATTTCTGCTGTATCACAAAGTGAATCAGCTCTACGTATACATACATCCCCATATTCCCCTCCCTCTTGCGTCTCCCTCCCACCCTCCCTGTCCCACCCCTCTAGGTGGTCACAGAGCACCGAGCTGCTCTCCCTGTGCTGTGCGGCTGCTTCCCACTAGCTATCTGTTTTACATTTCGTAGTGTATATATGTATATGTTACTCTCTCACTTCGTCCCAGCTTACCCTTCCCCCTCCCCATGTCCTCAAGTCCATTCTTTACATCTGCATCTTTATTCCTGTCCTGCCCCTAGGTTCTTCAGAACCACTTCTTTTTTTTTTAGATTCCATATAGCTCCGTTTGTTTTGAAGACGGTTTCTAAAGCTCAGGTTCACGGGCAGGAAGAGGCCATGGTCTCAGAGGAGGCCTGAGGCCGCCTGACGGGCCACTCCCGCCCGCTCCCTGTGGCTGGTGGTTTATTGCCAGGTCCCTGCAGGAAGTGGAGAAGCAATGACTAGGGGAGAGCCATCCTGACCGGGAGGCACCAGGGGCTGGGGTGTGAGCACAGCGAGGCCGACGCCCTCCCTCCCCAACCCGGACAGCACAGAGAGGGAAAGGGACCTGCCCGAGGCCACACAGCTGGGCTTCGAAGCTGAGGAGGGCCCAGGCTCGGCAGCTGTCCCCACCCGTGGCCCACGCGCCAGGTGACCGGGTTCCCATGTGGACACTGACCTGGACCCAGAGGGTCGAGCTCATTCTCTCCACCCAAGAGCAGGTTGCGGCTGAGTTTCCGGGGGTCGACTTTCTGAGGGGTGGAGGAGGGCGGACACAGTGAGAAGCGTCGTCGCAGAAAGGCCTCCTCCTTCATGGCGTGGGCGCTGGGGGGCTTCTGGAAGGAAGGAGGGGAGAGTACTGGTCACGCCTCATGCCGAGGCTGGGGCAGCCTGGGGCCTGGAGGGGGCATCCTCCACCCGCCCCGGCAAGGGGACCAGAGACCCGCCAGAGAGCCAGGGCCGAGTGGCCAGGGCCACGGTGTCTTACGGGGACCCCTGAGGTCCCCACTCAGGGGACGTCTCAGAAAAGGGACGAGGGCCCGAGGGGCCTGCGGGTCACCCAGGGAAGGCTGCACGACCAAGCTCAGGCTTTCCAGGGCCCACGGCAGAAGCCAGGCTCGACCGGCCCCGCTGGAAGTTTGGCTGTCACAGCTGTGGCAGGACCCCCTGCCCCCCAGGCCCGGCACTAAGTTGGCTCTGTAGGACCCTGGACACGGTGAAGTGGAGCTGAGGTGGGCCCCTGACCCGTGCCGGGCCACAAGACTTCCCCCGCTAGGGGATGGAGCTCCGGGGTGGGAAGACAGTGACTGGTGCACGCAGGGGAGGGGGCCAAGAGCTGCCCAGAGAGGGGGACGCAGACGGGCCAGACAGGCGGCCACAGAGCCCTCGGGGGAGCTGGCATGAGGCTGGGGCCGTCCCTGAACCTGGCCTGCCCATCCCACCTAAGGACGCCTCGAGACCCCGCCTCCTGCCGTCCCCTGCTTCAGCTCCCGGCTGGCTTTCTGATACCTGCACCCAAAGTGCCTTAACTCGGAGAGGAAGTGTGCAGGCGTGCTTACGGCGAGGTGCACCCGAATCCACGCTCCGCCCAAGACATCACCTTCCTGCTTCACAGCACTGCCCAAACCAGCGTCCGGTCCCAAGAGAAGCCGCGGCCCCGGGGGAGCCTGACGGCCCCGGGGGAGCCTGACGGCCAGTGCTTCAGGTGCCTGCCGTGCCCTCTCAAGCCCTGCCACTGGCCTGGTCTGCCCAGATCAGGAAAGAGGCAGCTCCCTCTGTCTGCTGCCCCCTTGCAGCCCCGCCCCGAGTGGGGCTGGGGCAAGCAGTTCCCAGTGGACGGCACCCCGCCACCGACGTCAGCCCATTTTATGGATGAGAAAATCATGGCTCCGAGAGCTGATGGCCTAGCCTTGTGGTCACGGCCTGGCAGATGCTGGCAGAGCAGGAACTCCGGCTCTGAATCCTGGGCTCTTTCCACTCCCTGAGGACGTGCTGCATAAAGGCCCAGTGACCGATTTCTAAAGGCCCAGGGGTACCTCCTGCCGCCTCCCGGGTGGCCTCCTGCCAAGCCCAGGACAAAGTTCCCGCTTTCGCTTTCTCCCCTGGCCCTGGGCCTTCCTGGGCGGGGCAGCAGAAACACAGAGCCTTTCCTGCTGTGACAGGTGGGCAAGTGGACCTGGGCGGGGCTTCAGGAGTAGGCAGGGTGGCGCAGGGTTCCGTCGGCAGCCCCGGAAACTCCTCTGTGCTCCCTGCCCAGGGGTCAGAGTGCGGGGGGCTCCAAGGCTGCAGTGGGCCCAGGGGCTCCACCCTTCCTAATCACTACCGTGTCACCCGGCTAAGCTTGTTACCTCTGCCATTTCACAGAGAGGGAGACTGGTTTCAGAGAGGTTGGGATTTGGGGCCCCAGGTCACACAGCTATTAATTGGCGACAGCTGTGCTTGAGTCAAGTAGGCTGATGCTCAATCCTGGCCCGAGTCCCCCCTCTCACCAGTTCAGCTTAGCTTCTAGCAAACCCACTGTGGGGAAGGAGAGGGCGGGAGTCTGGAAGCTCAGCCCCTGCTTGCAGAGTCCCAGTGGTCACTCACTGACTCCCCAGGTGTGTCTCAGGCCAGGGAGCCAGGACCTGAGAGGAGGTCCACCGCCTTCTTACTCATGTAGCTGAGATCTTCCAAGCACCCGGCTGGCAGCCAAGGTGAGTCAGACCTGCTCCTGCCCTGGAGGCCCCAGGACGCATGATGAGGGATGACACAGGTAGGGCCTCCTCACCTGGAGCTGCATGTCTCTTAGGGGTTGAGTCTTGCAAACTTGGGGCAGGGAGAGGGGCTCCTGCCCACACAGCTCAGCTCCCCCATCTGGCCACGCACCCTGGCTCTACCAGGGCAGGGTGGGGAGGCACAGAGGTCACTGGCTGCCTTTCTTCTCTCCCAGCACAGCTAACAACCAGCGACCAGCGGGCCCCACCATCTGCTCATATACACCATCCTCCCTTCCACCTTCCCTCCCTCCTTTCCATCCATCCAGCCAGCCAGCCATCCACCCATTTTCCCACCTGCCTATCTGTCCATCCATCTAACCTCCTAGCCATCCATCCATCCATCCAAACATCCAATCATTTAACCATCCATCGATCCATCGATCCAACCATCGATCCATCCGTCCGTCCGTCCGTCCAAACTCTCTTCCCTTCCTCCTCCTCCGTGATCTCTCTTGTCAGCAGAGCAGCCTGATTTCCCTTCCCCACTTCCTTCCTATTTGCCCAATAATCAGATACATCAGAGGTGACATCCAAATGGCTGAACAGCTGGTCCAGAACAGACACCCACAAATCCGAGTGCAGTGCCGGCGTGCACCCGTGGATACCCCCTCTGTGTCCTGACACCCCACACCAGGCGCGGGCCCCCAAAGGCCCCCCTCTGACCCACTCGGACAGCGAGGTGGCCCCTCTCCTTCGGCAAGGCCTCAGGGTGTACACGCAGCCCCTTGGCCTTCCCAATGCCCACCCCTGGCTGCTGTCTATGATCTCACTTGGGGTCAAGGATGGGGAGATGCTGCTTCGTTCATTTCAGAGCTAAATCCAGGGCCCCTCTTGCCAGAGGCTCCACACTGCATTTAGAACACAGTCCGGCCTCTGTCTCCTTGTCCCTGTTTTCCAGGCCATCAGGACCCCTGCCCGCTCCTCCCACCTCATTCCCTGCCTGGCTCTGTCACCCACTTGCCCCAGACACACTGGCCCCCGTTATGTTCCTTGAACACGCTAAGCCCGTGCCCACTGGGGCCTCTGCTCTGACGTCTCCCCCCGAACGCCCTCGCCCACATCTCCGTCCGTCCGTGTGGCTGGGTCCTTCTCAAATTCCACTCTCCGCTCAAATGTCACTTCCCGGAAGGTTGCCACCCCTCTGTCTCGCACAATGCCACATCCCCGTGGAACAGTCCAAGTTGCTGGACTGTTGCTACTATATTCCTTCTTCTGTGTCAACTTTCTTCCACCCCAGGATGCAAGTTCCAGGAAAGGGGACAGCACTGTCCCTCCCATTTGCTGCGTCTCCCCAGGGCCGGGAGCAGGGACTTGCAGCGGGCGTGGGCGCCACTCAGCTCCAGCGCTTGGGGACCCCAGAGCCTGGGGTGAATGAAGGCAGCAGAGCAAATGCCCCTGGGCTTCGTCCCTCCTTCTCTGCAGGTTAGGGGAGGAACCTCTGGCCAGCGTCAGCTTGGGGGCCGATTTTCACGGTAACCCTGGTGAGGTCCCTGTCCCAGGCCTCCTGCCATGCCTGGTGCAGCCGAGGACTGAGGTCCTGCCCTCCAGGCACTGGCAGGAGGCAGGAGGAATCCGGCACCTGGCGGGTCTGCGGCCCCTTGGAGGCTCCAAGCTGGGAGGACCGTCAACCCGATGCTGGGCTGACCATGACCTTGTCTGCTGCTCTGGACCTTGCAGGGAAAGCTGAGGGCTCGCAGCCCAGGGAGCACAGACCCGTGAGGATGGGAGCCAGTCCATGAGGATGGAGGGACGATGGAGGGAGGTGGATGAGGAAATAGACTCCCAGGCTGAGCCAGCAACTAGGGACCACACCCGCGGCGGGCAGCTCTCTCCCTCTGTCCCGGCCTGGGCTCCAGCTGCCCAAGGGCTCAGGGCTCCAGCTGCCCAAGGGCTCAGGGCTCCAGCTGCCCAAAGGCTCAGGGCATGCTCTCTCTCGGCCCAGCCCTGGGCCCTTGGAGCCTGGATTCTGCCCGCCTGAGCCATCTCGGCCTGCCATGTGCCTTGCCCTCACTGGCCTCCCCAACCCCTGACGGCTGGCCTGTGCCCCGACCACAGTAACACCCCTCCGTTACCCTTGGTTACTGGGGTGACGCTTGTCTGTACATAGCTCGCCCTCGGCCTACAGTTGCCCAAATTCTTTCCCCCGCTGCCATAAATGAGGCTGCTGTGGCTTCACCTGGCTCTCATTATCATGAAGTCCAGGTGTCTGAGGGGACACCGCAGGGCCTGGAGGAAGGAGCCCAAGGGCACCCCGACACGGTGAGATGGCCCCCGACACAGCACGTGAGGGGACCTGAGCGTGAGGGGCCCTGACATCCCTGTGCGGGAGCCTTGGGTGTTTCAGCAAGAGGGGGCCCCCAGCCCAGAGGCCCCCGGGCCCCCTAAGGGGGAGCTCATAGTGGAGGCCAGGAATCAGGAGGAGGGGCGGCAGCTGGGACTGCCCAGCCCTGGCGGAGCCTCGGGGGAGGGCTTTGCAGGCCTGGAGCTCAGCAGGGAAGCCGCTGCAGCCCCTGCTCAGACGCAAGACCAAGCCAGCCCCGGGGCTTGGGAAGGCGTGGCAGCGTTTCCCACGCTGACCTGCAGGGCTGAGGGTGCAGGCGTGGCCAGCTTCCTGTAGGCCTTGGCAGTGACGGCACCTCCGGGGGACGGTGGGCTGTGGTTTGCTGCCGGAGCCCTTGCGGCCCACCCAGCAAGCAGAAATCCCAGCCCTGGAGACACACGTACCCCTGGGGACAAGTCCCCCGCCGCTGGGACCGCCAGGTTTGTCCGTCTGAGCAAGCTCCTTCCCATCGAGGCAGGCGTCTAGGCGGGCCCATCCCTCGGCGCGCAAAGCTCCAGGACAGGCAGGGCTGGCCTCCCACCACTCCTTCTCCCGGCTGGTCCCCGCAGAGGGAAGGAACCCTGACCCTGGCTCACCCTGTGTGGCTGCCCTTCTTGGCCACTGCTCTGTACAAAGGCAGACCCCGAAGGGCCTTTCGGGAAGGAGGGGGGCAGGTACCAAACCTTTGGGAAAGGAAACACTTAGAACTTGGGCCTGGGGTGGAGAATCACTGCCCGACGCCAGGCACGGCTCTGAGCAGAGATAGCAATCCCAGAGCCCTCTCGGGGGCAGCACGTCTGCCCGTCTTGGGGCCCGAGGCACACACCCCTCGTGTCTTAGTTCGGTCCACGCGCTAACTCCCTGCCGGGCTGGGCTTCTGCTGTGGGGCACATCCCAGCTGATTCCTCGACTGCCTGAACCCCCGGGTACCCACTCAGGCCGGGCACCCGTAGGGCCAATGCAGCATTTCCAGAGTGAATTAGCTCACGTTGGCAAGGGGGCTTGAGAGGGGTCAGGGCTGTTGGGGGTCAGGGAGTAGCCCTGGGGGCCCAGAGCAAGTAGGGCGGGGGCCCCTCCTGCAGCCCTGCTCTAGGCAAGGTGGTGGCTGTCCAGGCATCCAGGGATGGACCCGCCTCCCCGGCATCCTCTGAGTCCCAGCAGCCTCCTTGCAGCCTGCTCCAGACTCCTATGCCCCGCTTGCACCCCGAGGATGCAGAATGCCTGGACTGATGGGCACCACGGGGGCCTCAGGTGAAACATCACTGCCAGTAGCCGTCAGGGTCCTGCAGCCACAGCCGGGACGTATCCACGGGTGGTGTCTGGGTGCATCCCTGCCCGGCAGCAGGGCGCTGGACAAGCTGACCTTCAAGTTCTACCCCGGCTCAGGAGCCTTCCTGTCAACCGCAGGAGCCTCCTGGTCTGCTTCCTTAGGGCTCCCCACTTCCTCCTGCCCCATTGCCACTCCCGGGCCACCTGGGAGATGAGGGGGACAGATAGGGGAGCACAGGACGGGAGGCAGCTCCGACTTCCGGCTTGGCCTCCCTCACCCTGCACGGCCTGAGCTGGCTCCTCGGCTTCCGTTTCCCTTCTGGGGCATGAAGGCCCCCCAGCGTCGGGGGCAGACGGGTCCCACGTGGTGCTGGCCCAGAGTAGACGGGGTATAGGTCAGGCTCGGCCCTGCCCGGGCCAGCCCCATGTCCCTGAGTTCCAGCACTTGCTCGGGCACCTGGTAGGTGACAAGCTCTCTGTCCCTAAACAAGACCGCCTGGCCAAAATCAAGGCCTGGAGAGCTGCACAGAGCCCACCCTGCCCCACCTGGGTGCCTGCACCCTGCCCCTCCCCTCCCCCACTGGAAGCTGCCTTCTGAGAAGTTATTTGCCTCTGAACGCTGTCCCCTCCCTCCACCACCAGAGGCCCACCTTCGGGCCAGAGCAATGCGATCTTTGTAAAGAAAGGTCATTGGTGCCTTATCGGCCACAGCACAGACAGGATGCCCAGCCCGCTTCTCTGGGGCCAGAATCCGCTGAGCCGCTTGCAGCTCTCGGTGGGAAGGGTGAGGCTCTGAGAAGGAATCCAACAGAATCCCGGACTCACTTCGCATCCCACCTGCAGGCGCGGAGGTGGGGGGGACAATTCTGAGCCTGGGAAAATGTCCAGTCCTGCCTGTAATGGCTGTGTGGCCTCAGCTGGCCATGCTCGTCTCTGAGCCCCTATTTGTAAAGGGGGGGTTCCTCTGAGTGGGGGTGGCAAAGTCCCCTGCAGAGGCTGAGATGGTGAACCCAGTGTGAGTTCCTGGCTGCCTGGTTAGCTTTCTCACCAGTGGCTGAGTGTCACAACTGGCCTAGCTGTGCTAGAGGGTAGGAGGGCAAGAGTTCCTGGGCAGGGGAGATGCAGCTCGGGCCATGGGGGGGCTCTCTGTTAATCGGTGGGTGCAGGAGAAGCAGGCACTTGCAGCCCGGCCACCACCAATGTGCCTGCACTCACAGTGCACTCACTTCTGCTTGAACAAAACGGATTGTAAAAGGCGAGGGGAAAAATGCTCTGAAATCACAGATAAGCTCAGGGATGAAGCCATGTGAACCCACCTGCTTGGCTCTCTGTCTGCGCACCCAATGGAGAGGTCAGCAGATCCCAGGGAAGGACAGCAGCCATCAGTTAAAGTACAGTAGCCATCAGTTAAAGGACAGCAACCATCATGTCAACACCACACATTTGCATTCCAGAAACTTGCTAAGGTCCCAAGGCTAGTGACCATGAAGTCCCTGCCAAGAGGACCCTCATGAGGGTCCAGAAACATGTCCTGGCTACTGTCCCCCACCTGGACCTAGCATCTGGGGCTCAAACTGGGCAGCCAGAGCAGCCCCCATGGGAGCAGCAGCCCCTTCAGCGCACCGTGGCATGTGGGCGCATCCCTGACAGGTCCAGACCAGTGTTCGGAACTTTGGACCTGTGCTGATGGACCCCTGACGCGTCCCAGGCCCTTTCATATGCATTATTCCACCTGATGTGATTCTTATGTTATCGGAGAGGTGAGGGTAGCAGATTTCATGATCCCATTTTAAAGATGCAGATCTCTCTTTAAAGAGGCCCCAAGAGCAGAAAAGACCAGCCTGAGGTCCAGTGGCTTGAACCGTGCCCGGGTCCCCACGAGGTGGCACAGCTTTAAGCCCCCAGTCCCCATGCACCTTGAAGATGGCTGAGGGCAGGGGCAGAAGGGAAGTGGGGTACAGGATCCTGGGGGAGGTGGTGGGAGCTGGGTCTCCCCCAGAGAGACAGTTCCCAGACAGGCCACCTCGGAGTGCCTGAGCCCTGCAGAGAGGGGCAGGAAGTGGCCCGCCCTGCTCGAGGCCTTGCTGGGGCGTTCTCGGCTGACTCAGCCAGATCACGTGGCCGTGGGTAGGGCCGGGCCCTGGCACCCGCCCACCTGGCTTCCTGACCGACACGGGGCCAACTGGCACACTCAGTACCACGATCGGCTGGCCTGGGCACCGCTCACTTGCCACTTCCTCTGCGTCAGGCCACTCCCGCCCAGTTCTGGGAAGCCCGGGCCACTGTGGCCTGATCGGATGTGGTCCCCGCTGCAGGCCTGACCCCACCCTGTCCTACCCAGGCCCTGCCCGCCCACCTGTCCCCAAATGAGAGTTTGAGTTTCTGATGCAAACTGCATCCCGGTCACAGTGCTCTGGGACGGGGAGGGGGCGGTGAGAGGGCGGGTGCTATGCAACCAGGGGGGAGTGCAGGGCAGTGGGGAGGACGACGGGGAGGGGGAGGCAGGAGCCCCCCAGGAGATGGGCTTGCTGAGGGTCAAGGGTCCGGGCTGCCCACCCTCAGGTCCAGCATCTGAACCAGGCAGCTGGATCTGGGCCCCGGAGTGACCTCACGCCCGAGGCACTGCCCGTGCTGCGGGGCTGGCTGCCGACATGAAGTCCTCCGCACACTGGGGGGCTCTCCCAGGGGTGCTGATGTCTCCCGGACATCCCCTGTGGCCTGGCTCTCCCAGCGGGGCTTCTGCCTCCCCCGGGAGACACCTCACAGGCCGCTGCCTGCCTGGGTGGTGGCGGCTGACGGGCGGCAGTTAGGCGGCTGCCCTGGGGGGCACTCGGCCACAGATGGGCACCCGCCATCTGGACCCCACGGCTGCCCATCTTCCCTCATTGCAGGGCCGAGCCTGGGCGGGAAATTCCAATAAGAAAAGGAGAACAAAGTGGGCCAGGGGCTGCTGTGGCCCAGACTCCCTCCCAGCAGGCAGGGAGGGGCGTGGAGGGGGTTGGGAGAAGAGAGGACCTCGCCGACCCTGAGGGGATCCTGGGGGCTCAAGTGAGCCTGCACTCCCCTGCAGACCCCTCCAGCCTCAGCCTATCCCTCTGCCCACCCCCTACTCCCCCCATGGGACCTTCCGCAGCTGCTCCTGTCCTGGTGGCCCTGGGGCGGGCGCTGAGCGGGCTTGAAAACTAGGTAGGTAAGAGCGGCGGCCCCTGCAGGCGCAGTCGTCCAGTAAACATGAGGCGAGGCCAGGAGGGCTGCCAGCGAATGGGTGGGGCTGAAACCTGCTGGGGGTCCCCGGAGGGGGGCACTGGCCCTCAGTGGTGCAGGGCAGGAATGGGCACAGCCAGGGCTCTACCTCAGGACATCTCTGTCAAGGATCTCCCTCCGCAGGGGAGAATCTGGCCCAGGTTCCCTGAACAACACCCACCATCTTGGACTGTATTAACCGAGAGTGAGGCCCCAGAAAAAGGGAGGGGATGATTCCAGTGGGCCCTCCTTGGTCAGACTGCTGGGTTCTGCCCTGCGCGTCTCAGCAAGGGGTGGCCCAAAGGTATGCTCTGTGAAGGGCCAGGGCGGTGCCGCCGGGGAGTGGCGCCACCTGGGAAGGGCACACACAGCCCAGCTCTCCTCTGTGTCCCTCAGGTGATTGATGGTGTGAGCTCCAGGCAGGGCCGGGCTCACGTGGGGCTCAGACAACCGCCATCTGGGGAAGGGGAGGTGCGGCGCCCACAGCCCAGGAAAAGGCAGAGCGTGTGCCGAGGCGGGTGGGCTCCTGAAAGCACCTAGAAGCTCCCTAAGAGACTCAGCAGTGTGGCCCCGAAAAGGCTCAGGTCTCCCACAGAGGTCATGGTGGTGGGATCCAGAGGTGTGGGTGCAGCAAAGTCTTCCTCTCCCCGAGCCCCTGCCCATGCCCCAGCCCTGCAGCGCCCCTGGAATTGGGTCGGGTGCCCCTCATCCAGCACCTTGGCCACACCTGAGCAGGCATCACTGTAGCTCCTGCAGGGAGGTGGCTGCCCTGTCTGCTGGCTGAGAACGCTGAAGCAGGGCGCGGCAGGGTGCCCCCAAACCTGCTCAGGACCCCACACGAACACCAGGAACTCAGCCTCATCGGCGGTGGGATGCAGCCTCCGTCTCCTCCCTCCTACCCCAGCCCGGCTGACCCGGGCTGGTTCTGAGTGTGGAGAAACCCTGCCTCTCGCCAAGAACAGGTGCCCTCACTCACGTGCCACCTTCACAGGCTCGCTGGTGGGTCATCTTAAATGCCAGCCAGCCTGGCCCCCAGCTGCTCGGTGCTGGGTCGGGGGTGCACGCTGGCTCACTCAGGGGAGATGAGGGCCTGATCTCGCAGGACCCGCTCTCAATAGCCCCTGGTCCTGTGCTCTTGGGTGTGTGAGGCCCACGGAAATCCAATGCCCAGTTTTCCCACAAGTCGCGCAAAGCATACCCCAGCTGGACTGTGCCCAAGGCTGGTTCTGGGACATCAACGGAGCGTAATGCCCGCACGGTGTCCACCAGTGCGGCCTGGCCTTGGGGCCCTCCCCAACCAGAGCGAGGGGCACCGAGGACCCAGCAAGCCTGGACCCCCGGGGACGGGCAACGTCTCCCCACCCACCATGCTGTACAGCATCGAGCTGGAGGCTGGGGGCCTGGCTGGGGCGTCCCGGCTCTCTGATCCCCCAGGCTTGTGGCAGCCCAGGGTTGGCTGTGGGCACCTCGTTTCTGAGACCAAGGAGGTCACAAGAAGGGCCCCTGGTTAATTTTATGCATCCACTTGACTGGGCCACATGGGGGCTCAGACATTTGGTCAAACACGGTACTGGGTGTGTCTGGGAAGGTGTTTCTGGATGAGGCTGAACATCCGAATCGGTGGACTTGGTAAAGCACGTGGTTCTCCGCGGTGTGAGCGGGCCTTGTCCCATCACTTGAAGGCTTAAATAGCACGGAAGGCTGAGCCTCCCCGACTAAGAGGGCATTTCTCCTGCCTGCTGCCTTCGGGCTGGGGTGTTGGATTTTTTTTCTGCCTTCAGACCTGAACTGAAGCATCCGCTCGTTTCCTTGGTCTCGAGCCCGCTGGCTTTTGGGGTGGGACTAAACCACCGGTGCCCCTGGGCCTCCAGCTTGCGACCACCCGCAGGTCTTCAAAGTACTCCGCCTGCGTGATGGTGCGAACCGATTCCTTTTTTTTTGTTTTTTCTTTGCGGTACGCGGGCCTCTCACTGCTGCGGCCTCTCCCGTTGCGGAGCGCAGGCTCCGGACGCGCAGGCTCAGCGGCCGTGGCTCACGGGCCCAGCCGCTCCGCGGCGCGTGGGATCTTCCCGGACCGGGGCACGAACCCGCGTCCCCTGCATCGGCAGGCGGACTCCCAACCGCTGCGCCACCAGGGAAGCCCCGAACCAATTCCTTATCATAAGTCTCTCCCTCCCTCTCTCTCTCTCTCTCTCTCTCTCTCTCTCTCTCTATATATATATATATATATATATATATATACACACACGTGTTTATTACGTGTTTATTACGTGTTTATTACGTGTTTATTACGTATAGATTATACGTGTACTGGTACACACACCAGAGAACCCCGACAGACACACCCGGACGCCAGGCTGCCCTCTCCTCTTGCTATGACCACTGACAACACAGCACAGGGGCCCGTGATAAGAGCACAGGTGTAGCCGGCGGGGAGGCAGCACCATGGGGTGGGGAGACCAGCCACGCACCTACTCGGTGCCTCGGTTTCCTCGTCTGTAACAGGCTGATGACAGCACCCCTCGTAGGGTTATTGTGGAGTCAAGGCTCGCAGAGGGTTTAGAATAGCAGCACCAACAAACGTTAAGTACTACCGTTTGCAGCACCGAGCCCTGAAGAGACAAGCCTGATATCAGGAGCGCAGCGATGGCCGGGGCCGGGGCAGGCTTGGCGTGGGGCCGGACAGAGAGAGCGCAGGCCCCTTTCTGGGGAGCCGTCCATGGGGAAACCAAAGCCCTCTGGGGGACTGAGGCTGAGAGGTGGGCTCCCGACAGAGCTGGGAAGACCAGTGTGACTGTGAACACCGCCGTGGGGTCACGGAACACAAACGTGAGAGTCAGGCGTGCACGCGTGGGCCCGTGGCCGGCTCCTCAGCTGGTTTGCTTGGCGGCCCCGGGGATCCGGGCGGGCAGACGCCGTGCAGTAATTATACTCCAGTCTTGTCCCAAACCAGCCTCGGCCACACTGCAGGTGGAAAAGGCTTTGCACAACGTGTGGGAAAACCGAGCACGTGATCTCGGGGAAGCGGACCCGCCTCCCTGCTCCCCACACCCCATAGGACGTGCAGCCCGGCACGCGGCTGCCACCCCTTTATTTGGTGTCGACGTTGTAGCCCCCGGAGGACTGAGACAGAGAAGCATGATCACGGTCTGGGTTAAAATAACTGAACTTATGCCAAGAACCAACTATTTACAACACACACTATAACTCATAGAGAGAAAACAAACTTATGGTCACCAAAGGGGAAAACGGGGGAGGGATAAATTAGGAGTTTGGGATTAACAGATACACACCACTCTGTATAAAACAGATAACCAACAAGGTCCTACTGCATAGCACAGGGAACTCCACCCAATATCTTGCAATAACCTATAGCACAAAAGAGTCTGAAAAAGAATATATATGTGTATAACTGAATCACTTTGCTGTACACCTGAAACTAACACAACATTGTAAATCAACTAGACTTCAATTTTTAAAAAAAAGTCTGAAATTAAAAAAAAAAAAAACACAACACTTAGCATAGAAGCCACGCCACCTGGCTTAACATACAATCCTATTGCTTCCTCTTTGATGCCCAACTGGCTTCGGACTCCACAAAAGCCCTCCCTGGCCTCGTCTGGGTGGAGGGTGAAACCTCCTTTCCTAACTGTTCCCCCCGAATCTCTCCTCTGACGTAAACGAGCTCCAGATCCAGGGCTGGGGCATCCTCTCTGCCCCAGATGCAGCCGAGCATCCTTGGGCCGCCCCCTCTGCTCCTAGAGGCTGGAGGGGGAAACAGAGCCTCGCTGGGAATGACCTGTGTGTCTCTCGGGACCCTTAAGAGCCTGGGTCCCATTCCTGTGCGCCCAGCCCGCTCGCTGGGTTCCCCGCTCACGGGGAGCCCCGGGGGACTCACTGAGTGGGACTCACCGCCCCTGTCATGACTGCTCCTGGCGAGGACGGGACGTGGCTCTCAGGACCCAAGTACCAGAGGCCGAAGACCCCGGGCTCCCTGCTCACCTGGGAAAGGCCGGCACCCGGCTTCCTCCAGGAGCATCTGCACTGGGGGAGGACATGGACCCCCGACACCCCCCGATCCAGCACTGGGCCAGTGAGGTTTCCAATAGGGCTGGAGTTCATTCTTACATAGCCCTGGGGTGCAGGGCTCACCGAGGTTTCCAGGAGTTGGGTTCTGGGGGGTTTCGTCACAACTTGAGTGTGTGGAGAGGGCAGGAGCGGGCCCAGCTTCTCTGACGTCCAGGGCGAATCCTTGCATAAACTGAAAACTCCCTCTTGCTGGACGGTCCCAATCCTCACACAGCGGCAGCTCCCCCCGGGGTGCGCGTCCCCCCACATCGCATCCTGCAGGGCACTGAAGGAGTCAGCAGGTGGGCGGCAGGCACCATGCCCCTCCTCCCCTCCTGCCGTCCTCCCACCCTGTCCAGGGGCTGGGAGGATCCTAGGTCTTGGAAGCAAAAAAGACCGCAAGCGTTGCAGTGCTCTGTTTTCCCTCCTTCTCTGCATTTTACAGATGCAGTAACTGAGGCCCCAAGAGTGAGCTGACTCACCCAGGGACATATGGCCGGGTGGCACCACCCCCTCGACTCCCAGCTCACCCGGGGCAGGAGTGCTTGCCCCCCGACCCCCCGCCCGGCGTCAACCCCAGGGGAAGGGCTGCCCACATCTGCCGGGACTGTCCTGAGAGCCAGAACAGGAACTCCAGAGAGAGAACGTTTATTGGGCTGCAGGTCCGTACAGCAGGGAAGCCCACTGCCTCCTTGCCATGTCCCCAGCTTTCCCGGCCCCGCTGCCTGCAAGAGCCCAGGACCCCTCTGGGTGGATGGGCCGCCCTTCTCTCCCCCATGTCCCGTGCTCCTCCAGCCACTTCCCCTAGAGCCGGATCCATGAGCACCTACTGTGCGCTGTTCCGCCGCCCTGGCCCTCCTGTAGCCCAGCCCGCAGGTTTTAACTCGGGGAGGGGCTGTCTGCAATTCTGGCTGGAGCTCAGGGGGTCTTCCTGCATGGCTCCTGGCGCCCCTTCAGCCTCCAGCTCAAGGCCTTGTTTAGCACTGACCCACTGGGCGGGCAGCTGCTGGGGCGGGAATGGAAGCCCTGCCTTCCAGGCCCTTCTGGGATAACCAGTAGAGGCAGCCCCCCACCCAGTGACCCCCAAGTCAGGCTGTGGGCACCCGGTCACAGCCTCCACCTGCCACTCCCTGGTGGTTTCTGGGGAAACCCGTTCTGTCAGCTGTCATGCGCCTGGCGGAGAAAGTGGCCCTGCCAGTCAGGCAGGACCAAACTGGCACAGGGCCGAGGGCCCCCTCCTTGTCCTGCCACGGTAGGGACAGTCCAGGAAGGTGACCTGACATCTCAGGGATGTGGTCACCAAGCTTGCGGACCCCCGGCCCTGCCTCCAGACCCTTTTGCTCACTGGACCCTTCAGCCCACTGTTAGGGTCCAAGCAAACCCCACTTGAGGGCGTCCGGCTTCCTGGTGCCGAAGTGTCAGTGTGACATCGGCCTGAACCACGAGACATTGGGGGGGGGGGGGATGCCAAGGGCTCACAAAGAGACCAAAAGAGAAACAAGCAAGAAATGAAAACCTCTATCCACAAGCAGCGCACACACACGTCGAAAAGGCAGAAGCGGCCCAGACTTCCATCAGCTGATCCACGGCTAATAACCAAACTGTGGTCCATCCATACCACGGAATATTATTCAACATGGAAAGGAATTCATGCCGAATTCATTAAGAGGAACCGTCTAGAAGGCACCATGCAGAAATGATGATGGACGCTGTTTCTCTAAAAAAAAAGTCAAAATTGCAGGATTTATCACATTTCCATTGATCATAATCACAGTGGCCAGTGGCCCTGCCAGCCTCCGGCCAATCTTGAGCTCCGTGGAGTGGACCCATGGCCCTCTCACCAGGTGTGCAGTCAGCATGCCTGACCCGTTCTCCAGACACTGAAGCGGTAGCCGCCCAGCCCAAGTCCCGCCACCGTGCCTTGTCCAGTGGAGATACTGAGGTTTGGAGAAGGGTCCAGAGACCCCCGACGACCCCCGAGGTCAGGGCTCCCTGAGGCCACTGGGGCTGAGAAATGGCCCTGTGGGAGAGGTGAGAAGGCAGGGCTTGTCCTCCAAGCTCTGAGACCTAAATCTGGGTCTGTCCCCTGACACATTGGTCACGCCATGAAATGACAAGTTCTAAAGCGTGAAGCTGCATCAGGCACCTCGTGAGCAGAAAGTGACAGCTAAAAATGAGATCGAGAGTGACACAGCGACCGCTCGGAGGCCGGCTCGGGGTCAAACGTGTCCCTCTGGGTCAGGATGAGCTTTACAGATACCTGTCCAGACAGCCTGCTGCCCCTTCGTCTATGCCTGCCTTCGGGGATGCCCCAGGGAACCCAGCCTGCCAGTCGGCGCTCCCTCCGGGCCCCACCATTCCCCCTAAAACACCTTCCCTTGGTTTCGAGAGACAGCCCCATCCCAGCGGCCGGGGCGGCGCCCTCCCTGGCCCCATGAGAGGTCAGGCTCCTGGATTATCTGATGTGTGGGAGGCGCTCACATGCTGAGGCCACAGGGCCACCCCCTCCAGGCTGTCCTTTCTGACTGGGGAGGAGGTTTGACATCCCCCCTCTGCCCCCCAGCCAGTGAAGGCCAGTCCAAGGAGACCAGAGGGACTGGTGGCTTTACCCATCAGGGCCTGACCCAGAAGGGCCTCCTCCTTCTGGAGGTTAGAGGTCACAGCAGCCAGTGTCCCCTGTCACCTGCTGACTGTAGAGGTGGCCGGTGACAGTGGCAGCTTCACTGCACCCTGAGGCTTTTTGAAGAGAATTAACAGGTTTCCACAGAGAGGGGCTGTATCAGTGTCCTGGGGCAGCCGGAACAGAGGACCACACGCTGGGCAGTTTATAAACAACAGAAACGGATTCTCTCCCAGTTCTGGAGGTCAGGGTCTGAAATCAAGGTGTCGGCAGGGCCACACCCTCAGAGGCTCCCTCCTGCCTCTTCCAGCTTCTGGGGGCCCCAAGAACTCTGTGACTTACAGAAACATCCCTCAGTCTCTGCCTCTGTCTCCCGTGGCCTCCCCTGCATGTCCATGTCTCAAACCTCCCTCTCCTTCCCTTTCTCCTAAATCACGGGATTTAAGGTCCACGAGATAATCCAGGATGACCTTGGTCAAGACCTTTCCCTTAACTACCCCTGCAAATTCCTAAATCCAAGTAAGGATGCATTCACGGCTTTTGGGGTTAGGACTTCGACGTATCTTTTGGGGGTCACCATTCAACTCACTGCAGGGAGTTTCAGGGGCACCCAGCCCAGCAGAGACCTGGGGTGGGGATGAGGCATACCAGCACCTTGCAGCCACCCATGGGAAGGTACACAGTGCCCCCCTTGGCCTGCAGGAGTCCCAGTGGCTCTCGTCCCCTGGTCCCCTCCACTTGCACCTGCCCCTCCCGCTCACCTGGGTCAGGCCGACACCCATCAGCTCCTCCCACTGTCCCATCACCCTCAGCAGAGCCACCTTTTACCCTGTCACCCCCTTGACTAACCTCCTAGGGCTCCATCCCCGGATGAAGCCTCAGACCCTCCCGCCCCCGCCCCTCCACCATGGAGCCCCCAGGGAGCTTCTGGGAGGTGGCAGCTCTCCTGCCAGGCAGGCGGCCCCGGTACCAGGTCCCAAATGCCAGGCAGCTTCACACATCCCTGCCTTTGGTCTCCCAGGTCCCTGGGCCAGCGGCGCCTCCCCGCTGCCCGACACCCGCCTCCAGAGCTGGGACCGGCCCCAGCGCTCAGCTTGCTGTCACCCCCGACCCTGAGCCTTCCAGCAAGCTGCTCCTGCCCCCAGCTGCTGCTTCCTCTTTTCTTTTTTTTTTTTTTTTTTTTTTTTGTATTTGTTTATTTGGCTGTGCCGGGTCTTACTTGTGGAATGTGGGATCTAGTTCCCTGACCAGGGATTGAACCCGGGCCCCCTGCATTGGGAGCGCAGAATCCCAACCACTGGACCACCAGGGTTCTCGAGGGTTGCGAAGATCTGTTCTGGCTCCGGCCCAGCACTGGCTGGGGACCCCGAGGCTGGGAAGGGCTGTGTCCCCTGGAGCCCGAGAATCCCAGGGGTGTGTTCTCGGGGGCCGACTTCTCAAGGTGCTATCACAGACTCGAGCCCCCCACTCTGACCCAGCAAGAATCGAGTATCATTTTACAGGCGAGGCCTGGGCAGGGAGGGGGCCCGAGGCTGATGGGGTCTGAATGGAACCCAGGCCTGTGGCCCTTCTGGGACGAGCGGTGGTCCATCACATGCTTTCTTTGTGTCATCACTGGAGGAAAGTCACACTGCCCAGCGGTGCTCCCCGATGATTCGGGTGGGCTGAGGGGGCTGTCTGGGGAGTCCCCGTTAGAGAACAGTGGAGGGGGCTGCCCGCTGCCCCCCTGGGTCACGCCAGCCCCAGCAGCATCGGCCCCAGAGCCCAGAGCAAGCGATGATCATTTCTAACTGACGCTTACATCGGGGAAACCCGGACGGACATCTGGAGCCGGTGGAGGCCCGGGAGGTGAGCAGTGTGCTCTGTGGGAGGGTGGAAAGGGGTCTCTAAAGATCTGGGAGCCCTTGCAAGGGAGGGGGAGAGAAGATATAAGTGGAGACCCCAGCCTGAGAGGGGGCTGGGCTGCAGCAACATGGTGGCCGGGGCCCCCGATGGGCATGGCTGCTGGACCCGGGGACAGGGCGTCTGTCTGGTTCCCACCGTCCGGCTGGCTTGGGCCCTGGGTTTCTGCTGCACTTTGGGTTATGTGCCTTCGGCAGAACCACTGAGCCGCCGGCACGTGGTGCTGGGGAGCAGGTAGGTTTCTCCTCGGGAAGGGGGTTGATCTTGGGGTCCCTCCAAGGCCCGGGAGAGGATGGCGTTGGCCTTTGCAGGGCCTGGCACAGAGAACCACGGACCGCGAGAGTATCAGGGGCGTGGAGCCCATAAACCGAGGGGGCCTGGCGCCCCTATTGCTCACGTGTCCCCCGCGCCCCTGTTTTGCGGGGGGAGCTGAGAGTTTAGACGTGGCTCGGCTGAGGACAGAGGGGTCTTGTTGCCCCAGTGCCCCCCAAAGCCCAGTGGTGAGTAAGGACCGTGCTCCTCAGAGAGGGGACGGGCACGCACGGCGGGCCGGGGCCGGGGGAGGCCAGGTGGTGGGGCGGGTCCAGGCCCCAGCTCTGCCCCCGGGGATCCTGCCCAGGCTTCAGTTTTCAGGGAGAAGGGACTCCACGGGCTCAGCCACCCCCCCCCCCCCCCCCCAA
>NW_006792775.1:2517355-2521080 GCF_000442215.2 Lipotes vexillifer
AGCTCCAAAGTGAGAATCATGAGTCGCGGTCACAGGAAAGGTGGCCTCTGCGCAGACCGGGTGTGCGTCCCCAGGGCACGAGGCAGGGGCGGGTGTCATCCTTCAGCCGGGCCTCGGGCAGCCTCTGCCCTCGGTGTAGCTTCAGCGAGCCCCTCCTTATCCAGTGGCAAAGGTCTGGCCAGCCTGGTCAGGCCCGCTCCAGGGGCTGGGCTGGACAGGGGTCTGGAGGGCTCCAGGTGATCCTGGCAGAGGTCCCAGGAGGAGGGGGCGCTCGGCTGCAGCCCTCGGGGTCGGATGTGTTTTACGCTCTGTGTCCCCAGGGGCTGAGCACAGCACCCGCCTCTGCTGGTCGACCTGACCTGACCTTGGGCGCTCAGGCAGGGCCGGTCACAGACCGAGGCCGGCCCAGGGTGACAGACCATGGGCTGCTGCTCGGCGGGAAGCATCTGCTTTCAGGCTGCTCCTTTGTGCCCTATGGGTCAGCCCAGCGGACACCCCACGAGCACACAGCCCTGAGGAGGGAGGGAGGGAGGGAGGGAGGGCAAGGCGCACAGCCTCTTTGGAGGGTCGTTTGTGAGCGTGAATCAAAGTGTCAAGCACAAGCGTCCCTTGAGCCAATGATCTGACTTCCAGAAATTTACTATGGGGCGCGAAATCCATATAATCAATATCTGTGCCAAGAGACACATGTGGGAGGATTTGCTCTGCGGGGCTATTTTCAGGAGTGAAAATACCCATCGACAGGTAGGTGGCGAGTAAACGAAGGGATGTGGGTGCAGCGGATGCTAAACGTGGCCACGGAGACCACGCTGCGGACTCGAAAGGGATATGCCAAGGAGTGGGCTGTGCCTGAGCGACTCCAGGGCGCGGTGACGGAAGCCACCAACCCGTGAGTGTGTAAATCAGTCCATACGACTTTCTCCGTCTCGTCTGCTCTCCACGAAGAGCCCGCGCCCGTTTTACTGCGGAGCTCGCCCCCAGCAGAGCTGTCAGCAGCCCGAAAGCAAACAAAAAGAAGCAAGAGATGCCGGGCCTCCAGGGGGACGGGAGGGGCTCTTGCCCCGGACTCGGGGAACTCGGGGGGAACGTGCTCCTGCACGGGCAGGTGGCCCGAGGGCCTTGGAGGAGCGTGGGGAAGCCTGGGGTCCCTGTCGCCCAGCTGGACCCCCTCTCTGGGAGCCAACAATCCCATACTCCCCCCACCTGCACGGCCCCTCCACCTCCAGGCCGGAGTGGACCGGAGCCTGCTCTCCAGACGCCCACGGCCGCCCCAGCCTCACCGAGAGGCCCTCAGCTCCTAGCACCTGGCAGGGCCCGTGTCTGGCCCGGGGCCACTCCCCTGGGCTGTTCCCCCAGTCCTAGCTCTTCGTCTCCTGTTCTTCACACGACCCCCCGCCCCCCGCACCGGGTCTCAGAACTTCTGCTGCAGCATCTCCTCCGTTCCTGGGAGCAGCACCCCAGGTGGGGCACCCGGCTTGTCCCTGCAGCCCCAGTGCCCAGGGAGCATTCGGCAAGTAGCAGGTACGAACGGTGATGCTCCTGGGGAGGGATGGAGGTGGGGGTGATCTGACCGAGTGGGATGTGTGTATACATTAGGCGCTCAGGAACCAGACTCAGCTGACTAAGGAAGTAGCCTCTCCACCTTCAGAGCTGCTCCAAGGGGCCACGAACAGACGGGGGGCAGGGGGGACACGGGGGGAGCACAGCAGAGACAGAGGCTGGGGGCGCACGGCCCAGAAGCCCATCCCAGGACTCCGCCAGGCAGGGAGGAAACAGCGCCTGCAGTCTCTCCTGAGGGTCTTCGGGGAGGGTGGGCTTGAGCCCTCCAGGAGCTCCTCGAGGTCACGGGGGGTGTCTGGGGTGTGACCTTCCAGAACCTTCCCCACCGCCTTCTGCCCCCCAGCGCTGTGTGTGGATGTGGCCACGGGGCCCTGCCCTGGAAACCCCGCCCAGACAGACCTGGAGGGGAACCTGGGGACACCTCCACCCTGAACACGCGCTCTGACGGCGGTTATCAAGGCAGGCGACAAAAGAAGGAGAAAGCGGGGGCTGACGGTCAGGAGGTGAGCACGAAGCTCTATTTTAAACCCGAGTCCAGGGGGATGAGGCGCAGCTGCGTCCGTCCGGGGTCAGCTCTGGGGACCGTGGTGCGTCGAGGGAGCCTCTGTTACACTGGCCTCTCCGCCTTCGTATTTCACATTTTCCGTGAGACAGAGTCAAAAAGGAGAGGCTCAAAGCTCTCTCTTGAAAGCTTAAAGGGAGTATTTAATAAAAGCCTTGAAGCGAGAGAAGATATTCACATAACATTAGAGCCCCATCCTCACCCCACCTCCCAAACAAGGCTCAGAGTTTAAAAGACTAAAAACAAGCCAGGTGCCTCTGAGGACAATGAAAAGGTGACAGCCAGCCGATCAGAGGCTGCACCCCGGGGAAAAGCCAGAGCTCCCTCTCCGAAATGCGGGAGGTTAGAGCCACGAGGTGATCCAGATTCAGAGTCAGCCAGGTAACGAGTGGGAAGAACAGCCGGGGGTCCCCAGTGCCCGCCGCTCGGTGGGCTGCAGCGTCCCAAGTGTGTGGACCCCCAGCGGCTAGGCCCCCGCCTCGCCCAATGCAGAGCGGCCTGGGGCGCTCCGGCCCTGCCCTAGGCCTTTCACAGGCTCCGGCCTGATTATGTGGGTCTCCCGGCTGTCCAGGGCGTATACCCTGATTCACAACAGCCCCCCAAGATCAGCAACACCCCACCAGAGGCCCCGAGCCGGGAACCTGGCAGATGCTGGGAGCGGGGGCCCGGGTGCTGCCCTCAGCTCCCACCGGCCTGGGCTGGGGGCGGTCACCCCTCGGAGGCCACCTCTCCAGCAGGCTGCCCTGCTGGGCGGTCTGGACGGCGTAGCGACACGTGCTGGGGCAGGGGACTCTGGCAGCAAGCCCCTTGTCACTTCCGTCCCCACCACCACCGCCGCCGGGACCCCGCTCCTCGGCCCTGCCCGCGGGGCTGCCGTGTGGCCGGTCAGCAGGCTCGGAGCCCGCGCAGCCCATACAGATGGTTCACGGCCAAACAGCACGCTTGTGCCCACTTTGTTGTTGTTGTTTTATTTTTTTTTTTGCGGTACGCGGGCCTCTCACCGCTGTGGCCTCTCCCGTTGCGGAGCACAGGCTCCGGACGCGCAGGCTCAGCGGCCATGGCTCACGGGCGCAGCCGCTCCGCGGCATGTGGGATCCTCCCGGACCGGGGCACGAACCCGCGTCCCCTGCATCGGCAGGCGGACCCTCAACCACTGCGCCACCAGGGAAGCCCTGTGCCCACTTTGGTCGGGTGCACACCGCAGCCTCTCCCAGGCTCCTGGGTTTACGTCCTCTGGGACCTCCTAGGAGGCAACCCCACCACCAAGAGGTGAGGCCAGGCGCTGACCAGAGCCGACGGCCAGCGGGTTGAGTGGCTCGAGCCCTCAGCCCCCGCGCCAGCACATGCCCGTGTGCCCCCAAGGTGAGGGCAGCCCCCAACCCTGCTCCCTTTCTTCCTCTTCGGTCATCAAAACGACCCGGCTCTTGCCGACGTGTCAACGGGCAGTCACTGCCCTGGCCAGGCGCCAGGCAGCTTGGGGTACCGCCAGCCTGGTCACTGGGTCCTGCCGAGTGTGCCCTAAGGGCCAGGTGCTGGTACACAACTGTGCAAGGTCCTTGTCTCCCTTTTCCACCCTGCGTGGTCACCCCCCCGCCCCCCTACA
>NW_006792775.1:2521090-2521354 GCF_000442215.2 Lipotes vexillifer
ATGACGCAGGCCTCTGAACCTGATCAGCTGCCGTTTCCCCCGCTCGTGTCACCCCAGCCTCCTGAGTGGTCCCTGCGGCCCTGGGTGCCAGCGCCCCAGGTCTGGGCAGAAAGGGCTGCAGGACCAGGGAGAGGCGTGCCCAGGGCAGCTCCTACCGCAGCCAGGAAGCCAGGAGTTGCCCTCAGGAACCAGAGTCCCAGGGCCCCAGGGACGGAGCTGGCACTTTTTTTGCCTTCTAAGAGGCTCTTTTGAAAGAGAGTTTTT
>NW_006792775.1:2521364-2524859 GCF_000442215.2 Lipotes vexillifer
TTTCGGTTCCCAGGTAAACACAGGTGACACAGCACAGCTGCTCTCCCCCGGTTCACTCCCCAGGGCCTGGGACCCTCTGAGAGCCTCGCAGGAGGGGAGGAACCAGGGGTCCTTGAGCGTGAAGCGAGGACCTGGCCCGGGGGTGGGCATGCCTGGTGCACCCAGGCCTGGCCGATCGCTTTAGCAGGACACAGGGAATTGTGGGCCTGGAGGGGTCCATGTCTCAGGGGCAGGTCAGCGGCCAGGAGGCCAAGGACCACGATGTCCCATCTCCAGATGCCGGGGCCAGCGACCTGTGCCCCGCGGGTGTGGGTGCTGTGAGAGCTCACTGGACAAACGCTGGTCCAGGGGAAGCAGGACACATCCCATCCCTTGGCGGGGAGGTCTCCCCAGCAGTCACACCCAGCTCAGCCAGGCACCCGAGCGGTCCTTGCCTCTCCGGAGGCCCAAACGATCTCATCTGTATAAAAAGGCAGCCCCCTGACCCCGCATCCAGGATCGCTGGGAGGACAACGTGGCCACATCTGTGATGTCACCCCTGTCTCCAGAGTGCCATCCCCTCTCCTTCCCACCGTTCGGTCAGTCAGAGCCCAGCTCTTAACCACCACATCTCCAGGAGTCTCAGCAAGCTCCTGGCCACTTCCCACTGTGGCCACCCACTCCTGGGTGCGGCGGGTGGGATGAGGCCCCCCCCCAAAAGGCATGTCGACATCCCAACCCCTGGGACCTGTGAAGGTGACTTTCTCTGGAAATCAGGTCTCTGCAGATGTGACCGAGTGAAGATGAGGCTGCATTGGAGCAGGGTGGGCCCTGGTCCAATGACCGTGTCCTTATAAGAGGAGAACAGGACACAGAGACACAGGAGGAGGCCAGGTGACCACAGAGGCAGAGGCTGGAGGGACGCGGCCACAAGTCCAGGGATGCCCGGGTTCCCCAGAAGCTGGGAGAGGCAGGAAGTTTCCTCCCCCCAGAGTCTTCAGAAGGAGCGGCACACCTGCCCACACCTTGATTTCAGAATCTGGCTTCCAGAACCGGGAGAGAAAAAGTTTCTGTGGTTTTTTTTTTTTTTTTTTTTTTTTGCGGTACGCGGGCCTCTCACTGCTGTGGCCTCTCCCACCGCGGAGCACAGGCTCCGGACGCGCAGGCTCAGCGGCCATGGCTCACGGGCCCAGCCGCTCCGCGGCATGTGGGATCTTCCCGGACCGGGGCACGAACCCGTGTGCCCTGCATCGGCAGGCGGACTCTCAACCACTGCGCCACCAGGGAAGCCCAGTTTCTGTGGTTTTAAAGCCACCCCGCGTGTGCGACCTTCACGCGGCAACGAAGATCCTGCGTGCCGTAACTAGAGACCCGACGCAGCCAAATAAATAAATAAATAATTTTTAAAAAAGCTGCCCCACGAGTGGCCCTTTGTTACAGCCGCCCCGGACACTCACACTAGGGGTTTAAAGCTGGCCTGAAGCAAAGGTGAGTGTGGACACTGAAAGGACGCCGCTGAGGGACCCTGGGCCCCTGGGCGTCGCTGAGACTGCAGGAGAGTCACTGCTCCATGCAGCAGATGTGCAGACCTCGAGTGAAGCTGACCTGGGCGCCTCTTCCCTGTTCCCCATCTGGGGCATGTCCACGCCAGCCCCTGCCTTGCCTGTCCCCCACGAGAAGCGAGGCTGAGGGGGAGCGCACCATCCCGGCACGAACCCAACAGAGGAAGCCGGTGTTCCCTGGAGAAGGGCCCACGACTCAGCAGATGCCAGCCCATCCCTGGGGAGGGGTCTCCAGGCAACGCGGCGACACTGCGCTGGGCACCCTGGTGGCCCCGTCGTTGAGATCACCTCCCAGTCTCCGAGCAGCAGGGTCTCCGTCCCACCCTGTCCACACCTAGGAAAAAGCCAGCTCTCAAAGCCCCTCGAATCGGCCACTGAAGCCCCCTCTGCGTCCTGAGGCAGACCCGAAATAAGCACGTCACACGTTTCTAAAACGTGGGCAGACACCGGATGCAGCCAGGTGATGCAGGGGTGCATTAGTCATCACTGGTCTCAGTGGGAAAGCGTCTCTTTTTTCAATTCTCTTTCCAGCCTCCTGAGGGTGTCAAGGGAGAGAAGTCTGGGTCTTTACTGCAGCTCCATCATCGCGAATCTCTCTACTTAACAGAAGCAGGGCAGCCTTGGGCACAAAGCTACTGCAGACAAAACGAGGAGAGCGACCAATGGTAGAGTTTGGTGTTTCATGCTCGCTTGTGCATTTGTATATTATCTGCTATTATTACGTGTGAGGAAGACTTTCTAACGGCAGCAACAGTTTAAACTTTCTCTTAGATACACATTTATTTAAGTAAAAATAAGTGGGTGGACTTAACCATGTTCGAAAATAACAGTATAGGTGGTTTTGGACCACAGAGGTGGAACTCGGGAAGCTGCTCCAAAAATGCTGGAAGCTGCTCCAAGTGGGCCCATCCTGGTCAGGAGGCCCCCTGTGGTCCCTTCACCCAGAGCAGGGACCCGGCCTGGGTTGTCACGGGTCCCGTTCCCAGGGTTCCACCCAGAGCAGCTTCTTTTGTAAGCTTCATTTATTATAAAATAAAATGTAAATACAGAAAACCACACAGACGTTCGGCTTCATGAGCTCCTCTAGACAAACACTCTGCAACCACCACCCAGGTCAGAAGTCAGCACTGCCCCGTAACCCCAGGAGCCCATCCGGCACGAGTCCCGGCCACGGCCCCGCCGCCGGTCCTTCCAGACCCTCACCTTCATTCACCTTTACGATTTCATCATCCAGGGTGCATCCCGAGGGTCCAACTGTGAGGCCCCCTTCTAAGTCTCTTAATCTGCGGTCCCCCTCATTCCCTTCCTTTGCCTTTCAATTGATCTGGGGCAGCCGGTGTCCAACCTGCGAGGGGCTTCTGGACTCACCAGCTGGCGGAGCAGGCAAGGCATGGACCGTCTCTGAGCCCTGGTTTCACCCCCGAAGCTGGCGCTGCCAGGCACCTCACAGCTGGTCCTGAGTTTGAACAGAGGGGGTGCCTGTACTATACCCCGAAATGCTGGGTTCCAGTGGGCACTTGATACCCATCGGTTATTGCTAACAGCCCGCAAGAGCCCTACTGGGATTTGAACGAGATGCAGAACACGGACAAAAGCAAGCCTCTCAGCAGCAGCGAAGGGAAGCCTCACAGAACATCTCGGCTGCAGTTTTGCTCACGACTCCCTGACACATCTCGGCCCTCCTTCAGCTCCTACTCACTCTTGGTTTGCGCACATTTTCTAACAATCTTCTCCATCAAGTCCATCCCAGATAAGGAAACAAGTTGTTTTTTAAGAAAGGAAATAACTGGGGCTTCCCCGGTGGCGCAGCGGTTGCGAGTCCGCCTGCCGACGCAGGGGACGCGGGTTCGTGCCCCAGTCCGGGAAGATCCCACGCGCCGCGGAGCGGCTGGGCCCGTGAGCCGTGGCCGCTGAGCCTGCGCGTCCGGAGCCTGTGCTCCGCAACGGGAGAGGC
>NW_006792775.1:2524869-2525460 GCF_000442215.2 Lipotes vexillifer
AAAAAAAAAAAAAAAAAAGAAAGGAAATAACTAACAACCCCTCCGACAAGAAGTTTAAGAAAAGGTGTCTGGGGCCTTTTAGCACAGGGACAAACAGCCCTGCACGAGGCAGCATCCCTCCAGGGCTTCGGTGTCACGGCAGCGTCATCAGGTGAGCTGGCTCCAATCCCGGCCTGTCATGTACCACGGTGAGGGCGGGGGGTGACTTTGGCAGGCTTCCTCACCTCTCTGAGCCTCAGCGTTCCCACCTGTGAACTGGGGGTGGTAACAGAACTCACCACATACGGTGGTTTTAAAGATTAAAGGAGCTAGACCATGTCAAAAGCCCTCAACAAAATGTTAAGCATTAGAAAAAATTAATCGTTGTAATGGCCCAAGTCACCAGGAAAAGGGTTAAATTATTTCTCATTTATACCTTAAGCCTGCAAGGCATCACGTGGGTAAAGCAGTGTAGAAAGATTTCCCCTGAACACGATAAGGTTTTTTTTGGTTTGTTTGTTTTTTTTTTGCGGTACGCGGGCCTCTCACTGCTGCGGCCTCTCCCGTTGCGGAGCACAGGCCCCGGACGCGCAGGCTCAGCGGCCACGGCTC
>NW_006792775.1:2525714-2552741 GCF_000442215.2 Lipotes vexillifer
CCGGGGCACGAACCCGCGTCCCCTGCGTCGGCAGGCGGACTCTCAACCGCCGCGCCACCAGGGAAGCCCACAGTAAGGTTTTTAAAGGTCAGGTGCTGAGCCAGGCAAGCTGCCCTGGTCAGCGAGAGGCCCCCATGGCCTGAAGGAGCGGGTGTCCGGGGTCCATGGGTTCCAGGGGGTTATTCCTGCCCATCAGGCCAAATGGGGCCCGGCCAGAGGCGGGATGCTCCAGACTTGGCCGGGAAGTGATGAGTGGTCACGTCGGAGAGAACAGGCTTTGCCGGAGATAAACAGCATGTTCCTTGTGCTTTTGAGATTTAAAAATAAACTGAAAAGCAGACACAGTTTAAAAATAATGAACAGGCAGGAGGGGAGTCATTTGCCTGTGTGTCTTCCTCCCATTATTTGTTAAACCGCAGTTTAAAAACTGACCGCCAGCCCAGCCTGCAGCTCCGGTGGCCGGGGCCGGGCGGGGGGCGCGCGTGTGCACGAGCTGGCGGGGCGCTCAGCGGGGCTGGTGGTGGCCGCACATGGGGGAAGCCCCTCAGGGACCCACTTGGCGTGGAAGAATTCTTTTTGCCCTTTTCTGCTGCATTTGGAGCTTCAGTAGGAAGCCTATAAGATCAGGCCTAGTAGGCACCCCTGGGACCACCTCCTGAAACAGCATCTGCTACCAACAGCTGAGTACCTGCTCCCCCTCCTGAGTTCTGGGTGGAGGTCTCCACAGGCCCTACGCGGCGCCCAGAGGGCACCCATCAGGTCTGGTAACAGGGAGGGGCAGGGGACCCCTGGGGACCCCCGCCAGCACTGCAGAGAACAGGGCAGGAGAGCACACTCGGCCAGCTCTCAGGACTCTGCACACGGCTGCTGGCACAGGAAGGTCTGTGAGCGTCAGAACGGATGGCCCACTGCTGCAGCGTCCCCTTGTCCACCCAGCCTGAAGGAAAGGCCACATTTGGTTTCGCAAGGGCCGCTGCAGAGGGTGTCTGCTGAACTGGACAGCGGGCAATGGTGACGGGGAAGCTGATCCGGGCCTGGGATGCTGTGGCCGGGAGAGGATCGCCTGGCAGGTGGGAAGGCCAGAGGGCAGCAGGACCTGATGGCCACAGGCGTGCTGACCCTACAAACGCCCATGACTCGCCTGATTGGACGTCCTGCCCACAGGTGGAGCTCAGACCCAGGGAAGCGCAACTGGGTCCGTGTGTGTGTGAATCTCGTACCGTGTGGTGTGGGCCTCTGGCTCCATCCCAGGTGCACACGCTGAAAATGCTGGCCAAGGGCGCCCAGGCAGATATAAAACAGTCAAGATCCAAGGGAGTGAAATCTGAAAACATTTCTGCACATTTATGGGTGTTAAAGGTTCTGATGGCCTCAAAATCCTACTCCCTGCAAACGTGTGGGCCGCACAGGAAATAAAAATAGAATCACAGCCCAGGAATCTGTTGATGAGTCCTCCCACTGTGCTGGGTGCCCAAGGTTATTACCCACTGTCAGGGCTGAATTGTGTCCTCCAAATTCATTTGCTGGAGTCCTAACCCTCAGTCTCTCAGATGTGACTGTTTCTGGAGATGGGTCTTTAAAGAGGTGATGAAGGTAAAACGAGGTCACTAGGGTGGGTCCTAATCCCACAGGACTGGGTTCCTTATAAGAAGAGGGGGTCAGGGGACGTCCCTGGTGGTGCAGTGGATAAGACTCCGTGCTCCCAATGCAGGGGGCCCGGGTTCGATCCCTGGTCAGTGGACTAGATCCCACACGCATGCTGCAACTAAGAGTTCACATGCCGCAACTAAGGAGCCCGCCTGCCGCAACTAAGGAGCCAGCGAGCCACAACTAAGACCCGGCGCAACCAAATAAATAAATAAATAAATAAATAAATAAAAGAGGAGATCAGGGCACAGACACACACAGAAGGACAACCTTGTAAGGCCACAGGGAGGAGACGGCCGTCTACACGCCGAGGAGAGAGGCCTCAGGAGGACTCAGCCCCGCCCACGCCTGGATCTGGGATTCCACCCTCCGGGGCTGGAGACAATGAATGTCTGTTGTTTAAGCCGCCCCAGCTATGGTGTTTATTATAGCAGCCCTGGCCGACCTATACACACACACAAGCAGGATTCCCCGAGATGGATGGGTCAGCACCCAGCACCCCTGGGAAAAGGGGCATCTCCCTGGCCATACCTGGGGGATGGAGAAGATGAAGCTTCTCTCCCAGGATGGATGCTGGGCAGAAGGGCCCAAATCCTGCCTGGGCCACTTCCCAGCTGGTGGCTGTGGACCAGAGTGGCCCCAAGCACCCAAAGGGCTGGTGCACCAGCATCACCAATGGTCTCTGCACCCAGGCCCCAGGAGACCAGACAACCAGGCAGCAGCCCTCCCGCCAGTGATCTGCTTCTGCGTAACAGCCACGTGGAAATACCGTGGGCTGGGACTTGGCCGCCATCTGTGCCCCATTTTTGGCATGGGGGCGTGGGGCTGTGTTTCAAGCTGGGCACCTCTGTGCTCTAACCAGCTCCAGGCAGGACCTGCAGATCCTCAGCCAGACCCACCCTCCCCGGACCCTTGCCGTCTCAGGCTCAGCCTATTTTTTCTCCAGCTTAATTGAGGTATAATCGGCAAATAAAACGGTAAAATATTGAAAGTGTACATCACACTGATTTGATACACCGTTCCACTGAGAAAGGATTCCTCCCACCTAGTTAATTAGCACATCTATCAGCTCAGGTTATTTACTTTTTCTTGGTGAGAACATTTCAATTCTACTCTCCTAGTGAATTTCAATTATACAATAGAGTCATCAACTACAGACATCATGTTACATATAGTTCTTGTTTTTAATGAACAGAACGTGCTGGTCGCTGAGCGGCCCCTTGGGAGACCCTGGCAAACATCTTTGTTCTGCGTGCCCTTGGGAGTTGATGTTCAGCCTGCAGCCCAGGCAGAGGTGGGGAGAAAGACCTCCGTCCAGTGGGATTCAAGAGGGACTGACACAGCAGGCGGGTCCCCAAGGCCAGGAGAGTCTACGGACTGGCTAAGAAAGATCGTCTCAAGCCCAGACAGAACGGTGAGCCGAGGACCCCGCCCTACCGGGAGACGCAGCCCCTGCCCACCCACCTGGGCCAGGTCCTGGGAAGAGCCCCCCACCCCACGCCGGTGCTGGGAGCTTTGTTACCTCTCGCTCACTGGGTGTCCTCCTCCATCTGCTGCAGGGGAAAGGCCGGCTCCCCCCATGTGTGCTGGGGCATCAGTGGCAGCCACTTGGCCACACCCAGTGGGCTGCTCACGTGCTCACCCTGGGACCCCGAGACGCCACCGCAGGCCAATATCCCAGAGAAGCACCCGTCTACATGCCCCAGGAGCCCCAACGCAGGACATGCTCCAGGGATAAGACAGAAACAACCCAACGTCCTTCGACAGAGGAGTGGAAATAAGTCCTGACATATATAGAAAATAAGGATAGTGAACGAGGCATAGGCACTCATAACTGCACGGCTCCAAAGAAGTTGCGAAAGGCTGCGTATACAACAGAGTCATCAACTTCTCCGTGACTCCGAAGTTATGGGAAATAAGCAGGGGCGTGAAGCGAGAGCGGCAGTCATGCGACATCTGTCAAGGAGCCAAAGGGTCCTGTGTTTGTTTGTGGATTCATCCATATATAGCAAAAGCACAAAAACACGCTGGGATGTCAGCTTGGCAACCCCTGGGGGGAGGGCAGTCAGGGGCCCGTCCTGCGCTGGAACTTTGGGCTTCCAGCCTGAAGCAAGCAGAGCCAGAGATCAGGACCTTGATGAGGCGGGATCGGTTTTATTCTTTTCTGTGGTTTCTATGTGTAAATCTTTCCCACTCATTAATCATTAATCAAAGCTTCAATCAGTGATAAGGAGATGGTTCCTCCCTGCTGGCAGAGCCTCGGCCAGATGAGGTGAGGGCCGGTGGCTGCAGCATCTCTGGGGGCCGGCTCTGGGCTTCAAACATATCCTCCTCCTGCCTCCGAGGCCGGCGCTGCCATGCCCATTTCACAGATGGGAAAACTGAGGCCTGGAGCTTAAGGGACTTGTCCAGGGCTCCCTGGCTAGTGACGTGTCCGAGTGGGGGGGGCTCCCACTGAGCCCACGCTCTAACCACCATGCCACTCGGCGTCCATGTGGTCAGACGGGTGGCTCCAGAGCCCCCACGGCAGGTCAGGAGCACTCTTCCAGGAGCGCTGTTTACAGACTTGGGCATCTGGCTTAACGCGCTCCGGCGACCCGCCTGCCTCCGCCTGAAAATGAAACACCCAAACCAAACAAACAGAAGCAACAGCTCACTGACTTGCCGGGAAAACAAGTGACATTTCCCCAGCAAGTGGAAGGAGGCGAGGGCTTGGCCTGGGGCTCCGGCTGGAGACCCAACCCCCAGCCCGTGAGAAGGCTGAGAGGACAAAGAAGTGGTGTGTCCACAACGGAATGCCACTCAGAGAAAAGACGAAATCCTGCCATTTGAGACAAAGCGGATGGACCTCGAGGGCACTATGCTACTTGAAACAAGTCAGACAGATAAAGACGAATACTGTAGGATCTCATTCATGTGGAATCCAAAAGACAAACCAACAAACAAAAAACCCAAAATGAACGATAAAGCAAAGCAAACCCAAACAAACAAGTAGATACAGAGAACAGAGCAGTGTTTGGTAGTGGGGAGGGGCACGGGGGTGCAAAATGGGTAAAGGGGATCAACAGTATGGGACCGGATGGAGACCATTTTTGGTGGTAAACCTGTTGCAGTGTATGCAGAGCTCGAAATACAATGTACACATTATATATACACATGAAACTTACATGCTGTTTTAAACCGATGTTGCCTCAATTTAAACAAATCTTTAAAATATGACATATAGTATTTTCTAGCAAAAAAAAAAGAAGGGCAGATAAGGGGTGAGGTGGACCCATGCAGGGCCCACAGACAAAGTGCTGGCCAGGGCTGCGCTGGCCAGGCACCTGGTGTTCCCTGCACAACAGCCTGGTGCCGACCCCACTGTGCCCGAGAGTCAGCGCCCGAGACGGAGCTGAGGGAGGGCTTTCCAGGCAAGGGATCAGCATATGCTAAGGCACAGAGGTGCTGAGTCACATCAGACTGAGCGCCCGGCAACCTGTGAGAGCAGAGCAGAGGGCGGGGCCCTGCCCCAAGACTGAGAAAGTCTCCCCTCTGATGAGGCGAAGGAAAGCCGGCCCAGCCTGGCCAGCTCTGGGCAGCTGGAGGGTTCTCCTGCAGGACGGGCCTTGGCAGTTGCTGGTGGTGGATGCCCACTGCCAGGGAGAGAAAGCTGCACGGCTGCATGCAGGGCATGGAGGGGGTCCCAATGGTCAGGCCCAGCACTGAGACTGCCCCTCGGAGGGGAACGCCTCTACCCCCCTCCCTGGGAGCCTCCAGAGCCAGCCTGCTGACCAGCAAGGATGACCCACAGTGGCCACTGGAATGGATCAGCAACCAGGCCCTGTCCCCGGGCGGCCTCACTCTCAGGATCGCACAGTGGGGCTGAAGTCTTACATTCTGAGTCAAGCTGTCATCTTCTTGCAAACCCAAACTAACCCAGCCTCCCGGGACCAAGGGCTGGGTCTCTTCCTGGCAACCTTTGGCGTCCTACCCTTTGGGTTCCGCCCTTCCAGGGGTCCTGCCCTTCAGGGGCGGCTGCAGTCCAGAGGCAGCATGGAGGCCTCAGAGCAGGGGCCACCTGTGCTCTGTCGCAGGAGCCCAAAGCGGAAACAGTGTGGGTGGGCTGGAGTGGGCGAGGGCTCCTTCAAAGTGGGCTGCTCTCTCTCTCTGCTCCAGGAGAAGGGGGTGGAGGATGCCAGAAGTGGCAAAAGGTTCTACAAAGGGCTCACGCCGGGTGGCCCGTGTGGGCGGACTGCAGGGAGGCAGGGGTGAGGGCCCAGCAGCAGGCAGCCACTTTGGTGACAGGAAGTCATGTGTGGTGCCTGAGGGAGAGGGGGAGAGTTTTCCAACCATCGGTCTTGTGGCTTTCACCCCCTTTTTTTTTTTTGACCGCGCTGCGTGGCTTGAAGGATCTCTGTTCCCCGAAAAGGGACTGAACTGTGGCCCCAGCAGTGAGAGCGTGGAGTCCTAACCATTGGACCGCCAGAGAATTCCTGTGGCTTTCACACTTTTAAAAATTGGTGGAAACGTTTTTGCATATAAAACTTGCTGTGAGACGTGGATGGAGCTAGAGACTGTCATACAGAGTGAAGTAAGTTAGAAAGAGAAAAATATCGTAAATAAACGCATATATGTGGAACCTAGAAAAATGGTACAGATGAATCGGTTTGCAGGGCAGAAATAGAGACACAGACGTAGAGAACAAACGTATGGACACCAAGGGGGGAAAGTGGTGGGGTGGGATGAATTGGGAGATCAGGATTGACATGTATACGCTGATGTGTATAAAATAGATAACTAATAAGAACCTGCTGTATAAAAAATAAATAAAATAAGATTCAAAAATTAAAAAAAAAAAAAACCACATCAAAAACTTGCTGTGTAGCTTCAGGCTGTAAAACAGCTGGAAGGGCAGGTGCTGGGGACCTGAGCCCTCCAGAGAACCTGGGCCTCGGGCAATGAGCTGGGGCTCTGGACACCCCTTCCCCCCCAGCTCCTGCCCCATCATCACCTGTTTGGGGAGGGGAGACAAGAGGGCTCAGGTGAGAGTTTTGCACTCACTCTGAAGCCGGAGAACAAAGTATCAGGACCGAGGCCCCTTTCTGTGAGTCAGTTTCCGCCCAGGAGATGGGCACATGCTAAAGGTCAGCTGGGGGCTGGAGCTCTCAGCCCTGGAGGTGGGGTTCTCACTCCACCTGAGCTCATCTTTGGGCGTTAATGTGAAGCCCCAGCTTCCCCTCCCCACCCCCAGCACCCCCAGGCCCTACCGTGCACCTGGCCTCGGGCCTACGAGGAGGTCTGGTTCCTAACCCACAAGGAGCTAAGGCAGAGTACCAACACGGGGCCAATGGTCACCCGTCTCATGACTTCTCATGGGACTGCTGTGGGCCCGGATTACAGATAGGGAAACAGAGCTTTAGGGGGTAGAGAAACTGCTGGCCCCAGGACTTGGGGTTAAGAATCCCTGAGCCATTTCCTTGGCCTGGCCTCCAAATCCACCGTGATCCCTGACACCATCAACCCCTGAGACCCTGGCCAGCCTCTGCGCCGGCCTCCAGCCCCAGGCCTGCACCAGGGCACCAGGGGCCTGCTCAGTTCAGCCCAGGCCGGGCCGGCAGAGGGGGCGGCGGGCATCCAGGCTCCCCTCGGGAACAGGGTTACGCAGGAGAGCCTGTCCTGTCACTCTGGGTTGGCTGAGTGCTGACCCGGAGAGGGCCCCAGTCAGGGCCACTGCAGAGGTGGACGCAGAGGCGTCCTGAACGGGCAGGGGCTCCGTGCACGGCCACCCCTGACCACGTTCCCAGAGCCCTGCACCAGATGCCACACTGGGCTTTAGGTTCCAACTGGGAGGCGTGGGGTTCCCCCCATCCCCTGTCTCCTGGGGCTGGGGTGAGAAGCCCACAAGCCCAGGGTCCATGGGAGGACCTGCAAGGGCCCCCGACCCCTGGGTGTCACCCCAAGGGCGGCTGAGGACTGACCATGAAGCCCACCCCACCCCCGGTCCAGAGACCCTTCTTGTCTCTGAAAGCAGCAAAGGGATAAAAACACATTCGGTAAACGTGTCGGTAAATAACAAAAAGCCTGTCCCTGGTCTCTCTGACCCAGAACGTTTGGTCCTCAAGTCTGCAGACCTCAGACACAGTGCGCGCTCCCCCAGCCCCCGCTCCGCCGCTGGATTTGGGTGACTCCTGAGTGGGGTGGGTGGGGATGAGGTTCATCCTACAGGGCAAGCAGTCGGCCTTCCTGTCCCAGCTGCTCACCCTCCGGCCCCTCCCTCTGGCCTCCTGGGGAAGCGGGAGAGGACACAGCCACCTGGAGCCGCCCTAGCAGCCTCGGCGCAGCCCCAGGTGACACACCCCGGGGAGACCCCCCAGCCCTTTAATGGACTCTGCCGTATTCACACCAATAGGCGGGCACCGAATCCCCCACCGCCCCATTCTCCCCACTCCTGCGCCGCTGCGCAGGCCTGGCCCTTTAAGCCACCTCCCCTGCGCCGCATTCACCCCAATAGGCGGGCACATCAATACGGCCGCGAGATCCCTCCCCTTGGCGGACTGCCTTTCCTCGAGTGGAAGCCACTGAAAACGGGTTCATGGTGGCTGTGGCCAAGCCAGCCACCGCCCCTGCCCACTGTTGGCCGAGGATCGGGCGGCCTCCCTCCCTGCCGGTTCAGAAGCCTGGCCCGTCCCTGCTGGGCCATCCCCTCCCTCTGCCTTCCTGGGCATTTGCCTACTCCCGGTCTCCGCCCCTCCTTGGCCTTGGACAAGAGAAAGTGACCCCCAGCTGGTCACAAGGGTCAGCAGCCTGTGGGACGTGGCGGCCCCAAATCCCCTCCTGATGTGCTCATTAAGCCTGTAAAATATCCCTCTCATTGGGAGAGGGGCAGCACTGCTCCGTTATGAGGCCTGGACACCCCCCTGCAGCCCTTCACCCCAGCCAGGGCCAGGGACAGTCCAGGCCACCTCTATTCGCCCGGTGAACTCTGCACACAATACTTCTAATCCAGGAATGGCAGGACCCCTGGGAAGGCGGGCAAGCTGGGTCCATCTCTCCTAGGGCAGAGGGCACGGGCTGGTCAGGTGTCCTGCCTGTCAATGCCGGTGAGGTCCACAGACCCGAGGGAGATGCAGGATGGGGCATCCCCGGGCAAAGACAATCCTACAGCTTCACATGAGCATCCACTGTGTGCCAGGCCCGGGGGACAGAGCCCTGAGCAGACATCCAGGCAATGAGTGAAGGATGACCCATGCGCCAACAGTGCCCGCCCGCTCGACTGAACAGATACAGGAGGGAGATGGTTCCAGAAATGCACGGATCACGGTGCTAAGAAAATGAAACCCAGCACCTTCGAATGGAGGCTTCAGCCAGGAGCAGAGGCCAGTCTGGAGAGAAGAGTGGGCGCGAGGTGGGCTTTGGGCGTTTAGCAAAGTACTAGCTCTGAGGTTTTCGACAAAGGCCCCGTGAGTCCCCTGGCGCGGGCCAACCAGGCTCACGTCCTGAGTGGTGGGGACGGTCTCTCACTGGCTGGATGACCCAGATAACCTTGGCAATTCTCTCACCTCCCCAGGGGACCTGGCCCCGTGGTTCCGAGGCCCCTCCCAATGGTCCTCGAGCCTCCCTCTCTGAATCCCAAGGGTGTGTGATGCTGGCGCAGGGATTCCCTTCTTGGGTATTCCTGGGGCACTTCCAGGCAGCCCCACATCTCGGTCCCGCAGCATTTCTTAACCTTGACGGCTCATTCCACAGCTACGTCACTGGACAGAGAACTCTCAGCCAGAGACCTCGTGTCCCAGACGCAGTCCCATCCAAGCCTGGCCTTCAATGGGGCAGGTCCTGACCACACGGCGGGTGCCCACTGCCCTCAGCATAGACGCCAATATATGCCAACTTCACACCCACGGGCACACAGGAGCCCTGGCCTGGAGCAACTGTGATGCTAAGAGGACACATAATCCAAAGTCCAAGTCCTTTGTCCTCGACCACCACTACCATCCCTGGAGAAGTTTATCTGCTCACACGGCTGGGGAGCTGGTGAAGGTTACCGAGCCACCGAGGCCAGCCATAAACCCACAGAGAGCTCATCCCCCGTTGTAAGTTCTGTTTCCTCGACCTGCAGGCAGCTGGCAGTTCAGGGGCGGCAGGCTTCAAGCTCCAGATCCGCAATCCCATTGTCTGCTTGCACGCGTGTGGGGCAGGGCCCGGGGTGCCAGGAGGGTAGGCACTGAGTGTGTCTGTCTGGTCTGTCTTGCCAGCTGTGTTTGGAGATGGTGACAAAGCAGATGGGCCAGGCAAAGGCCCTCGAGCCCGGGCCTCGCCCTGGGGAGACTTGCCCCTCATCATGGGGCAAATCCGGCATGGACGGCAATATTCTGCTCCTCGGTGACAGCCGCGAGCGGCACGCCTGGTGACCGTCCTTCTGCACCTCCCAACCCCTGGCCCCCAGCCCGACAGTGCCCGCCTGGGCTTCTGCCTCCTGAGAGCCACCAGGCAGTCCCATCCGACCCGTGGACCCCACGGTGGGACCTGCACTTGACACCTCCCTTCAAGCCCAGACGACGGGGATCCTTTTGACGCACACCGTGCACCCCTGAACAGCCCCCAGTCCTGGGGTTCAGGTCTCACCCATGTGAGCTACACTGCTTCCCGGCTGTGGCCGCACCCCTGTCCCCTGAATGAATGGGAAGGGGAGCAAGCACGCTTCCATCACCTTGGGTGAGTTCTCGTCCACCTGTGCATTGTGTGTGTGTGTACGCACGCACGCATGCATGCATGCGCGCCCACACTGGCTTAAGCACAGAATCAGCAGAAAGTGCAAGTCCCCCAAACACAGCTGCCAAAAACACACCACAATCTTCAAACCACTGGCCTGTCACGCAGTCTTTCTTCCCACCCCCAAGTGCAGCTTTGTGAGATGACTATCACAGCTCAGGGAGCTTCCAGGAAGAAAGATTTCAGGAGAGAAACTGATCCCGGAACTTCTGAGCACAGTAACGACCATTCTAGGGGAGGGGCTGCAGCGGGCATTCTGAAAAGAGCCGGGAGCTAACCTCTGGAGACTTAGCTGATCCCTGGCCCAACTCGGGCCAGCCTGACCCCCGGGCCCAGGAAGGAGGGGCTTCCATCTGGCCTCCAGGAAGCACCGCCCATGGGTCCACATCTGCACAGCAGCCTCCCCAGGACGAGGCCCGGACTCGAGGGCCTTTGCCTGGCCCATCTGCTTTGTCACCATCTCTAAACACAGCTGGCAAGACAGACCAGACAGACACACTCAGTGCCTACCCTCCTGGCACCCCGGGCCCTGCCCCACACGCGTGCAAGCAGACAATGGGATTGCGGATCTGGAGCTTGAAGGCTGACGCCCCTGAACTGCCAGCTGCCTGCAAAGCCTGTCAAGTTCAAGGAGCGGCAAGGCCTCACACAGCCAAGAAAGTGCGTAAAAGCCACCCGACAAACCACTTGAGGGGAGGGTTTCTGCTGTCTGGGGCCCGGATCCACCTGGCGCACACATATCCAAGGGCGTACACATCCAACCCAAAGGCTGTGCCCACGGCCCAGGCTGTGACAGCTCGGGCCTGCCTCTGGACCTGGCCTGGGGGAACATCACAGGGGTCGGCCTGTGAAAGGTACCTTGAAGGCTCAGACAGACGGGCAGACACACATATAAAAGGTCTCTGGTGTAGACGGACCCCCAAATGGCAAAAGAGCAGAAATCCAACCAGCTGCTTGGGCTGGGCCTGGCTCAGACCAAGGATGAGCGGGGGCAGAGAAGCCCACCTCCCCATGGTGGGACCTGTCCACACCCCCAGGAGCCATTCAGAATCCCAATTCCAGGGTCTTCCGACAGCACACAGCCCAGCTTGGGGGTTCCAAGTGGCAGTGGCTGGCCCGCAGGGCTGCTGACAGCCCCCTACCCCCACGTCCCACCCTCCCTTGGCCCGCAGGAGTCCTCAAGTGCACAGTACCCTCATGTAGACTCATGTCCCCTGAACAATTTCCAAGGCTCCCTGTCTTAGGGGCTCAGTGGCCTAGAGATGGAGGGTCCGGGGGGTGGGTGACAGCAGAGGTCCTCCCCCTCAGCTCACACAGCCCCTCACTCTGTGGACACAGACCAAGCCCCACGCTGGAAGGCCAGACGCTAATCCCAGACCCCATCCAGAGGCAGCAGGTCCCCTTCCCGCAGACCCTGCCCCTTCAAGATCCCCTGGGTCTGGGCTGAGCTGGGGACACAGACCCGGCTACTCCGCCTAGATGGACCCAGCCACCCTCCCTCCCCTCCCCGCTCCTTCAAGCCCCGAAGCTGGGGAGCCCGGTTGCCCGCCGCTTCCCACACTCCGGCCCCACCCGCGCTCCAACCCTCCCGCCAGTGTCTGGGATCGTAGCCGCATCATCCCGGGCTCCCCGAGCGACGGGCCGGGTCGCGGCTCCCCAGCTCCGGCCACTGTTGGGGTCGGCCGGGCTACGCCCCAGTCCCCGGGGTCTGCGGGCTCCGGCGCGGGGCTCCCCCAGCCCCCTCAGCAGCCCCCCCCGGCGGCCCGCTGGACGCTCCCGGCCCTCTGGGCCGCGGCCTCCTCCCCGCCCCCTCCTCGTCCCCCGCCGCGCTCCTACCGTGAGAAGCTGGGCCGGGCCGGGCCGGGCCGGGCCGGGCGCGCGGGGGCTCAGCTGGCGGCGCGGCCCGGCTGCAGGAAATGCCAGAAGACTGACCCAACCGCGGGAGCAGAGGGAGGGAGCGGAGGAGGGAGGACAGGAGGCGGGGAGAGAGGGGCGGAGGGCGCGGCGGCCGCAAAACCCGGGCGGGATCGGCGAGCGGAGCGGGCGCGCCGGGACCCCGGTCCCTGTGCCTGGCGCGGCCTTGCCTCGCCGCCCTCTGCCCGGCGCGCCCGGCGCTCGGACGTCCCTCCGGAAACGGGGTGAGCGAGCGGTGGTGAGTGGGGTCAGCCTCCATGGGTTAGGGGTGCGGGAGGGCACATGATCGCAGATTCTTGCAGGCCTCCAGCCCACCCTAGCCGGAGTGGGGGTGACCCCCTCTCTTTCCGAGCCCGAGAAACTGTCACCATTTCTCCCCCAGGCGGAAGCCACCAGAACACAGGAGGAAACCCAGACACCCGAGCCCTTTGTCCTTGTCCCACGTGTGGACCCCTGCCTCACACCCATGTTTCTCAGTGCACCTCTTTCTGACGATTATTTTTTTTGGCCACGAGCCCACCTTCTTGTGGATTTCCTCCTGTGTGAGTTCCCCTCACCCCTTCTGCCCCCAGGGACCTTTTTAGACCCCTGAAGCCTTCCTGTATAGATGAGACACTCTAATGCCGCTAAACAGCCGCGGGCAGGAGACTGAGGAGGTTAGGGCTCACCCCCAGCCCCCCTCCCACCCCGCCTGTAAGCAGGTGCCCTGGGACTCGGTCTGCAGAGCCTGCGGGGGCTTCCTCCAGCCACTGTTCCCCAGGGGCAGACCAGCTGGAGCTGGGCCCACCCACTGCCAGGCATCCCAGACCAGGTAGGGTGCGGGGACTTTTCCAAACGGAATCTGTCAGTTGCTCCCTTCCAAGGGACAGGACTGACCCTCAGCAGAACCCCAGCACCTTATGTTGGGTGGAGAGTACCTTAAGGGCAGCCCTTGAGACTGGTGGTCAGCAGGGTGCAGCTTGACCACCAGGCGGGGCATGGGGCCACCCAGGGAGGCCCCTTCCAGCCCCTCGAGCTGGAGCAGGCTCTCAGGGGAGCGGCTGCAGGAAGTCCTACCTTAGCTCTGCCCCAGCCGGCTGAGTGGTGGCCCCGGACCAAACTGCCCACAGCCTCAGCATCACGCCCACCCCGTTGGGCCAGGTGGGGGTTCCCCCAGGGCATCAAAGCACGCTGGGTTAAGGGGTGGGGTGTGCTGCCTCGGCAGCTCTGGGCTCACCCCCCAGGACCCGTCCCACCCCACAGTCACCTTGCAAGGCCTTTGGATGCAGAACTGCTCAGACAAGATGCTCAGGGCCAGGGTGGGACCCCTCTGCCTCTTCCGGGGAGGGTCTGTGCAGCGCGGGGCCAATGAGACCGGCCTGGATGCTTTCTGAAGCCTCTGCATGGAGCTGGATGCGGCTGCTGGCAGCCTGGCCAATGGCTGGTTGTCAGGGCCAATCCACAGGGAATTTGAGGAAGAAAACAAAGCCTCTGTCCCCTGGGGTGGAGGTTTCAGGGCCAAAGTAGGGGAAGTTTCCAGTCATTGTTGATGCTGGCTGTTTGAAGCGAGCTTGAGTTTATGAAATGACACTGCTGAGGTCAAATGGACATGTGGCCAAGTGCAGGGATGGGACAGAAAAGGCACAGAGATGGGCAGAGCGGGGGGCTGTCAGTGATGGCTCTGGGGACGCACTGGGTGGGCTTCACTGTCTAGGAGCTGCCGGGGCTTGGGCAAGTTCGTGAAGCTCTGTGCTCAGGTTTCCCCACCTGTCAAGGTGGGCAGGGCACAAGAGCATCTCACCCTGCAGGCTGCCGTGAGTCCCCGGGGTGAGAGGACGGGCTCCCCAGGTGAACCCAGGGCAAGAAGTGGCTGGTACCATCTCGGAAGTATAGCCACTGGCTTCTCACTTGGTTCTGAATTTATGATAATTCATATGATCCGTCTGTGAGAGGTACGATTTTTTTTAAGTGCCTTTGCAAATACAGAGAACTTTACTCTTTCTCAGGTGGAATGTAATTAAAGTTAAGACTGCTTCCATCCATGTCTGGAGAACGGTGGTTCTCAGCTGGGCGAATTTTGCCTCCCCTCTGGAGGTGACATCATGTGCTGTCCGGAGACATCCTTGGTTGTCACAGCTGGGGGTCCTACTGGCATCTAGTGGGTGGAGGCCAGGGAGGCCACTAAACATCCATCCACACCCAGGACGGTGGCCCACAGGGGGAAGGATCAGGCCCCAAATGTCAGTAGTGCCGAGGCCGAGAAACCCTGCTCTAGAGTGAGCGCACTTGTTACCGTTAGGGTCGCTCCTTCTGGGTGGTCAGTCCGTGGGGATTGCGGGAGACCCACAGCCTCCTGTTGATGGATCCCCCACCCTGTCCCCGATTCCATGGCAAGGGGCTCTAGACATATGGACTCGAATCCTCCCCACAGTCCCAGAGGGCAGGTCCTGACAGGCTCCATTTTACAGGTGGGGAAACAGAGGCACAGAGCCGAAAGTAAGTCGTCCCCCAGCAGCCTGCTCCAGAGCTGTGCTCCGAGCCTCTGTGCTTGGCCACCCCGTTAATGAAGACCCACAGGCTCAGAGGGGAGCCCCTGGGGGGCCCTGCCCTTTCTGCTGCACCGGCTGCCTCACTGGGAAGGGTGGGTAGCCAGAACACGCTGGAACACAAACGCCCGTCTCAGAGAGGGCGCCTCCCGGGTGGGCTGCGGCGGCTCGGACCCCTGCAGGGCCGGCGCTGGCTGGGCCGGTCCACTGAGGTGGGGGGCCCGAGCCAGGCAGGTGCCAAGTGCTTTCACACCTGCCGAGCCAACGGAAGCAGCAGTGACTATTTCTCCCGTTTCTCAGATGAGGAAACTGAGCCCCAAGTAGTAAGGGGTGCAGCCGGATCCCTGACTCCTAGTTGGGCCCAGGGTGGCAGTAGGGCGGCCCAGGGGTTCAGCCAGGGCAGGTGAGCCTGGGCCCGCTGTCCCCTGCTGGCCGAGGGCAAATCCATCCCAATGGTGTGACTAGACTCTCAGGGACAACTCCAGAACATCTCAGCGCCTGGGTCTCAGTTTCCTTACCTGTGCAGCAGGGCTGAGATAACTTCCCCACGAGGGGTATGTGGAGGTCTCCAGAGCACAACAGCTAATCATAAAAACAATCGCGGCATTTATCCATCGCTCGTCCTGTGCCGGGCACCGCGTCCCCACTTTCCGCGCCTGCGGGATTCCATCCCCTCCTCCGCCTGGTGGCGGGGTCACCATTCCCCGCCCCGTGGAGGTTAAGTGACCGGCTCCAGGCCAGGCCGCTGGGGAGTGGCCAAGGCAGGACTAAACGCCTGGAGTTGTAACCTCCCCGCACTTGGGGCTGGGCACATGGGGAAGAGCTGTCCTCCAGCCCTGTCCCTGTGGCTTCAGCTCCCACAGGGAGGCATCGCATTCCCAGACCTGTCCCTCCGCCTCTGGCTGGGGAGACGCTGTCTGGTGATGTCTTCCCGGGCTGAGTCACCAAGCCAGGTGTGGGGACCGAGCAGTGGCTGTTTTCTGTCCTTTCTCAGAGGAACCTGTGAAATTCAGCTGGAGAGTTTCTCTTTGGAATTCTGAGTCACGTGGGCACCGGGCTGGGGCTTCCTGAGCAGGCGGGCTGCCTGGATGGCTCCATCTCTCTGTCTCTGTCTCTGTCTCTCCCTGTCTCTTTGCTTCTCTGTCTCTCTGTGTCACACACACACACACACATGCACGCACACACACACCTGTCCTCCAGAAGGTCACATCCAAACCCCTGATTCAGGCAAACCCCTGATAGTAAATAAAGATAAAGGCATGGAATTTCCCTCTCTCTTGGTCCCAATACATGTTCTCCTACCTTGAGGGACAGGAAGGTGTTATTTACAGGGCAAGTCCTCCAGGGACTTTACAGGAAGCACTGAAGTGGCCGCGGGGAACGCATGGTGCCGGATGCCATTGGACATGCCACTGTGCCGGCACCCAGACCTCCCCGTGCTCACGGAGGTGAAATCCGGGCCATCAGCCTCTGCTTCTAGCCCTCCTGCGTGGGCCGTGGTGGGCACTGCCGTGAGTGGGGGTGACGTGCCTGGGGTGCCCTGAGGTCCAATGAGGTGGACATTCCCCGGAGAGCAGGTGCAGCTCGCTCCCGTGGTGTGGACAGAGAATGTCGCTTGCCATATCAGCAAACAAAGGGTGTCACAGCCACCAAGCTGTCAGCCACTGCAGCCGCCCGACTGTGCACCCTGAGGGGACTCAGGATGGAGAAAAGCAGGATGCTGGCCCCAGATAGCTGAGGTGCACATCAGGGGAACAATTCCAATGAGCCCAGACTCTTGCATCTTCCCATACATAGAAAAGTGCTGAATTCATTAACTTGAGATGTCTGGTCTTTCTTTCATTAACAGCAATCTTTTGATGTTCCTGCCACCTGGTTTTTGTTGCAAAAACCCCTGTACATCCTAGTTCCTCCCTTGCCTCTTCAGAACAGTTCCTCGGAGCGATCTGAGGGGCTGCCTCCTGGGCTTAAGTCCCCAGCAAGTTCGCCAAATATAACACAATTCTCTACTTTTAGGTTGTGCATTTCTTTTCGGTTGACACCGGCCCCTCTTCACGCAACCCCCTTCTCTGGCTCATTGACACAGTCCTCTACTTCTGTGTGTCCCTGTCTCGAATGCTCCTTTCCTCTCTCTTAAAAGGATACAGTCATTGGATTTAGGGCCCACCAGGATAATCCAGGATTTCGAAGTCCTTAACTTAATTACACCTGCAGAGACCGTATGTCCAAATAAGGTCACACGCACAGGTACTGGGTTTGGACACTGATGTATCTTTGGGGGACACGACTTGCCCACTGCAGCAGGGACCCTCGGGCATCCTGCATCTGCTTTCCGTTTGCAGACCTGTGGTCTGCTTTGCTGAGCCAGACCAAAGTTTGTTGAACGTCTTCCCTGTTCTAAGTGCTTGCGTTCTGAGTCTACGTTTGAGGACACAGCCTCAGGGTCCTGAAAGCTGTGGACTAGAGCTGATCCAGGCTCTGCCCCTTCCTGTCTCTGAGACCCAAGCCAGAAGCCTGTCCCCTGCCCTCAGTTACAGAGGATGGAAGGGCGGTGAGGGCTTTCCCCCCCCACGCTGAAGCCCTGAGCCTTAGCTGGGGGATGCCTTTCCAGCCAGCCTGGAGCATCCCAAAGCGCAAGGTTTTGGCAAACCCACACTGGGGCTGAGGGCTGGCTTTCTCCAGCCTAACTTTGGGAGGTCCATGAGGACTCTGGCACATTCTCCCGGTATGTGGGGGAGGGCCCGGGGCTGCTGCCTGATGCCACGGAAACCAAGGAAAAGGAAAAGATTCCACGGCAGGATCTGCTTTCGGGAACCTGCATGCGGAGCGGCCACGCTGCCCTTTCTTCTCAAGATATGGAAACTCGTCCTGGAGGGCTGCTCTGCAGATTTGCAGGGCTGGGTCTGGCGGTGGTGTCAGACCCTGCTCCCACTCACCGGCCACCACCAACCAGTCCCTCTTTTGTGGGCTGGGTTTGGTTAGCAGGCAGAACTCAGAGAAACCCAGCAATATTATGCAAAGGTGACCAAGAGCTCGAGGTGGGAAGCTCATCACCCAGGTCACGTGGCAAGTTTGCACTGGAGCATGCATGGGCTCTGGGGTGCTTCTGTCGCCCTGCAGGGACGCCGGGACACCTGAAGCTGAGAACACCTCCACTTGATTTGGAGGGTCTTAGAGCAGCACTTCTCAAAGTGGGAGCTTAAAACCCTGCTAGGGGCCAAGACGTGAAAAAGCTCCTGTTATCAAAATACTAGGATGCTATTTTCCTTTTCCACCTTTATTTTTTCACAACTTAACAGTGGAGCTTTCTGGAGACTCTACATATGTGTGATATTGCAAGAGATGGAATACAGAAGCAGATGTGAGAATCCAACTGGCTTCTGTGAAGCCAGACGTTAAAAAGACTCAAAAAATGTAAAACAATGCTACTCTTTTCACTAACTATTTTTACTTTGGAATAGAGAGTTGGTTTTCATAAATAATGTGTTATTTGTGTTAACAACATACTGGGCTTAACATTGTTCTTTTTAAAGGAATAAGTAAATAAATATTTTTTTAAACTTGGTGTAAATATTGATAGACTAAGCAACAGAAACAAATAATCTTTGTGGTCCTCAATAATTTTGTTTTTAATGGAAAGGATCCTGAGACTAAAAGTTTTGAAAACCACTGATGGATGCCAGAAGGTGGAGTAAAAAGATTCCGGAAAAAGCTGGAACAGGAGTGGAGTCAGAACAGGGTGTGAATCCAGGCTTTGCCATCCTCACCTATTCGTCTACTACTGTCACATCTTTATCACCACGGCCACCATCACCACCACCTCCACTGTCACCACCACCATCACCATCACCATCACCACCATCATTATCACCACCGAACCACAAACGCCACCAGTGTCACCACCACCATCACCACCATTATCACCACGATCACATCTACCCTTGGTTGAGCATCTGCTATGTGTCAGACAGTGTAGTAAGTGATTTATAGTCAATATCTCCACTTGCCAGAGACCTCTATGAAGTCGGTATCATTATCCATATTTACAAGTGAGGAAACTGAGGCTTGTACAAGTTAAACAAAATCACCTGATGGAGCGGGCGCCGAACTCCAATCTATTTGTCTCCATGGACACCCCGGGAAGTTGCTCAAGCTTGCTTAGTCCCCAGTTGTTAGTTGCTGGTTGCAAATATTTGTAACGATACTAGTTACGATTACTGACCACCCACTAAGCCCCAGGCATGGGGATAGGTGCCTGTCTACACTATCTTAATCCTCTCAATCATGTAGAGCAAGCGTTGAAATAACGCCCATCTTGGTGCAGGTGAGTTGCATGTGAAAACATTGCCCCAGTGCCTGCAAGAGGGCCACCAGATGAATGCTTGCCGCCATCAGCATGGCCCCCTCCTCCGTGTGGGACCGAGGCTGCTGGGACTGAGACTTGGTTGGGGGGGATGAGCCAGACCTGTGCAGGAGACGGCAGAGGTGGGCATGGCCTCTACCACCGCTCAGCTCTGTCTCTTGGACTTGGGATGCTCCCAGTGGGCCCCTCCATCCTTTCTCTCCCTCACTGAATATTGATGGCACATCTCTTAAGTGCTAAATAGTGTTCCAGGCACAGGGGAGTCCACTGTGAATGGGAAAGCAAGGCACCTGCCTGCATGTAGCTCACAAACAAAGATGGAAAACAAGTGCGTGAAGGCAGCCCCTAGCAAGGCAGCCCCTGCTCTTACCCATGCTATGAAGGACAGGTAGTCGTGTAAGGGGCTGGTAGGAGGCATGGGATGTTGGGGGCTCTCTGGAGAGGGTGGCTAGGGAGGACTTTCTGAGAACAGGACCTTTGAGCGGGAGACCTGTGTGGAGTGAAGGACTGAACCCTGGCACCTCGGGGCTGAGCATCTTCCAGACAGAAGAATAGCAGGTGCCCAGACAAGAGCTTGGTGTGTTCACATAATGGCCAGAGGTCAGTGTGCCAGGGGGTAGAGTGATGGAGAAGGGGTACCAGGTGAGGCCATGGAGACTGGCGAGGGCCCCTCATGCATGGCTTTCTGTGCCACGTGTGGAGTTTTATTTTAGTCTGACTGTGATGGAAGCGACATTGCAGGGGGGTTCCGAGAAGGGAATGTTATGATCTGATTTTAAAAAAATATGTCTCTGGGTATAGAGGTTCAAGAATGGAGGCCGGGTGTCTTTTAGAAAGATTTTGTGTCATCCAGTCTTACTTTAGGATGGTAGAAGGGGAGGTTGGGAGAGGTGGGTAGATTCAGGTATATTTTGAAAGAAAAACAGATATCCACCCAAGCCTATGACCTTAGGGATGGGGAGGGAAGGTGTCTTAGCCAGCTCAGGGTGCTATAACAATATACCGCAGATGAGGTGGCTTCTAAACAAATGTATTTATTACAGTCTGGAGGCTGGAAGAATGAGATCAGGGTACCAGCATGGTCAGGGTCACGTGAGGGCTCTCTTCCTGGGTTGCAGACTGCCACCTTCTCTTTGTATCCTCACACAGCCGAGAGAGAGAGCTCTCTGAGGTCATTTTTATAAGGACACCAATCTCACTCATATGGGCTCCACCCTCACGACCTCTTTTCCTCCTAAAACCATCACATGGGGGGAAAGATTTCAACATGTGAACTTGGGAGGACATAAACATTCAGTTCACAGCAGAGGTTCCCAGTCAAAGGCAGTTAAGTCAGCAGGGTCTGGGATAGGAGTCGGGGTTCTCGCTGGCTCTGCCCACAGCTAGATGTCTTCCATCTTTTGGTGCTTCAGTCCCCCCCACCCCCACCTTGTCCTTAGATGATAATGTACCTCCCAGCTCTCAAGGGAGTACTGAGACTCCAGAGAGATAGCCGATGGGAAGCACGTCTTCCTTTTTGAACCACATCATCTTCTGCAATGAGGTCAGACAATCCGTGTGACCCTGGGGGTCAGACATGAGCTCTTTGAGGTCAGAGTTGACCTCCTCCCCAGTGGGTGTCCCCGCACCTTGCTCAAGGTAGGTGCTTCACAGGTGAGTGAAACTATGAACTCTCATGCATATAGATGCAACAATCCTCAACAAACTATTAGCAAATCCAATCCAGCAACATATAAAAAGGAAAACATAGCACCGCCAACTGGAGCTCATCACAGGAATGCAAGGCTGCCTCAGCATTTGAAAATCAATCAGTGTACTTTGCCACAGCAACAGACCAAAGAAGCAAGACCAAATGATCAGCTCAGTGGATGCAGGAAAAGCATTTGACAAAATTCAACATCCATTCATGATAAAAAGTCTAAGAAAATTTGTATTAGAAACTTCCTTAACTTGATAAAGGGCGTCTGTGAAAAACCCCCACAGCTACCATCGTACTTAATGGTGACAGACTTGACGCTTCCGCCCTCAGACTGGGAGCAAAGTAAAGATCTCCACTCTATCCACTCCTATTCAACAGCATACTGAAGTCCTAGCCAGTGCAATAAGACAATAAAAGGAAATGCAAGGTATACAGGGTGGGAAGGAAGAAATAAAATTGTTTGTGTTCACAAATGACACATTTGTCTGTGTAGGAAATTCTAAAGGACAGATAAAAAACCTTTAAGTGAGTCGTACAAGATGTCAGGATACAAGGTCAATACACAAAGATGAACTGTATTTCTATGTATTAGCAATGAATACTTGGAAGTAAAATAAAATAAAAAATCAGTACTATAATACCATTAAAATAACGCTAAAATACATGAAATACTTAAATTTAGTGTAATAAGATATGCAAAAGACCTGCTGAAAACACAAAACACTGATGAGAGAAATAAAATAAGACCTAAATAAATGGATAGACATACTATGTAACCAAAAGTGGGGTCTGGCTGCTCGCCGCTCAAAAGCCAATAAAGAGGCAAGGTTGGTGGAAAGGAAGGTTTGCTTTGTTTTGGAGGCTGGCAGCCGGGGGGCAGGGGAGGCGAGGGTGGACTCCTGTCCAAAGGCTGACTCCTCCCACAGACAATCAGTGGGCGAGAGCTTTTATAGGCGGAGGGAGGGGGCTACATGCAGAAACAGCACCGTCAGCTCTGACAGTCATCTTGAAACTAATCTTGAGGTGGTCTGACCAGCGTCATCTTGATTGTTTTAAGGACAGTTAGTCTTCAGTTCCAGGGTCGGTTAGTTCCCATTTCCTTGAGGCCAAATCTCGGAATTGTGGCAGCTTATGTCATGGCTACAGCCTGGTCATCATGCAGTTAACTTTTTCCACCTTGTGGGCGTTTCAGATATACAAGTCAGCTCACAGGATATGGCTCAGGATATTATCTCTAGCCCTTGAGGAGGAACTAAGGGCCCATGACTTTGCTTAATGACTAAATTATTATTATTTGGTCTCCTTTGACTGTTTTCCTTTGTTTCTTCATTTTCTCACCTCTCTGATTAAACTTATTTTTGGCTGAAGTTTTTCCATAGACAAAAGACAGGCTGAGGACATGGGGTGCGGGGCGGGCAAGGACCATAGGGTCCTGCTCCGTTTCATGTTCATGAGTTTGAACACTCAGTATTGTTAAGATGTTTGTTTGCCCCAAACAGATCAACAGATTCAATGCAATCGCAATCAAAATCCCAGCAGGATTTTTTGGTGTAGAAACTGACAAGCTGATTCTAAAATTTATATGGAAAGGCAAAGTAACTAGAATAGCCAAAACAATTTTGAAAAAGAATAAAATTGGAGGATTCATACTACTTGATTTCAAGGCTCACTCTAAAGTTACAGAAATCAAGATTGTACAGATTGGCAAAAGAATAGACACAGAGCTCAATGGAACAGAATAGAGAGTCCAGAAGCAGACCCACACATATACGGTCAATTGATGTTTGACAAAGATGCAAAGGCGATTTAATGGAGGAAAGGCAATTTTTTTAACAAATGGTGTTGCAGCAATTGGATGTCCATATGCAAACATACACACACCTTGGCTCATACCTTGCACCCTAAACCAAAATTGACTCAAAATGGATCATAGACCTATATGTAAAATGTGAAACTATAAAACTTCTAGAAAAAACATAGGAGAAAATCTTTGTGACTTTGGGTTAGCCAACGGTTTCTTAGATATAATAGTCCTAAGCATAATCCATACCAGAATACAATGATAAATTGGACTTCCTCAAAGTGAAAGTCTTCTCTTCTTTCAAAGACAGTGTTAAGAGAAAACACAGACAAGCCACAGACAGGGGGAACGTGTTTGCAAAACACATAACTGATAAAGGGCTGGTATCCACATTATATAAAGAACTCTCAAAATGTAATACGAAGAAAATACACGTCCCAATAAAACATGAGCAAAAGATCTGAACAATCATTTCGCCAAGGAGGATAATATAAGCAGGTGACACAACACTCAACATCACTGATCATTAGGGAATTGCAGATGAAAACCATGATGAGATACCACCTCCCTCGTGTGAGAATGGCTACAACAACTACCACTACAGCCGCCACCAGCACCACAGACAATAAATCCCCGCTGCTGGCCAGCATGTGCAGCAGCAGGACCCTCACGCATTGCTGGAGAGAATGCAAAATGGTAGAGCCACTTTGGCTGGGAGTTTGGCCATTTCTTGTAAAGGAAAACATACACTGACCGTGGGACTAGGCTGTTCCACCCATGGGTGTTTCCCCAAGTGAAATGAGAACTTACATCCACCCAAACCCTGCATGTAAATGTCATACTGGCTTCATTCATAATCGCCCAGGACTAAAACAACCCAAATGTTCTTTAACACGAATGGGTAAAAAAAAATGTGGTACGTCCATTCAGTGGAAAAGTACTCAACAGTCAAAGGGACAAACTACAGATACACCAACAACATGGATGAATCCCAAGACCTTCTGCTTGTTGAACGAAGCCAGAAGTAGAGGTCTACACGCTGTAGGATCCATATGACATTCTGGAAAAGGCAAAAGTCTAGGGATAGAAAACCCATCAGTTCTGCCAGGGGCTGGGCGTGGGGGTGGACTGACCACGAAGAGACGCCAGGAAATTTTGGGGGCTGTTGGAACTGTTCTCTATCTTGACCGTGGTGGTGGATACACAACTGTATTCATTTATCAAAACCCACACTGAAAAGGTTGAGCTTTACAGAACATAATCACACCTCAAAAAAACGTATCAATGGATCATTGAAAAAGGTATGTATATGTGGTACGCACCAACCTGAAAGTAAAGAAAGGCAACCTGTACATTAAAGGGATGTGTGTGTGAATGGGCTTGGGGCACACAGAGGTGGGCGGTGGCTCAGTGTGTGCAGGGTTAGACCTGGCCCTGTCAAGAGACGCTTCTGTTCCTGGTGTGCCTGGGGTCTCGTTGCCAGGGTGGGGCTGGGAATCTAAGCCCTCGAAGGTATGGCTCCCAGGACTTGGGGGTGGGGCTCAGAGACATCGGTTAGCAGCCGAGGCTGGTGCGACCTGCCGTCGGGCCAGCTCAGGACAAGGGTGCCTGCCAATGCCAGCAGGCCTGGGGGGCTGCCAGTGGCCTCTAGAGGGCAGGGCGGGAGCTGGATGAGCACGGATGCTGGGTGTCTTCAGGGTCCCTGGAACTTGGAGAGAGGGTGCCTGGCAGGGAAATGACCATGGCCTCGTGCTGGGCTAGGAGGGGAGCTGCTCCTGTCACCACGGGCCCGAGGGGCCCCTGTCTGGCCCTCTCCAGAGGACTCTGGCCCCGTGTGTGCGTGGGGCTGTCCTCCCGGAGGCTCCTGGCTCAGGCTCTGACTCCGTTCCCAGGGGCAGGTGTAAGCAGCTGAGGCCGGTTGCCCAGGCCCTGCCCAGGCATTGTTCTTCGGAGCTGCGGTGCCAGGGGTGAGGGTAGGGGGCATCCTGGGACAGGCCAGCCCTGTCAACACCTCCTGTTGCTGGCCAGGAGGAGGGGCGTGTGGTGGCCTGGCGGGGGCACAGGAGGAAAGGGGGGTTCCTCACCAATTCATTTGCTGAAGAAAAAGGTGGGGCCTTCGAGAACAGTGCTTACTCGGGCGGGGGGCGGGCAGGGCCTGGGTCTCCTGACCTGGCTGCACGAGGGGCTGGGCTGGGCCTGCAGCTGCTGTCTTGGCCTTGATGGACTCGGGGTGGGAGGGGACTGGGGAGGAGGCCCTGCCTGGACACCACCAGCCCCCATCACACACACCCTCTCCTTTCCACTCCCTAACATGTTCCCGCAGTCCACACCCATCCAGCACTGTGGCTCTGCTTTCCCACAATGGCCTTGGTTTCTATTTGTGGCAACAATCTCAGCTCATTCAGATTTGGGATTTTTACATTTCTGCTTTGGGCCTCTTGCCAGTTAAAAACATCTAGGATGGCACCGTTCAACCGAATTTTCTGAAATGAGGGAAATGTTGATACGCTATGTGACCCAGGTGGTAGCCACTGGCCATATGGGCTGCCGGGTGCTGAGAGTGGCTTGTGCCTCTGAGTATCTGAATTTTACCTCATGAAGGTGTCAGTTTACACAGTCCTGTGTGGTCAGTGGCTGCTCTGATTGGACAGTGCAGGTCTGGACTCTGAAAAGCACTTTATCTGCTTTTCCACGGTGACCTGTCTGCCTTCAGACTCTGTGCTCGGTTAGCAGGTGGAAGGAGTCCGGGGCAGAAAGGAATTAAGCACTAAGATGTGAATGCTACCTAAAGCAGTCCACAGATTCAACGCAATGCTATCAAAATGCTTTTTTCCAGAAATAGAGAAATCCATCCAAAAATTCATATGAAATCTCAAGTGACCCAGAATAGCCAAAGCGATGTTGAAAAGGAACAAAATGGAGGCCTCACACTTCTTGATTTCAAAACTCGCTACTGAGCTACAATCAATCATCAAAATACCGTGGTACTGACAGACACACAGACCAACATACTCGAATAGAGAGCCCAGAAATAAACCCTCACGTTTACGGTCCAAAAACGTTCACCAAGAGTGCCAAGACTGTTCAAGGGGGAAAGGACAGTCTTTTCCATAGAAAACAAACTTATTACCAAAAGGGAAAGGGGGTGGGGAAGGGATAAATTAGGGGTTTGGGATTAGCAAATACAAACTACTATATATAAAACAGATAAGCAACAAGTTCAGGGAGCTATAGAGCACAGGGAACTATATTCAATTTCCTATAACAAACCATAATGGAAAAAGATATGAAAAAGAATATATATATGTATGTGTGTATAACTGAATCACTTTGCTGTACACCTAAAACTAATACAACATTGTAAGTCAACTAGACTTTGATAAAAATTTTTAAAAGAAACAAATAAAAGGCAAAAGGGCAGTCTTTTCAACAAAGGGTGCTGGAAAACTGGATCTCCACATGTGAAAGAGTGAAGTTGGACCCTTACCTCACACCATATACAAAATTAACACAAAATGGATTAAAGACTTAAGTGTAAAAGCTAGAGCTATAATAGTCTTGGAAGAAAACAGGAGAAAAACTTCATGACATTGGATTTGGCAATGATTTCTTGGATATGACACCAAAGGCACAGGCATGAAAGGAAAAAATAAACTGGACTTCATCAAATTAAAAACTTTTGTGCATCAAAGGACACTGCCAACAGAGTGAAAATGCAATCCATGGAATGGGAGAAAATATTTGCAAATTAGATATGGAATTAATATCCAGAATAGATTTAAAAAACAAAAAAAAAAACCCTCTTACAACTCTGCAGGAAAAACCTGATTCAAAAATGGGCAAAAGGGACTTCCCTGGTGGCTCAGTGGTTAAGAATCCGCCTGCCAATGCAGGGGACACAGGTTCGATCCCTGGTCTGGGAAGATCCCACATGCCGCAGAGCAACTAAGCCCGTGCACCACAACTACTGAGCCTGCGCTCTAGAGCCTGCGAGCCACAACTACTGAGCCCTCGTGCCACAACTACTGAAACCCGCGCGCCTAGAGCCCATGCTCTGCAACAAGAGAAGCCACTGCAATGAGAAGCCCACGCACCTCAACGAAGAGTAGCCTCCGCTCGCTGCAGCTAGAGAAAGCCTGTGCACAGCAACGAAGACCCAACGCAGCCAAATAGTAAATAAATAAAATAAATAAATTTATTTTTAAAAAGCGGGCAAAGGATTTGAATAGATAGTGCTCCAAAAAAGATATACAAATGGCGAATGAGCACATGAAAAGATGCTCAACACCACTAGTTATCAGGGAAATGCAAATGGAGACCGTACACG
>NW_006792775.1:2552751-2555823 GCF_000442215.2 Lipotes vexillifer
CGACGCCGTGGGATGCGTGATGCGTTTAACAACGTGGTCACATCTTCACGCACTCATGTGTTCATTCGTTCCTTTGTTCATGAGCTCTTTGTTCTATACACACTTAGGAGCAAGACACAGCTGCGTCCTCAAGGTGCTCTTAGGCTGGGGGAGGTGGGGAAGAAAAGCTGTCTCAAATGCCCACCCTGATGGCTGATTTTATTTGTCAGCTTGACTGGGCTAAGGGCTGCTCAGCTAGCTCGATGCAGTGGTCCCCAACCATTTTGGCACCAGGGACCAGTTTTGTGGAAGACAGTTTTTCCACGGCGGGTGGGAGGGGCGGGGGAGGGACGGTTCAGGCGGTGATGCGAGCGGTGGGGAGATGCAAATGAAGCTTTGCTCGCTCACCTCCTGCTGTGTGGCCCCGTTCCTAGCAGGCCACGGACTGCTACCGCAGGGTTGGGGACCCCTGGCTGGATGAATGTATGTACGTATGTGATGTAAGACATGACTTCTGGGTGTGTCTGGGAGGTGTTTCTGGAAGAGATTAGCATTTGATTCTGTACCCTGATGAAAGATCACCCTGACCCGATATGGACGGGCGTTGTTCAATCCATCGGGGCCGAATGAAACAAAAAGGCGGAGGACGGGTGGAGTCGCCCTCTTCTAGAGCTGGGATGTCCATCTTCTGCCCTCGGACACTGGACCTCCTGGTTTGCGGGCTTTCAGGCTCGGGCTGAATTACATCACTGCAATGGATGATGCAAGACTCGGCCTCCCTAACCGCGTGAGCAGATTCCTACACTCCGTGTCCTCTTACGCGGACCTGCACACATCCCACCGCTTCTGTTTCTCTGGAGAACCCGCAACACAGTGAGCGTGCGGGTGAGCCTGGGGGGGGACCATCAGGGCCTTCCTGTGGGCTGAGGGGGAAAAGCTCGCTGGGAGGAGGTCACCCGGAGCCATGTGCCTCCAGGTGTGGATCTCAGGTCTGGGTAGGGGTGGCGGGTCCAGCAGGGTGGTCCTCGGCAAGGTCCTTTGAGGGCACACAGAGGAGACTGGGAACCTGGCTGGGCCCCGTCGCCGCCTCCCTGCAGCTGTGTCTGATGATGACACCTTGTGCGTCTGCTGTGGCCTCCTTTGCTGTCATCCTGCCTGGTCAATCGCTTTTAGCTCCGGGGGTAAGCGGTTCTGCCCTGTCACTGGGCAAGGACTGCTGGCTCAGGCAGTGCCATGCATCTTGGTGGCGGTGCAGTGGGCTTCAAAAGTCAGTTAAAGTGCTAGCTACCTCTGGCCCAGGCGAACGTGATGGCACAGCCTGAAATCCCCAGTTAGATCAGCTGCTGGAGGCACCATGACCCCAGCGTCTGTGCCTAGCTGCCCGGGGTCTCTCTCTTGAATCCCCTTCCCCACAGAGGAGTGGGTGACAGCTGCCTTGGGCTGCTGGGTCGTCCTTGGCAAAATCGCTGCTGCCTAGAGGTGATGAGTGCTCAAGTCTACGGGAGTGACACAGCCTGGGAGACACAGGAAGGACAGGCCACTTACAGACAGCATCCTGTGCGGTGAAATGCAATTTTTGGAGTAGACGGCAATTTTATAACATAATGGGCAAATCATACAGAAAAATTAGCTCATCTGCTACGTTAGTGTTTGAAGACTGTGGATGTACTCATAAAAGAATAAAGAGAGGGCTGGGCTGGGCCAGGTGGGCCGATTTAGGGTCTGCTCCCTTGCTTTAACCATGAGAACTCCAGTTTTATTCACTGTAAGTAGTGGAAATTTTCCGTACCTTGGGAAAGTGTGTTGAGGCCCTAGGCTCTGTTACAAGCATCTGTGATCAGTGGTGGATGCAGTATTGGGGGTCTTTGCATACCCACCTTGGTAAATATTTGCACATGGGCAGAGGCCTGGTGGGGCAGCTGTGTCCACTCACCGGTCTGGCTTCCTCAGAAGGGCTGATGCCCGTTGGTAACCAGACATGCTCCCACGTGGGGCTGCAGAGATGTGGTCTCGGTTATAAGGATCTGGGGGCCCACCAGCACAGAGCCACTGAATTCAGATTCCAGGGTCCCTGGGGAGACCCACTGGTTTCTGGAGGGGACCAGGGTGTCAGTATCCTATGCTTAGTCAACCTAAGATCCAGGGCTCCAGAGGGCAGCTGACCAGAAAGGGAAGGTTCTGGAAGGAAGCGCTGTGCGGGGCTCTGGGAGAGGAAGGGAATGGGCAGAGCTGTTTGGGAACCTGCCGCTCCTAGGATGAAGCCAAGGGGTGTGAGCGTGGAGCTTACACGCCAGGGCTGGTTTGCCCGTGAGCCAAGAACACACAGGGAAAATGAATTATACAACGGGAAGGGCACGCCCCTCAGCCCTGCTTGCACCTGGTGCCCCCCTCCACAGGGCCACACAATTCCCAGCCTGCACCGCTTCTATTAGTAAGCCCACTCCTCCTCCAGCCCACTCTGCTCCAGCCTCACCTCCTCCTGGAAGCCCTCCTGGACATCTCCCAGCTCAGTCACCTCCCCCAAGCCTCCTGGAGCTGAGCAGATGTGGCCGTGAGCCCCAGGGAGGCAGCTGCCTGTCTGTGTGGGTCTGTCTGTCAGGGTCCGAAGGGCTCCGTGTCCAGCAGCCATGGGGAAGAGCAGAGGGGACCCCAGTGTCCTTGGGAGTTTTTACCCTCCTGCTCTGGTTGGGGAGGTTTTGTTCCATTTGTCCACGCCTGTTGTGTAAATATGAATCTGCCCTCCATGGGTGGGCAGGCACCAGCAACCACGTGCACGGGGATCACGTGGGGTGGGGAGGGGGACCTCTGCACATCTTAGCCGTGCAGCATCCCCCCAGCACCTACCTCCCCCCTGGGTCTCGAGAGGAGGTGGGATGTGGCAGGGTGGTGGCCTGTGTGGGGACTGATGGGCTGTTCCCTAAAGCCCCCCAACCCCCATGGTTGCTTCTGCCCCCTCCTCCTTATTTTCAGCCTGTTTTCCAAGTCGGGTCATCGGCCTCCTGTGCTCTGGGAGCCCCTGCCTCCTTCCATAAAGCCCCTCCCCTCAACAGGCTCAGCCCCTTCTATAGGCGGGGCCAGACCACCCCCCCCCCC
>NW_006792775.1:2555833-2564984 GCF_000442215.2 Lipotes vexillifer
CCCCCCCCCCCCAGCCCCCGCCCCTCCCAGAGCTGCAGAGGGAGAGGGCCTCCCTCCCATCCCTGGGGATTCCTGTTTAATTGGCTGTGGGGCAGGCAGGGGCCAGGCCTCAGGAGTTTTACAAGCGCCCCAGGTGAGGCCAATGCACAGTGGGATGGAGAACTTGTGAGGATGAATTGGGTCCCTTGGGGCAGCCCCCAACCCCCAGACGTGGCAGGCAGGACCCCAGTGACTCAGCTCATGTGGTGGGCTCCTCTGCTGAGCTGGGGCCGCAGCCCAGGGGACCGAGCGCTGGACACTCAGGTTCTGGGCTGAGAAGTCTCCCCGACCCCCAGAGGGTCGGGTCCCAGAATGGAAGGAGCAGGGGAAGGGGGTGGCCCGGTGGCTCTCCTTTCACAGAAGCAGGAAGTCCCGTGGTTGAGGGCACATGGCCCCTGTCCCTAACACATGCACCAACGCCTGCCTCTCTACCAGATAAATAGGTCACGTGGAGCAAAGCACTTGAGTAGTGATCTCTGCCACCCCTGGGGGCCACTGGGATTTCAGCTCCAGACCCGAGGCGGGGAGGGATTCATGGAGGAGTCAAGGGACCCATCGGGGGTCTGTTGCCCCAGAAAGTCACTGCCCTGGAATCTCCAGGGGCCACATGGCCCCAGTGCCGTGTGGACAAGGGGGCATGGCCAGGGCCCCCGACCAGGCAACTGGGAGCCCTGCCCGCCCCCCACCGGAGGTTAGGCCTCTGCATTTCTGGTGAGCGAGAGGGGCGGCAGGAAGGGGGCCCTCCCGCAGGTCACCTGCACCCCAGCCCCAGGTGCAGGGCCTTGGGGGATGGAGATGGCCTCCTTTGAGGGCATGTGTGTCTGTGAGGACCAGGGTGGCCCAGACCCCTTGGAGACAGGAGTGTAGGGAATGCTTAGGGCAGCCCCAGGGGTCCAGCTCGGCGGCCATGCCAGGTACTCATTTTCTCATGGTGGGCAGGGTTGAGGGTGGACTTTCCTCTTTCTGCTGGGCCAGCCAGCTGGGCTTTTGCTGCTTTCCGGGGCTCTCTTGCAGGGTGTACCCTTTACCTAGAGAGCCCCCTCTGAAATCCAGGATGGGGTTCCCTGTTTATGCTTAAGGGCCTCTGGATAGCCACTGCTCTGATTCCTATTCTGCTGCAAACTGGTCCTAACAGCACGTCCTCCTGATTCATCCTAGGGTGTGAGTGATTGCTAGTGGCTTATCTCAAATCTTTCATTAAGAAGCTTTGCATTCTTACTGGGGAACAAAAGCTGAATCATTCTGATCCAAAAGGAATGTATGATCACCAGCTCCACATCCATGGGCGGTCACATGGTGGACATGGTAGCCTCTGGTTCCAGTGGGGACAGCTCGGGTCTCAGCTCTCCCCACACCTGTCCTCCCATCCTTCCCTCTGTCCACCTCTCCCTGTGCTGGCACCAAAAACGTGGAGATGCGACAAAACCCTTGCTCCACGGTGACCCCTGCTGGGAAGAAAGGAAGATGCTCCGGGGAGAGATGGGGAAGCAGGAAAAACTCGTGGCACATCCCCTGGGCCAAGAACAAGGAAGGCTGGTCCTGCCTGGTGTCCAGGGCTACAGTGGCCCGAGCCTGGACCACCCAGAGACTTCTCAAAGGGCTCAAGTCTTTCGGTTTTGTTACAACCGGCCGGAAGTCTCCCTGTGGGTGTATGGGTCTGGGTCTGGCAGAGGGGAGCCCCACTGAAAGACCAGGAGGCAACTAACACCTGCCGGCTCAGCTCACCTGCAGGAAGCAGCCAGTCTGGGGCACCAGGTGGAGATCAGGTGATCCCTCTACAAACCACCAAACCACAGAGATCGCCAGCAGACCACCGGGAGCTGGGGGAGGGGCCTGGACCAGAGGACCCAACCCTGCAGATGCCTTGGTCTTGGACTTCCAGCCCCCAGACAGCAAGAGGATAGATGTCTATCGTTTAAGCTCCCATCTGTGGTGCTTGGCTACGGTAGCCACTGGAAACTAATACATACCCATCGTGCAGGTGGGGAGATCGAGGCATCCCGGGGCTCTGACAGGGGTCTCAGGTGGCAAGCAGGTGTCCCAAGGGCACTGATGCTGGTGGCACAGGAGTGACTCTGGCCTTTGACCCCGTGGCCTGTGATTGGCCAAACAGAAAGAGCCCCTTTTCCATCTTGGAGGAAAGCGGAATCGTCTCAGGTGCAGGAGAAAAGGGGTGGGGGCTTATTGGGATCTGCTGGCCTTGGGCCGCCCGCCTCGTCCGGGGAGGCCTCCTGGCAGCCTCCTGTTTGGCCTGCCTTCCAACCCCCCAGCTCTCTGTGGTGGTTTTGCTGGTTTGCCATCTTGACTGTGGGGTGGGGGGCGCTCCAGGCTGGCGTGGTGCCCTTGCGGTTCTGCAGTCCTCCTCCCACTGCCTTGTAATGTGGCTGCAAAGGCCGGTCAACCAAACGTTCAGTGTGGGCCTGGGGCCTGGCACACTCATGACTTCCATGTTGATGCGCTGACCTCCACCTGGTGGGTGTTCCCCTCACGCACCCCTGCTCGAGAAGGGGAGGGGGTTGGCTTCCAAGGAGTGGGGAATGGTCCACACCTTGTGTCCCGTGCTCTCTGGACATTCCAGGGAACCCCGTCAGGGCAGAGAAGAATGAGTGAGAGTCTCTGCAGGAAGAGAAGGAGGGGACAGGTCTCGCCGGCTGGGTGGGGTGAGCTGTAATTTAAGGCAGCTGACAGGCCCCATCTGTGCCAGGAGGCCGCTCGACCTACTTTCCCCTTCACACTCCCGACAAGGACGGCTAAGAGCAGGCCTGTGGCTGCAGAGGGCTGCAGGGCGCCGGTGCCAGCGGTGGGGACAGCCCCCAGGCCTGGGCAGGAGGCGCTGAGTTCTGTGACTGTGGCCTCTGCTGTCCCAGGGTGTGCGGGCCGTCAGACCCATGGGGAATGGCCAGGCTGCTGGCTTTCCTTTGCCTTGGAGGGGCCCCTGGGAGCCCCGCCCGCTCTGCAGGTGGGCTGCGGGGCAGTGGCCTGGCAGTCAGTCAGTCCACCAGGCTGTGGCATTGCAGGGCAGTGGCATTACCAGGCTGCCCGGTGGACCTTGGGGATCCTGCTTGCTCCCAAACTTCAGGGGCATCAGCAGCTGCAGCTGTGCTCTTTCTGACCACTGTAGACCCCCGGGGATTCGGCCCAGGATGGGGGCCTCTCCCCTGCTCAGCCCCCGGGGGTGTCTGGCCGGCCCCTCACTGTGCAGCCTCCTGTTGGGTCTGAGATGGGGGAGAGGGGAAGGCCCTGAATGCCCCTGTCCTGTGGCAGGCATGATGCACCCCCCGCAGGGCCTGGCCCCCTGCCCCGCTCCGATGCTGGCCCCCGGGCCCTCGTTCAGGTGGCCTCTTACCTGGGAAGACCTCCCCTCCCTGACGGGATGATTCCTTGGAGCCAACACCCCTGGGGGCGACCTCAGCTCCGCCACTTACTAGCTGTTTGATCTTGAACGTTACTGAATCCCTGGGATGGGCAGACTTGCAGGACGACCCAACGCCCCCTCCCATAATAACCTGCCCTTGAGTGTGGGTGGCACCTGTGATTACAAGCCAGCGAGACTGCACCGTGATGACGTCACGTGACCCGGCAACGGGGGTCTTTGTGGACATCACTGAGGCTCCCGGCCCGTCGACTTCGGTTAGTCAAATGATGAGTGTGGTAGGTCTGGCTACTGGGTGCAGAGGTCAGGGACTGGGGGGGCTGGGGCAGGAGGCAGGCTTCCGTGGCCAGATCGGAGATGGAGGAGGCCACGTGGTAGGAAACTTGGGTGGCCCTGCTGGTGGCCAGCTATAGGAAACAGGGACCTTAGTCCTACAGCTGCAAGGAACCAGGTTCGGTCACCGGCCTGAATGAGCGTGGACGCGAGCTCTTCCCCAGGGCTGCAGAAGGAACCGGCTGGCAGGTGCCCTGATTTCTGTCTGTGAGGCCCTGAACAGAGGCCCCAACTGAGCGTGGACCGCTGGCTCCAGGACATAATAGCGGTGGCAGGGGGCACTTTAAGCTGCTAGGTTGGTGGCAATTTGTTATGCAGCATTAGCTGCATAACCTCCCATGCCTCAGTTTCCCTGGCAATGACAGGGTCGTCATGGTCCTTACCCACAGTGGGGTGTAGGGATTAAGTGGGTGAGAACACGAAGTCCCTAGGACAGCTGCACTCAGGAGGTGGAGGTCGGGGGATCTACACTGATGATCGCAGCACCTTGCACTCAGCTCACGACACCTTTCCCGCCCTGGATCTGGCTGCAGCCGTTGAACCTGCTCACCTCATCACTCCATTGATGACTGGCTTTTACTCCTCCAGGCCTACGGCTGGGGGTGTCCAGCTCTTCCTGTATCTCCTGGGCCCCCAAGGAGGTTTAACACAGAGTGAAGCCTGTAAATGTTTGGTGAAAATACTCATGGCTGGACAAGTGAGCTTTGGTCAGAGCAGGGGTTTGGGTCCCTCGTGGGGTCTGGTGCGTCCCGTGCATTAATGCCCGGCCCCAGCCTGAGGCAGACAGTGCAGATCTGTGATGGTTCTCTTACTGAGGTGGGGCCTCCTTCCCTGGCATGAGAGTTGTCCTCCTGCTGAGCTGGTCCTCAGGGCCCCTCCAGGCCCATGGGCTCCCGGGCTGGACAGGGGTCTGGAGGACGACAAGTCTGTGACAAGGACAAATTACGGGCCAGCCGAGGACTGCCAGCCAGGGAACGCTGGCTCCTGACTCAGCCAGACAGCTGAGATGCGAAAGTTGCCAGCTGGAAGCGAAGGCCCAGAAGGGCTCCAGGACGCACCTGGGTCACCCCGGCCCTGGGCACTGGCTGGCAGGGTCTGGCGCATCCTTGTCCCTGGCCCGGCCTCCCCCAGGGCAGCGTGAGGAGGGGGGAGCCCTGCCTGACCCTTGGTGTGTCGCAGGGCTGGAGAGCAGGAGGCGGGGAGGGTCTGGTCTGGGTGGGGAGGGAACCCCCGGGGCTGGTGAAGTCAAGTGATTCGGGATGTTGCACTCAGACTGTCCGGGCCCAGGGACCCGTGCGGGACCTGGGGGCCCCATGGGTGCTCCTTGAGAAGGAAGGCAGGAACCCAGCCAGGGGGGCTTGGTTTGGGGCTACCCAGCCCCCCTCACTGTCCCATCCCCCAGTAGCCCTGCTCACCCCCGCACCAGCCCATCTGCACCCCCAAAGTATCTGGTACGCGGTCACCACCCTCTCCCAGCTCCTGTCAGCTCCCAGGCCCCGCACCCCTGCTCATCACCTCGGGTTTCCCTTTAGGAAAAGAGGGTCTTTCACCAAAAATCACCAGCCAGTGACTGCAGCCAAAGCTCTGGAAGGGCATCTCTTGTGGTTCTGTGATCCCTCCTTGCAGCGAGAGGCCCAGCATGTGGGGGGGCCCCAGGGGAAGCCTGGAGGGACCCGCCACCCGCAGCCCCTGCCTCGGGGCCCCCAGGGTGTGGGCTCAGCAGCCCCCCTCCCTTCCTTGGCTTCGGGAGGGGAGCTTGAGTAATGAATGTTTTAATATTTCTCTCGGCCCAATTAGTATTCGCCTCCTTACTTCCTCTGCCGCCCACTAGGAGTCGGCCAGAGGCAGTGGGAATGTCCAGGACCCGGTTGCCCAGGCCCCCGAGGGGCAGCGGGCAGCATCCAGCCTCCGGGACCAGCAGACAGCAGCTCCTGGGAGGGCGCTGTCCAGCCCAGGGCTCCTTGGGGAACAGGGGTGTGGAGCAGAGCTGCCGTCCCCTGGCCGCAAGGAGTGGGGGGCTGGTCCGTGGGAGGTCTGGGTGCCTCCCCTGCTGGCCTGGGGGTGTGGTGTCCTACCTGCCCGGGTGGGAGGCTCAGATCCAGGGCTGGCTGCTACAAGCCCTGGTGGTTCCCACCCTGTGGCAGAGCCCAGCGGGACAGACGCCAGAGCAGCTCTGTGCTTACTGAGCTCTGCTGGGGGCCCCCTTATGCCCCGAGCCAGGGGGCTTTTTGCTGCCTGGCCTGTGGGCACAGCCCTTCAAGAGGCACCTACTTATCTGAGGCTTCAAGTACACCTGTTGGCTCTCAAAGATGAGTAGAAAAATGTAACATCAAAATTAATGTGTTCCATTAATTTCTGGTGGCGACCAACACACCTACAGCATCACGTTACACTGTGCCGGCCACCCAACGCCTGGGAGCTCATTTTAATTCTCATAAACGCGGCGGTGAGGCGGGCTTTATTAATATCACAGATGGGGAAGGTGAGGCAGAGGAAGAACACAGGCCCAGGGACATGCAGCTGGGGAGAACCAGGGACTCGAACCAGGCACCGTGAACATCACCTTCGGCCCACCATGCCTCCACACAGGCCTCTCTGGTCAGCTAGCCTGGTCTAAGGCTGCCCTTCATCCAGCCCTGGGGCTCTCTCCAAGGCCCTGAGCCGCAGCTACTGCCCCCGCTGCACTGACAGAGCCTTCCTCAAACACGTTCTGAAACAACAGGCCCAGGGCTGCAGCCTCGTTATGCAAATGCTGGAAGACAGAATGCAGCGGTGGCCACGCCCCTCCTGGCCTCCGACCCCCATGGGGGCAAAGGCGCTGACCTTCTCAGGCACCTTGTGCGCACAGGCTGACTGGGGAAGCCGAGCCCTGCGGACCCCACCTTCTGCTCCCAGGACCCCTATCTGCACCCAAAGTTCTGATCAAGTCCTCCATCACTACCCGGAGCACCTCTCAGCTTTGTCCTCCATTCTGCCAACGCAATGTTAGGTCAGAAATTCAGACATTTTCAAGTCTGGTTTTTAAAAAAGAAATTGCTGTGAGCAAAGTGGCCAGAAGTCCAAGGCCCTGACGGGACACAGGGCTCTTCACACGTGGCCGTCCCAACGCTCCTGCCCTGTCGGGCTTCCCCTCCAGGAGGTGCTGCCCGGAGCTGCCCGGGAGGGATGCGGGAGCCCAGACGTGGGTGCAATGCAGCACTGCCCGCTGTGCCCTGGGACACACCAGCGCTCCCACTGGGGGGCACAGCTGGGGGCCGGGAGGGGGGCCAAAGCCGGCCCCCACCTGGCCTGCGTGTCAGTTCCCGGGGAACTTGGAGGAAGTCAGCAGAAAACCGCTGCACTCTGCCACCTGCCGCTCTCCGGCCCCTCCCCTCCGGCTCCAGACGCCTCCTTTGGCATCCAAGGCAGCCCTTCCTCTGGGGCCCAGCAGAGTCCCTCCCCAGGCGGGCAGCACTCACCCTGCAGCAGGGCATGAAGACGTGGGCTCGTTGCCTCCTCCAGGCTGGTCCTCCGGAGTCTCCACTGGGCTCTGCTGCCCCCGCGGGGGGGTGGGGACGGGGTGGGGTGCTATGCTCGCCCAGCAGACGGCTCAGCCGATGCCACGGACGCTGGCCGCCCCCAGCCCAGGCTCTTCTTGGTGGGGTCCCTGTAGCACCGGAGCTGGCAGAGTCGTGAGGGGAGTGTCAGTGGTGGCCGGGATTGGGCCACGGACAGGTGTGGCAGGCTGTGCAGCGAGGGCCAGGGGGTCACTGTGGGGATCGGCGACTCCCAGGAGGGGTGCAGGGGACCCCGGTATCCCAGCTGCCCCCAGCGCGCTCCTCTGGAGACTGCAGCTGTCCCCTCCAACCCCGAGCCGCCACCAGCAGGACTAGCTGCGGCAGCTGCATCCGGGTGCCAGGGAGGTCTGGTTCCAGCCTCTGCTGTGGTCTGAGGTGCAGGCTGGGGTGTTACCTAACATCCCGAGGCAGCCACGCCTCCTCCTTGGCAAGTTTGTTTAGGGATTACAGTGGGAAACAGACGGCTCATCATTAAACACCAGAAAATCCTCCCGACACCGCTCTGACCTCCTGTGCCCTCTTCCTCTGGGGAGAGGTGGGGCAGCGCCTGAGGCACAGAGAGGGTGAACGACAGCCTGGGGTCACACAGCAAGTTAGGGGCACCAGGAATTCAGCCTCGTCTTCCTGTATTCTAGTGTCATCCGCCGTTCCCTTGGGCACCCAGCTCCCTCCCAGCACCCAGCCCAGCCCAGCCCAGCCATGCTCATCCCTGCTTTGCAACCCCCGCCCACCTCCCCAACTCAGCACAGGTTCGCTCACCCCTCCCCTGCCTGGCTCTGCCCAACAGAACAGAATGCCTGCAGCATTGCAGGAGCAACAGCTGACAAGCCATTTTTTGGAAGCTGGGTTGGGAGAGTTGCAGGTCCCCAACATACAGGTGACTCCTGGACGGGAGCGTGGCTGGGGAGGAGGGCAGTGGGATGCAGGTGACTCCTGGGGGGCTGGGAGGAGGGCAGTGGGATGCAGGTGACTCCTGGGGGGCTGGGAGGAGGGCAGTGGGATGCAGGTGACTCCTGGGGGGCTGGGAGGAGGGCAGTGGGATGCAGGTGACTCCTGGGGGGCTGGGAGGAGGGCAGTGGGATGCAGGTGACTCCTGGGGGGCCTGGGAGGACGGCAGTGGGATGCAGGTGAGTCCTGGGGGGCTGGGGAGGAGGGAAGTGGGATGCAGGTGACTCCTGGGGGGCTGTGAAGGAGGGCAGTGGGATGCAGGTGACTCCTGGGGGGCTGTGAAGGAGGGCAGTGGGATGCAGGTGACTCCTGGGGTGCTGGCGGGGAGGGCAGTGGGACAGACACTGGGATGTGTTGGTAATGCCATCCCTGGCCCTCGGCTGGTCTCTGCCACCGAGATGCCAGCCTCTCCTTAACATACTCAGCTCTGCGGCTGGCCCCGAGTGCCCCATGGGCTGCAGGATTCAGGTCGTGGGGAGAGTGGGCTCAGAGGGGAGGCCTGGGCAGCTAGAGCGGCCCCTCCTGCCTCTGCCCTGCGCGGTCTTATAAACATGACCCTCAGACCCCTCCTCTGCCCCAGCGTATCACGTGGAGGTGGAGGCTGGATACCCTGCAGGTCCATGGCCTGGGTTTTGTTGATACACCCACCACCTTCCAGGCAAGTCCCTCAACCTCTCTGGCTGCAAAGTGGCCTCTCAAGACCCAGGACAGCTTCCGGTCAAGGCAGGGCTCTGCGAGCTGCCCTGCCCTCATCCTCCAGGCCCTGGTCCATGCTGGGACCTCAGGGGAAGATTCTCTGGTGTATGCGAGCTGCCCTGCCCTCAGCCTCCAGGCCCTGGTCCGTGCTGGGACCCCAGGGGAAGATTCTCTGGTGGATGCTGGTGCAGCGGCGGGGGCGGGG